>NC_047067.1:12102063-12427369 GCF_902459465.1 Asterias rubens
GAGACTGGTTCTCTCCCATAGTTATAAACAGGTTTTTGGTTTGCTACAAAGAACCGAAATGTGTCGTTATTATTGTGTAGTTATAAACAGGTTTTTGGTTTGCTACAAAGAACCGAAATGTGTCGTTATTATTGTGTAGGGTGTACAATATGGCTACGGGTTTCCCCAGTGACTGCAACATGTTGGGAAAAACTCCTCTTCCCTAATCTACTCAACTTTCAAGATGTTCAGTTTCAGACTGGGTCTCTCCCGATGCTATAAACTGGTTCTTGAGAGAACTGAATGTTGTCATTAATCTTGTAGGGTGTTCCACTATCGTCAGTGACTGCGACATGTTGGATACAACATACCACACTGATGTCAACTGTATGGGAAGAACTTTCAATACATTCGGTTCTGAGACTGGTTCCCTCCCGATGCTATAAACTGGTTCTTGAAATAACCGAAAAGTGTCGTAAATCCTGAAGGATGTGCCACATAATAGCTAAGGGTTTCATCATTGACTGCGACATGATAGACACTTCTCTACACCACTCCGATCTAGTCAGCTGTGAGAGGTAACATTTTCAAGATATTCGGTTCCACGACTGGTTTACTCCCGATGCTATAAACTGGTTCTTGGGAGAACCGAAAGGTGTTGTTAATCTTGTAGGGTGTGCCACATATATAGCTACGGGTTTACTGAGTGAATGTGACAAGTTGGATACTTCTCTCATATACCACAATGATCTATAGTCAACTGGGAATGTTAACTTTTCAAGATATTCGGTTCCAATACAAGTCACTACCGATGCTATAAACTTGTTCTTCAAAGAGCCAAAAGGTATTTGTTAATCTTGCAGGGTGTGCCACATAGCTACGGGTTTCCTCAGTGATTGTGACATGTCGTTCCAGTGGGTCTTGCCGAGTCCTGTGCACTCCGGCCCGATCACCACCGAGCCCATCTTCCCGCTCTGGCCCAAAAGGTCGTAGTCGACTACAATCATCTGGAAACCAGAACAAAAGGCACCAACAATGTTCATTTTGAATATTCAAAATGTCGCGAAGTTAAACAAGCATTATAATTTTTCACTAAGTGGGTGTTATGCTTCCTTCGATGTATGTACATGCGCAAAGTTGGCAACATTTGCAAATTAGAACGCACCCCAGCTTATTTATATGTTGGTAGCTCATTTTGCATGGTGGCATGACGCATTCGCCTTGGTGCGTCCGCATCTCTGACGAGTAAGGTATACGCATGCGTGAATGTAGCATATTTCACAGGGAAGGCTAACTCGTATATTAAAGACAGTGGACACTATTGGTAATTACTCAAAATAATTATTAACATAAAACCTTACTTGGTAACGAGTAATAGGGAGAGGTTGAAAATATAAAACATTGTGAGAAACGGCTCGCTCTGAAGTAACGTAGTTTACGAGAAAGAAGTAATTTTCCACGAATTTGATTTCAAGACCTCAAGTTTAGAATTTGAGGTCTCGAAATCAACCATCTGAAAGCACACAACTTCGTGTGACAGGGGTGTTTTTTCCGTTCATAGCTCAAATTTTCACAGGTTTGTTATTTTATGCATATGTTAAGATACACCGATTGAGAAGACTGGCCTTTGACAATTACCAATAGCGTCCACTGTCTTTAAAGGCACAAGACAGCTTTGGTAATCGTCAGTTGTCACTACTCGTATCCCAACATATGCATAAAATAACTCAATTGGTCGTCACACTTGCAAGATAATAATGAAATAAAAAACTCCATTGATGCTCAAACTTGTGTGCGTTCAGATGCATAATAAAAGCTTCGGGCTGATGTATTTTATTATTGGAGTGAGAAATTACCTCTTTCTAAAAAACTATGGTACTTCAGAGGGAGCCGTTTCTCACGATGTGTTATACTATAAACAGCTCTCCATTTCTCGTTATCACGTATGCCTGAGTTTTTTTCTGCAATTATTTTGAGTAATTACCAAACGTGTACCTTTCCTTTAATTATTATCAAATCAAATCGAGCTACTTGATAAACCTTACCTCCAAACTGCTAGATTTCAGAGATGAAGCAGGGACATTAAAGATGATGGCCTCATTCCACACTGGATTACAAGTATTCTTTCTTACAGTTGTCTTCTTCTTCTTGAATCTTTTCCCTCCTTGTATGAGTGTCACTTTAACAAAGGGATCTGGTACCCAAAAGACAATGACATAATGTTTAGTTTAGTTCTAGTTTAATACCTTTCTATTACGCACAGATATAAAAATACATTGTGACGCACAAGGGGAAAACAGCACGCAAGCAAAATGGGAACCCTTGATCATGCCACGTGTGTCAAAACAAGATTGTTAATTTTAAATGAAGCCCTTGAGAAAGACTCTGCGATGGTCGAAACGTCAGGTCATTAAATATTTTTGCTGTTATACTTAGTTCATTTTGGTTGGTAAGCTGAAAAGCTGTTAAGCCCCAAAAATTGCGAAATTGTTCTTTTTTAAGCAACAATGAGTGGGACACCAGGTGCCAAAATGTCAACTTTATGAAGTTTTGTTTGGTAACCTGTATCTGTTTAAGCAATGTGCTTAGCAAATTTGTGTGCTTACACGCTTTATGAAATTGGGCTCATCGGGATACAAGTCACAGATGGAACATGTGAATGGTATTATATAATGCAACAAATTTGCATGGAATTGAGGTGTTGCAAGGGAGGCTAATCCACCAATTTGTGGTATGTAATAAGCATAGCGAAACGACAAGTGGTCCTTTCTCGTTGGTAATCCCCGCTTGGTTTGTTAAGATTACAAAGTACAGGCCTAAGTGTAAAATATGCAGCTATAATCAGAGCGTACCATTACTATCTAATTTGTTTCACATTGTGCGGAAATGAATATGGTTGATATTATCGTTTCAAAATGCATTTCACATCTGTGGAAACAAAATACTGTTCTCAATGCGGGGGTTTATTGGGCAGTGGCATTTTCAGAGACCTTCCACAAATGAATTCCCAAGGTTAAAGGGAAGTTAAAGGGAGGGTATACATTTGGTTATCACTCTTCAAATAATGACATTAAAAACCTTACGTTAGAAGGCAGGCAACAGCAACTTTCGATGGTGTACAACTTTTAGAGAAACATTTCAATCTGGAGTTATGGTGTTATGTAAAAAGATGTTAGTTTTTATTATGCCTAAAACAAAATTAAATTGAGAAGCAATACTGCCAGGAACGCTTCTCGGATTGTTTATCTCTGTTGGGGATTATTTTTTCCTGCGTGACATAATTATTCGCTCCGAATTTTTGTCAATATCTTTTTAAAAAGAGCATCTTTTGTAGTGAAATGTTCACATGTTAATTTTATCGTATACGTCATCTACATTATTTTGTACGCTACAAAAATATAACGGTTTCTGAAAGTATAATTTGCCTGTAAATCATTTCGAAGACAGCAATGAACTTGGATGTGCAGACAGTTTTGTGCATAATTAGTCTCTAAATGCAAAAGGGTGAAAAGGCACTCTTTAAAGAGCCATTTGAGCGACAACTCTTTTTCGAGTGGTCTTCCACTCTTTTAGATTAAAGTTTGCATCTTTTTAATTGATTTTTCGCTCTGTCCTGGAGTGAAACTCCTCTAAAAGAGTGAAATAACCACCACTCTTTTTAAAGAGCCATATGAGGGACAACTCGAAATGTAAAGAGTGGTGTTTTTCACTGTTTTACTTTTAGAGAGTATGTCTTTGTCTGCGACCTGGTTTCGTAATTTAGATTTCTTTCTTATGAAGCGCACCTCCAAATAATGCAATATTTAACGTCGCCATTTGCTCTGCGGCGCGGGTCAAATCTAAAAATACATTTTCTCTATGTGTAAAATTATCCCGTCTAGAATCCATCGACTTACCGGCGCTACCGCTAATGTCCATTGTTTTCAGATTCCGCGCTTTCATTATAACAACAGTTAGTCTCTCTGCAGTCGGTAGGTAACTGATGGAGAAAAGCAGATCACCCAAGCTTCCTTGTCTCTGTAATTTATAAAAGGAAATAATTGTTATTTCAATCAACAGAACTCTTTGACTTTGGCAACACTATAATTATCTCAGTATTGGATTTGAGGCATTGCATGGTGAGGTATTGATATATGTATACATTGTATTTGGTTTGTGGTAACACCATGTGTGTGTATGTAAATGCCCCCAAAAGCTCCATATCATTGCATTATATAATATTTTCTTGACCAGTTCTTAATTGTATTTGACGTATTTAATTGAACTACTCCCTTTTCACAGTTATAGAATAATAATATATACGTTTGACATCACCGTGTCAAATGAAATGACTAGTTCTGTAAAACTAGAAACAAGTCTTGATCCTTGCGTATGACAATAGGAGACCAGTCTATATTTCCTACCGCTTGTGGATCTTCTAAATCACTCCAAACATTAACTTCTCGAGACACGTCTACATCTGCCAGCGGTATCGTCACTTCACCAATCGCATCGTGTCTTGAAAACTTATCGAAGTCGTAGACGTTCATTCGAAGCGTTTTATCGTGCGTCTCCTCAAACGTCATGGGGAATTTGAAGCTTTCGTTGAAAGTTGGATTCAGCGTTTTCCTCTGTAGGAAAGAGAAAGTTAATAAAAACAATCGAAATATCAGATCAGTTTAAAGGCACTCGAAAACATTGGTAGTTACTCAAAATAATTGTTAGCATAAAAACTAACTTGGTAACGAGCAATAGAGAGCTGTTGATGGTATACGACATTGTGAGAAACGGCACCCTCTGAGTAATGTAGTTCTTGAGAAAGAGGTAATTTCTCACTTAAAATATTTAAAGACCTCAGACCTCGGACCTTTTTAGGCATCTGGAAGCACATAAATTTGTGCAACAATTGTGTTTTTCTTCTTTCATTATTCTCTTGTAAAGTTCGATGACCAAATGAATCCAAATGTTCACAGTTGCACAGTTGTTATAACACTAAGTGAGAATGCTGGTCTTTCGACATTAACCAAAGGTGTCCAGTGCCTTTACCTTTTCCTTTCCGGTAAATAATTGATTGGAAACCGTTGGGAAATGTTTCAGTCTCGTCGAAGATGAAGCCAATAATGCAGAGCAACTCTCGTGGGTTAGATTAATTTCTCTCTAAACTATGCGTTGGCAATATGCCAATTGAAGTTGTACTCAAGAACTCACAAGACTAAGCGGGGAAAAACGACTTAGAGGCGACTTGAGGTAGACGATTAAATTGTTTCATTTAATGCAAGTTTGTTTTTAATCTTGCCTGGCCATATTTAACATTTATTTTACGGAAAGTGCGGTTTTTTTTTTGTAAAGATAAATTCCTGCCGTAAGGTTAGAAAATACTTAAACTTAAAAATAGGAGGTATTAGTGTTGAATTATTAAAACCAATATTCAAAAAGTTCACAAAGGTTCAATAAAAGTCGGTTCGGGTAGAGGTTCTGTTTGGTTTAGACGTCCGACAATCTCCTTAAATGTTCCTTTACTGATGTGTTAATATTCCTGCCACGTACAGCAACGCGAAATTTTTTCCATTTATAGTCATATCACGTACACCGGAGAGTAAAATACCCAATGTTGTTATAAAAAAAAAATTAATTGGATTTATGTAGCAAAACTGATTCTAAAGTGTTATTCATTGACTGTATATTATATAGGTGCTGTCACTATAGGCTAACCTGTTTGAAATATATGTGTGACGTTGTACATTGTGGGTTATTTCTACCAGACAAGATAATGCACCGGTCAACTGCGGAAAGTTTACGTTTTGTGTCATAATTTCCACATAAATCCAATAGTTATAAACTTTAAAGTTGCATAAGTTTTTAGATGTACGCCCTGTCAAAAAATCGTGAAGATCACAGATTTACATAAAAATTTACACGGTCTAATGATGATGATAGTTGAAAACATCCTTTGAAATATTTCTGTCTGAAATGCAATATTTGATGAGAAATAAATAATCCAACTTCGGATTAGGAGTTTATCGCCCAGTAAGCGTTTTATTCATTTTTGTTTTGGCATCGATGCAATGTGAAATTTGTAAGCGGTTTTTCACTATTCTCTCGTGACCTAGATGGCCGATCAATCTCAAACTTCTACAGGTTTCTGAGTATGTATATGGTGGATTACATAAAGTGCTTACAACACTGCCAGCAACTGTTTTGTTAGCAAAAAAAAAAAAAAATTCTGTGATATTTCTTTAGGTAACTACACTTTTTCAAACATAATGTGAATATCCAATATCCAATATCCAATATTAAACTGATTTTACTGTCCTACGTTTACCTGAACATTTGATTGTTTAATCTTCCTTTCCGGGTCTGGTTCGAGTGAGAGTTTCACATACGGATCACTGGTTCCTCCAAAATCCATTGCGGGAAGATTTTCAGCTTTGGACGAAAAAAGTCAGAAGCGAAGCTCAAAATGTTAATCAAACAAACAAAGTTGTATGTAACGTTAGTGTGACGTTTTGGGCCAATCGTGGCAATTCCTCCCATTATTGATGCATCCTTCGGATGGGACGTAAAGCTATTGATCCCGTGTTTTGAGCAATACACGTAAAAGAACCCAGTGCCTTTTACCGTAAAGAGAAAGGGTTTGCCCCAGTGTTCTTGGCTTGACTGAACATTGTATGCTGCAATGTAAAGGAATTTGTCTCATACTAGAAGGGGTGTTAGACTGGTCCCCTGTCCTCGCCCGCAAGACTAAGGGCATGTATTTGTTTTACAGAACCAGCGATATCTATCTATCTATTCGATACGAACTAACGATCACAACTGTTAGACCTCTTCTCAATCAAATAGGACGTTTTGAAATGGGGTGCCTGAGGGGTACCATACCTTCAAGAAGTTTGACCACAAAATCCGACGTGTTGAAGTCATATTTCAGTTTGACATGGAGCCGTCCACGCTTGCCTTTCTTCTTGGCAGTAGTGTCCGGCTTCTCGACTCCACTGTTCCTCACCAACACCTCATTGGTACGGGCGTACAGCTCCGGTTGGACGGCACCGATGTCCGACTCGAAAGACCCTCCCACACTGGACTCGCTGGTGATGCTACGCCGGTCGGCCTCACCGGTAGGTCCCAGGGAGTGACGGGACTGTGAGAGGCGCCTGAGATCGGGCTTGGAGGACCCAAGGGGAGTCTGGCTTTGCATGGCCACAACCCCAGGTTGGACGGAGACTTTTTCCGATGGGATGAAAAACTCCTAAAAACAAAATAATGGAAAAACAACAGACTGTTGACATATTATGGTCGATATGGTCAATTCATGAGCTACGTCACGGTTCTGGTCAAGTCTTAGACGAACTTGCTCTCTGATGACACAATCATGGCCTCCATTGTCCTGAAAAACAATGACCACATTGTTTTCCTGAGAGATTACAATCATGTCGTGGACTTAACTTTTCCCTTGTTTTGAAGTCCTCGGTCTGAGTGACATTACACGAGTACATGCGCAGTAAGCCTACTGATTTAAAGTGAAATATGTATTTCATGCAATTAGTAGCATTAATCAGCAGCTGATATAATAGCAAGCGTATAATAGCTTCAAAACATTCATATTTCGAACAGTCATAAGTGGTGGGGCAAGTGCCCTCCTCTGGCATCAAACCCAGGCCGGCGCCCTACCAGCTGAGCTATCAAGCCATATTGCCGGTCTCCCCTTATGGAGTATGAATTTATATCACACTTAGAGCACATTGGTGATTTGTGACTGTTCTACCACCTTTTTGCTACTTATGAATTCGTTGTTTTTATCTCTGATCTCTATCTTGAGTCACAGCAGCTGTCATGTATTGTTAGTCTCTTCTTTCGTCTGCACGTCTGTCTGTTTTTTTTCTTTTCTTTATTTATCTTTTTCTGGTTTTTTTTACAAGCTTCTGCTCAACAAAACAGCCACATACTCTATGTTTAACATTCATCCTGCGTACTGCTACCTTTGCTTAACCCCATAATGTAACTTGATGTCGATAATTTTAACACAAAGTTTGGAAATAATATTAATGCGTATTTGAAGTGGAATAGGAATTGTACTTACAACTTGTTCATTTTGATCGCACGAGATCAAAACTAAGTTTTCTAAAACGGCAAAAAATAAAAAGGGTGATTTTTTTTTTCTCGCGAGTCCAATGACCTATATGAGCTTTCACAGAGTTCTGTTATTTAGTCGGTCACACGCCTTGATAATAACAAATACAATATTGTACACGTGCCCTAAAATGCGTAAAACATCATAATTGCAACATCGTTTTTCTCATTTAAAAAAGTGTTTCGATGAAAGCGAATTGAAACACCCCTCGGCTTTATGCCACGTCGTCAACCCCCAGCCAAGATTGTATCCACTCCCCTCAGCACATAATTTTCATTTTGAAATGAGCAATCATGGTGCTGCATCCACTCGGGCTTGTTCCCGGTGCCATGGGGGAATTCTGTACCCCGGAGATTTTGTCCCACATGATTGGAAATTAACATGCGCTGAAGCACGATAATTCACAAGAGGGCGCTATCAGAAGCAATTTGTTGGTGGACCACACTAATGGACATTCATGAGCCAAGCTGATTATTATAGTGTGAAGGCCCTCGATATTCTTTTTGAATAAGAATGTTTTCGGGGTCGGTCATGCAACTAAAATATTGTGTAATTACAACAATGAATCACAAGCTATGGGCTCTGTGCTCAAATTTTGAGGGCAGTTGATAAATATTATAAAGTATATGATTTGAGGCATTGCAAGGTGAGGTGTCAATGTATATTTGGTTTGCGGTAACACCATGTGTGTATATACTTGCCAGGTAGAGTTTGTTCTTAGCTGGCAAGTAGATACACACACGGTGTTACCGCAAACCAAATATAGGAAAAGTTTCCGTATGGCGCCACCACTTTTTCATTCGATAAAAAATAATATAGGAACTTATTTACCTGATTGATATATCCCTCTTTGTAAAAATGAGTGAAAAAGTGGTGGCGCCATACAGAAAGTTATCCCAAATGTACAAGTGTTGGCTTTAAGTTGTAACTCATTGGCTTGCGAATGGGAGGAATGCCTCATGGAAATTGGCAGCGAGTCGGTTTAGGAAATAAACACATTTTCGGTGATTTTTTCTCTAGGGTCATTAGCAAAAGTTCCAAACGGCTGACCAGCCAAAAATTGAGAAGAAATCTCATGAGAAGTTTAGCATCTCTTGCCACACCGGCCTAAAGTTAATTTCCTGAGTTAACTAATCTAGTTTTCAAGATTTAAACAATGACCGTCTTACCTGAGGTGGTGTGGCGAGAGTTATATTCTTTTGAGCCTCGTGGTCCTTCCGTCTTTTCTTGCATGTTGAGCAGCAGCTCGTGTACTTGTATAACACTATAGGTACTACGACCATGAGTGCTGCACCCGCTCCACACACTACACCGATGACTATGCCGACTACCATGGTTATCACTTTACTGCATGGAAAGAGAAAACAAGCACAGTGTAAAAAGGGCATGTTCACCTATAGCCTTTAGTCAAGGCGCACGCGGCACACCGGATGCTGGCACGCACATCCCCAAAAATTAAACGCACGAAAAAAGACTATCACCGCGAGCGGCGTAGCCGCGAAGCGCCTTTACCAACTCATTTTGGGGGCCTTATGTTTTTCTTTACATTTGCCAACGAATTTGGTGGGAGAAAATGTAACGAAATTGCATCGAACGTTCTTGTGACGTCATGCAAGTAATTGTTGCTTCTTATTGGCCAGCAACTCACCACGCTAATGCATTATCCATTACATTTTCTCCCACCAAAATCGTTGGCAAATGTAAAGAAAAACATAAGGCCCCAAAACGAGTTGGTAAAGGCGCTTCGCGGCTTCGCCGCTCGCGGTGATAGTCTTTTTTCACTCCGCGTGGTAGTTACCCTAGTGGTAGTAAATGAGATAACAAGAAGACCACTAAAGCAAAAGTATAGTGCCGGTCGATTTCCTCCCTTTTAGGTGGTAGTTAAAAAAACAGGACAGTTCTTTTCAGAACTGAGAAGTCTCCAGAATTCTGAAAGTCTACTCTGACAAGTTCTCAATATCTCTTCAGTCTCCTGACGATGACTATAGAGCAAGCTAGTAGAAACGTGGATACCTAATAAGAACACGGTAGTGAAGTTAATAACGATTCTCTGAAAGCTAAAGAAGTAGAGTCCCATCTGATCGGATTTTCTACCTTCCGCCCAGGTAGCAGCTAAAAACAGGACCGTTCTTTTCAGAACTGAGAAGTCTCCCAAAGTTTTGGCCTCTACTCGGATAAAAAATGTCATACCGGTTTAATAATCCCGTGAATCATTTTAATGCTCAAGTGATAATGTTGAATTCTAGACGGCTATGGTATCTAAATTGCATTACCAGACAGTATATATTATATGCAAACTGAAACGTGGGTGTGAAATATTTTCATTGTACGGTAATCTACGCCCACTTATATACAAAAAATGGCTCAAGTTAAGTTACCATATTGCTGACAAACACAATTGAGGATTGTGCATTATGGCTTGCATATAGTATTTCAAAGGCTGTTCGGTTTTCGAAAAGTTACAGAAACAAATCTAGGGCGAGTTACAAAGAAGTCAATGCAAACGTTCATCAAATGTATTCAGAAATAAAAAAACCAAGGCTGTCCACGTTTATAAACATGCGGCATGCGCATGTCCACGGCCTTTCTGCACTTTGTAAACCTATCAGACAGTACCAGCAGAAATTACACGAAAACGCATTCATGTGCATCTGGGATAAAAGCCAAATATTTGTTTAACCTCATAAAAATTTATTCTCCGACGGCCAATTGTTTTCCGATCTCAGTTTATAAATGCATGTGAGTCGATCGTAGAACAGCCGTCTGACTATCGTGATGACGTTGCATACATTTTCAAAATGACGGCCTGAGGTAGTCTTCCTGTGCGGTTGCTTTTGCTGGGCGGACTTTTATTTATTTGCCTTGGGTATGAAACAACGGAGAGTTATGAACATCTTTTGAAACTTCAAAAACTCAACCTTGCATGTTACGCGTCTAGCAAGCCTTTTAACCATATTTTAAAGGGTTTGGGTACTTTTTGTACGACACAAAATACAAAGGTACACAGATATACAAATTACACGGTTTAAAGATAGCGATATAAATCTTCGCTTAAAATATGACTTGTTGATGAGGTGCTGTAGTTTTTGAGAAATTAGTAAAACAATGAGACGAAAATTAATATAGCAAACAACGGATTTACGCGACTCTCCTGAAAAACTAAGCGATTTGCACTTTTTTTTCTAAAAAACGTGGCGACCAATGAACCTGGAAACGGGAATATTATATTACATATAATATTTATTCACAGTGAGTAGGGATTCATGGCATGGCCAGAAGACTTGATTTACAAAATATATTCAAAACCTTTAGCACGTTTCCTACATAATATGTGATTGTTTTCGATGTTTCGATTTTCGATGAGTTGAAAAAAAAAAACGATTTAACGACTGACATATGCGATTACAAATGAGAAATATTTCATTTGTTTTGTTTAGGGGTTTTATTTTTTATTTAATTTAATTTTTTATTTTTGGCTGCTCCTGCTGCTTTTCGTTATGCTGCTTTCCGCATAATCTCCATCTCCATATATATTTGTAACCTTGCAATGTTGATTAATATTATCAAAAGTAATAATAATACAAGTAATTTATTTATGATATAGCGCATTACATAATCTCCGTAAGCAAATAATTAATTCGTTGCATTCTCATAATAATAATAATAACAACAAAACTTATAACTCGCACATCTCTTGGCCATGGCGCCCACAACAATACAACACACTTACACAACCAACAAATTTACACATGAAAAATTAAAATGATAATCATGTTGTGGCGCATTGTGTTTTAAATTCACCGATTCGTTTAATATTGTGCCTAATTAGGTTTGCTAGTCTGACAGTTTCAAAGACTCTAACGTAGCATTCAATGGCTGTTCTCAACTTAAAGGAACACGTTGCCTTAGATCGGACGAGTTGGTATATAAAAGCTTTTGAAACCGTTTATTATAAAATTCATATGGTTGGAAATATGTTTTAAAAGTAGAATACAATGATCCACACAAATTTGCCTCGAAATTGCGTGGTTTTTCTTTTATTTTGAGACCTAACACGGTCGGCCATTTATGGGAGTCACAAATTTGACTCCCATAAATGGCCGACCGTGTTATTCGACGACGTAAAATGAAAACCGTACAATTTCGTGACATGTTTGTGTGGATAATTGTATTCTACTTTTACAACATCTTTCTATCCATATGCATTTTATAACAAACGCTTAAAAACGCTTTTCAAAGACCAACTCGACCGATCCAAGGCAACGTGTTCCTTTAAGAGATCAGCTTGCCATTATTCGGCCCCGACGTGTTTTGGGCGTGGTGCCGTCAAACAACTATCGGCTCTCGCTGACAATATGTTTCCTTTAGCACTGTAGCTGTTTTATTTTCTTAAAAAAAGTATTCTAGACCATTAATGATGGTGTCACTCTTTAATTCTATTTATGTCTGTCAAACACAATGATCCAATAACAATGAGCGAAAGCGTACACTATAAAGAAGCACAAAAAACACAATCATAAAAAACAGGTGCATAGAATAAAGATGTGTTGATCGAAGAGGAGGGAATGGCTTTAGCCATGACCCAACAAATCAATGCTATCTCTTCGAAAATGTGATGCAAATGAAATTCATTTTTCTTGGCGGCTCCCCTGGGTGCATACGTAAGAAGAGACCTCGTTTCTATCGGTACATTAATATTGTGGAATGACTTCGTGGAAAATGTCTATTATATTATGCCAGAATCGGCAAGCCATCCTGAGTGCTCATATAGTCACGGGGGTACTGCATCTTTGTTAAAGACACTGGACACTATTGATAATTGTCAAATACCAGTCTCCTCACTTGGTGTATCTCAACATATGCTAAAAATAACAAACCTGCGAAAATTTAAACTCGTTTGGTTGTCGGAGTTGCGAGAAAACTATGAAAGAAAAATACCCTTGTCACACGAAGTTGTGTCTTTCAGATGCTTGATTTCGAGACCTTAAATTCTAAATCTGAGGTCTCGAAATCAAATTCGTTGAAAATTACTTCTTTCTCGAAAACTATACGTCACTTCAGAGGGAGCCGTTTTTCACAATGATTTATACTATCAACCTCTCCCCATTACTCTTCACCAAGTGAGGTTTTATGCTAATAATTATTTTGAGCAACTACCATTAGTGTCCGCTGCCTTAAATACAAGGACATTGTGTGTCTTTACCGTTGAGCAAGAAGGAATGTTGTTGTTTTGTCGAAGATGTTAGAGCAGTTTTCTTCAATTGCAGCGATGTTCTGAAAACAAATTACATAACTCAAGTTCGTTCTTCTGAGTCTTTTGCAGTGTAGCTTGTTCTGTAACCTTTGTTATGTAGATCTGTGGTGTGGGTTTTTGGTACTTTTTTGTACAACGACACAAAACACACATGTCCACCGATTTACATTAAACTTACATGGTTTAAAGAAAGCTTCTCTTACAATATTACTTAATACTGAGGTGCTGTATTTTTGAGCTTTAATAAAACAATTTCACGAACATTATTTCAGCACGTACAACGGATTTAAGCGAGTCTTCTGATGAAAAGATTCCCCTGTTTTGTGGATTTGTTTCCACTCAAAAACTCATGAAACTGATTGGAAACTTGCTTCAGGTAAAATATTGCATACGGAATTGAGTAGGGATTCATGTCATGGCCAACAAACTTGATCTTTAAAAGGTATCAAACCCTTCAATAGACCAATCACTTAAAGGCAGTGGACACTAATCGTAACTACTCAAAATAATTATTAGCATAAAACCTTACTTGGTAATGAGTAGTGGGGAGAGGTTGATAGTATACAAAATTCTGAGAAACGGCTCCCTCTGAAACCTGAGGTCTCGAAATCAACCATCTAAACGCACACAACTTCGTGTGATAAGGGTGGTTTTGTCTTTCATTGTTATCTCGCAAATTCGATGACCGATTGAGCTCAAATTTTCACAGGTTAGTTATTTTATGCATAATGTTGAGATACACTAACTGTGACAGTTACCAATAGTGTCCACTGCCTTTAATGGCCACAAAAATTAGTTCATCGTTCAGGACAGATTCTCCAACAGATTTGAACAGCGAAAAACCTGGACAGAGTCCCAGTTGTCGTATTTAGACTAGATATTTCCGAGAGATACAGTCAATCGCGAAGCAAGTTTGAGTTTCTTGGACGTGATACGGCAATATGAATCACCTTGTTCGGTCGCTCATATAAAGATAAAATTACATCATAAACCAAAATGTGATCTCGTGTATCTGTGTGTCATCTTCATGATACGGAAGCTTGAAGTGACCACCAGCAATTTCATGCCTTCGAGTCATTTAGGTTATGCTATAATTATATTGAGCGCCGAAATATGAAAGCGCGGAAAGTCATTAAAGGAACACGTGGCATTGGATCGGTCGAGTTGGTCTTTGAAAAGCGTTTGTAACCGTTTGCATATAGGTGGAAAGATGTGATACAATTTTCGCGAATTTAACTCAAACTTAGGGGAACCTTTCACCAGTAAATGTCCTATACTACGAACTTCATGCCATCAGTAAGCTCTCATATTAAAATTAAACCATTTTTTTTTTTTTTACTGACCAGTTCTGTACAGTATCTTCCTAGAAGAAATGAAACGTCTACATTAACGTTTCTACATTACATGGCGGATGGTGGCAGTAATATAGGTTCCCGTATAAATATTGATGAGGACTTCAGACACAAAACTACCGAATCAAGTAAATGGTACTTATTATGACATCAACACTATGCCCTCCTTGTGTTTATAGACACACACTAACATAAACTGTGATTTATTCCACAAGGCCTACCCGAAGAACTAATTTGAAACGACATTTGTTGGCTGCACCCCCGAAAGTGCACACTCTGTCGTTAACCCATATCAAGCTAATCACATGGGCATCAATTACATACAAGCGAGTACATCATTAGTTTCCGTCAAAATTCTGTATATTCGTAAATTTTGTTAAAAGTTATTCATTTTCCCGAAAGCGACAACATTCAACCAGAAATAATTGTATTCAACCAGAAATAATTTGTCTGCGACTGAAAAGTTAATCCGTTTACAGCAAGCTAAGAGGCTTTACAAGTAAACCTTGTTTTCTACGTAAATCCAAAGATTAAAATGAAATGATGCATTTCTTTTAAACAAATGTCTTAAAAAAACAAATTAGGTGCAGGAGGAATTCCTAGAATTACACACGAAGCAGGAAGGTTCCACTAGTTAGATCCTCAGTAAGCCAAAAGGTTTGATTGACGGGAGGGTGGGGAGGGGGGGGGGGGTACTGAACTATTACAAGTCCAGAAAGATCACCAGCAATAGCAGTCATTTTTTGAAAATTGCCTATTTTTACTGTCATTGTGGCGAATTTGTGCCCGTTCTGTAGGTGCTTCTTACAAAGTACTTGACAATTCTAAATAAACATCTTGCTCTTGATGAGCAATGTTTACCTTCTAAATCGTATAGTTTCAACTGAAATTTGTTATTTAATTGAGATAAATGACAATGTTACTGCCAAATTTATGCAAATAAGTGCCTACTTAAAAGAAAAAAAAAGAAAAAAAAAAAAGGCTTTTGACTGAATGGTTCTTTAGTTATGTTTGAAGAAAGCGATTGAAGAATTACATGTAACAAGATAAATATTGATCAAATTAGTTTGAAATCACCAATAATTCCTTAATGAGCAATGCTTATTGCCTTTCTAAATCGTAGTTTTCAAACGAAAATATTTATCTAATGGGGTAATGGCAAATTAATTACGCAAACAAGTGCCAACTTTATTTCTTTTTGACCTGTTTTTGTTTAATTATACCTTTAAATATTGACATGCCAGGATTGAATTTGATACGTTGTATGCATTTACTCTCATTTTGAGGGCGAATATGGAGCCCCAGTTTCACAAGGCAATAAGACGATGTGAGTGCCAATTAATCAATCTTAATTGCCAGTGCTAATGATAATATGTCACCGTGCGAATCGCTGTGGTGCCAGTTCAACACAACGTCTTAAAGGATTCGGGCACTTTTTCAAAATGTCCACAGATTTACAATAAACTTACAGGGTTTGAAGATAATGGTAGTGGAAAGCTTCCCTTCAAATATTACTAACTAAGGTTGTGTAGTTTTTTTGAGAAATGAGTAAAACAAGTCAATGAGACCAAAATTATTTTAGCATGTAAAACCCCCTTAACCAGTTATGATATTATACCAAAACCATAGCATAACTGGTTAAAACGCTTTTACATGCTAAAACTGAGACAAAAATTATTACTTTTACTCATTTCTCAAAAACTACAGCGCCTCAGTAGGTAAAATTTCAAGGGAAGCTTTCTACTATCATAATCTTCAAACTGTGTAAGTTTAATGTAAATCTGTGGACATTGTGTTTTTGTTAGGAAACAGTACATAATACCCTTTACAACGGATCAGCGCTGGGTGAATAATGAAAGCATTGATCACATCGTGAAACTGTGAGAATGTTTTGTTTTGATGTTTTTTTAAAAGGCACTGGACACTGTTGGTTGTTACTCAAAATAGTTATTGACATAACAACTTACCTTAAGTAACGAGCAACGGAGAGCTATTGATCGTATAAAATATTGTAAGAAAGTCAAGGAAGCACACAAATGTGTGCCACAATGGGTGTGTTCCCCTTTAGATTCTCTTGCAACTTCAAAGACCAATTGAGTCTAAATGTTCGCAGATGTGTTACTTCATGCATAAATAGGGATACACCAAGTGAGAAGACTGGTCTTTGACAATTACCAAAGGTGTCAAAGGCCTTTAATACACCAAACTGAATATGAGTTGCATTTTAGTGCAAGACACACCTGAAACCCTGACGTATGCGGCGGGTTAACAACATCCGTGTTACCATTCAACAATTCGAACCAGTCTATACGGTTATAATTACACCACAGTTGCATCCATGACTTGCCAACATCCTAGCTTTAGTATGATTAAACCTCATGCAGAACACGCTCCCGTTTAAAGTGCACTCCATTGATATAAATTGTGGACTTTTTTGGGGGGCTAGGGATAGTACCGTACCCGATAACACATTATGGCGACTGGAGTCAATCAGTATAACCGCTTTATTAATTCTGTCAGGGCCCGACACAATCGCGTTGTAAAAGAAGGGCTTTCTGGGAGCGAGGTGAAGTGACGAAATGCACAGCATCTAATAAATCTATCACAATTTTACGCTGTAATTAATTTTCGCTCCTACTCTCAGCTTGTCAACCGACGCCATGACGAAGCTCAGCCGCTAAAAGGTTCGAGACAGGTTACGTTGTAAAGGGACTTTCTGGCGCACTAAAGTAGGATACCATTAATCGCTAACAACTGACTGAGTAACCCGTCACATTGTATGGGTAATTGACGTAACACAGTATGGGGACAGGAGGCGAAATCGCAATCCAAGTTAGACACAGTGTATGTGTTATTAATCTGCCTGTGACATGTGTAGAAAAAATAATGAGTTGAAACTAGGTCTGCCCTCATTGGTATAGCTAGGGGGTGGGTGACAAGGAGGGGGGTGTTTTCCCCGAGCGCCGCTTCATTTGGGCAGCCAAATCAATACTTTTATTATTTTTCGCTTGTTACTTACTTTTAGTTGGACGACCATGCAACTTGTGTAAGCGTATTTAATTCGTGAACTAATACTTTAAACTAATGCACATTATTGTGTAAGACAGACCAGATATACCATCCTGTCAACTTGCCCCGAGAGGCGAGGAACAGCCACGCCAATTGTGGCTCAACTCGTACTACTACAGAGGCACCGGTGACAGAGGTACACTATTTGAGTCACCACTATCCTCATATACATGTAGAATGCAACATTACTATGTAATTTAAATACACAATATGAAGGCGTTACTGCAGTAATGACTCTCATATTCAAATTTTAGGACATAAAACTGAATGCTTTTTACACAACTACATAACTTGAAAGTGAAATCATTGTTTCTCAAATTGCTCTAAAAGTAGAAAGCTGCTAGAGGCTTCTTAACAATGAGAGTTTCATTTCCCCTCAAATTCAAGAGTGATTACCAAACGTATACCTTCTCTAATAAATGGAACGTTAAAAATTACTTTATAATTATCGAAAGCATGGTGTATGCTTAAAGACAGTGGACACTATTGATATTAATTGTCAAAGACTAGTCTTCTCACTTGGTGTAGCTTAACATAGGCCTATGCATAAAATAACAAACCTGTACAAATTTGAGCTCAATTGACGGTCGTCAAAGTTGCGAGATATGAATGCGAGAACAAAAAACACCCTTGTCACACGAAGTTGTGTGCTTTCAGATACTTGATTTCGAGACCTCAAATTCTAAATCTGGGGTCTCGAAATCAAATTCGTGGAAAATTACTTCTTTTCTTGAAAACTACGTTACTTCGGAGGGAGCCGTTTCTAACAGTATATTATACTATCAACAGCTCTCCATTACTCGTTACCAAGTAAAGGTTTTATGCTAATAATTATTTTGAGTAATTACCAATAGTGTCCACTACCCTTAAAACCACATTTTGTATTGGCATTAATTTTGAGAGTGATTACTGAACATTATACATTCCTTTTACGAGAATGTATCTTGTCTCCGCCCATACACAAAACTACAAAGGAAACAATTTACACATTTTGTAAAGATGTCATTGAAAAAAACCCGCACCCAAAGGGAAATAATGTTTTATGTAATACTATCCATACGTTAACAGCAATCGATAACATCTGCTTTAAGTCCATACTATCTAAAAGTCATTATGCGTGCTCTGCTGATTGAAATTATCCTTTGTCATTCATAAAAAGGGCCTTCTAAAGGTGGACAGCTTCTCAAATTTCATAGGAGTGTTTGGGAGGCATTTGCGAAAATAATATCATCAAGTCACATTGTGAATCTGACCTTAGCGTGAACCATAATACAAGGAAAGTATGTCGATTAAAGCGGTCATAGGCTATGCATTCATTCGACACTATTTTATTACCAATTTACAGTCGGTGCACGTTTTGCATCACAACAACTGCCATGTATAACGACGATTCGGACAATTATTTTTTTAAGTAGACATAGTAGTAAAAGTCTACATTTCAGAACATCAGCAAAAGTATCTGCTCATGTAATGTCAATTTGGTCTAGAAACCATAAAATATGAGCAATCTATTTAAAATGTGGGTATGGCGTGGGGGATATAATTTCTTACACTGTATCTAATTGCCACACAAATATATGTCCACTTGTATAGCTCCAACCAGACAAAATACTTCGCCTATAAAGAAACTGTATCCCGCTTACGCAGAGGGCCTGGGTTAAAAAAAATTGGCAAAAAAAAATCCAAAAACAAACCAAAATACGATGTGGTTACATTGTGACATCGAACGTTTACAAAAGAGTGACAGAGCAGTGGACTTCCTTCAGGCACACTTTGTACACAGCCCAATGGAATATTATTTTTCATTCGTTTCATGTTGTCAATTTTTTGATATTAGGGACTTTTCGTTTTCGACGACGGATGGTTCTGCGACGGTAAAGATGACATTTGGCGACATCTGCGCATGCGTCGGCTTTGAGGACGGTCGTCCCTCAATTTCTACGACAGTACTTGGGATGAATCTTCGTTGTGCTAAAAACGACAACGTTAAGCTGAACAACCGTCGCAGAACCATCCGTCGTCGAAAACGAAAAGTCCCTAATAAAGGAAGGAGGGCACATCTTAAAACGTACTTAGCTGTTCTAATAACGCTTGAATTTATGTGGCAAAACATCACATGTGACCAGTGTTTTGCCTGCCATAAAGTCCCAAGAGTGTATACCAAGGTCGCTACATTATACTATGAGGTGTACTGTACGTGATTTTTGATCGAATAGGCTTCCATGCATTTCTGCCAAAAGCGTTTCCCCATATTTTAAGCTTAATCTCAAAGTCTATCTTTATTAAAATGGCTTATACCCTCAATGCATGGTTTATAGTCTAATTGAAACACAACACTCCTCTTCTGTATTTTACTGATTATAAATAAATCGCTGAAGAGTTCTTGCTCACTGATGCACAACGTTACTGCCGTTCCCTTGTGAGTGGCAGCATTACTAAATCAAAGAATGTTAAATACAACAACAGCATAAAACCTTTCTAGGTAACTAGTAATGGGGAGCTGTTGATAGTATAACACATTGTGGAAAAAAAAAAAAAAAAAAAAAAAGATGATAGTGATTACATTACTTATGCGTCAAGCAATTTGAAGAATTGTTTTAAGTCTCTGGACACTATTGGTTATTACTAAAAGCAAATGTTGGCATAAAAACTTACTTGGTAACAACATGGAGGTAGACATATTTCTACCTCCATGGTAATGGAGAGTTGTTGATAGTATTAAACGTTGTGAGAAACGGCTCCCACTGATGAACTAACATGGTTTTTGAGAAAGAGGTAAATTCTCACTCAAATATTAAAAGACTTCAGTCCTGAATAACTTTATAGGTATCTGAAAGCACAGACAAAACGTTCAACGTCTTTTTTTTGTGCAACTTCTATGACTAACTGAGAACAAATTTTCACAGGGTGGTTATTTTATTTATATGTTGGGATAAACCAAGTGAGAATACTGGTCTCTGACAATTTAACACCAAAGGTGTCCATTGTCTTTAAGGGAGACAAGAAGAAACTTTCTGGGAACCTCTCCTGCCCAATCGATTGATGTTGTGTGGTCGTGTCGGGGCACGTGACTCGAATCGATGAAAATTATGACAACCGATCGCCGTGGTTATTAAGTCACGATATCACGAGAGCCCGATTTTCTGCGCGAGTTTTCGTGAGCACACCTAAAGACATGACTAACCTTCCGGTGCTTCACCTAGTATACAATTTTGTGCGATTTTAGGTCACAATCCGTGAATATTTAGGTTAGGATTATTCTTCCTGCGTGGACATTCGTGCCGGATTGTCCGTGATATCCCAAATTCTCAGGTGTTTTATAGCATGTTTCAGTACATCTACATTAAGTTTACAACAATCGAACGGTTCATAAACCCATGCCTTTAGGTAAGGTTTAAGGGGACAGTTCCACATACATTTGCCTGTACCTTTATGTAGTTTTTTTCCCCAATAAATATTGATAGTGTATAAATCCTTTTACTAAGCATGACTTATCTTAAAAAAAAAAAAAAAAAAAAAAACACTGAAGACCAAAGGGACTCGCATCGATTTGTATTCATAAGCTTTACTCTTAATCGCTGGACAGTAGTACAAACCTGTTTGGAAAACGAAAAGATACTGATATTTTGCCGTCTAGTTACTGATTCATTATTTGTGCACTTCATAATTATAAATGTTAAGCCAATGTTTGTTTAAGGGAAATTGACTCTTGTCTCTTGTCATCTTGGCTTTACATCCCGTTGAGGGAGTTTGCAGAGTTCCCGTGACGGGAAAAGATCATCTAAACAAAGAAACAACGAAGTAAAAGCAACCATGTCGAGATATTTCATGTTTGTCTAGCTCGGAAAAGTGATTGGCCACTTACAAAGCCTTTTAACTCGCTGGAAATTTCTAAGCAAGGCGCCCTTAATTCTATTAAATCCATGCCTTAAGTGTGTGATTCCCATAGAAATTACATATTAGAGTTCACTGTGAGACCTTGTGGGACTGTTTTACACAGGTTCAAAGAATTTTTACGTCTCTTAAGATTGCATTTAATGTGAAAACAACTTTAGCGATGAGTGATTATGATTTATAATTTATCGGTGGGGAAAGTCGGGGTTAGATTGAGGTTTTTACTTCCATGATACAAGTAAAATAATACCAACTCGTCGATGAGTGATTTATTATTTAATTTACTTTTTAAATACTGATCAAAACCACTGTTTAAAAATATAGTAATATACTGACAGTTAAACAAAATATGAGTTGTTTAGAGGACATGCCTTCCAAAACAGGTGACCTTGCAAAATTGAAGTTTATGCCCTTATGGAGGTTTTATTTTCAAAATAGAGCCCAAAATTTTACAGTGGGATACACCAAGAATAAGAATACTTGTCTTTAAAAAAAATGTGTCCAGTGCCTTTAAATGTAAGCTTAAAGTATAAGTTCTGCGAATTGTGTTAATTTAGTGTCGAATAAGGCAGTATCGAAAAGAAACAAGCCAATGATAATCTTCATTGCTTTAATTCATCACGTTTTAAGTTCGATTCTGAATGTATGAAAGGTAAACTGGAGTCGAAACCTGTAAACTTATCTGATTGGAGTTACTATACACGTATACTCGCTAAGGTGATGCCCCTATATACTCTTTATGATTATCATATCAATTCAAAATAAACTATTTTGCTTTTAAGGGATTGAATCTCAATCCATGTTCGATGAGATGTAATCGAGGATGGAGTACGAGGCGTTATTTTGTATCGCATGGAGGGAAAATACGCGATTGCATTTTCAAATTATACTCCTTTAAGGAGTTATATTTCCTCAGATGACGCTTTTTATTGCCTTTGGCGGCATCATGGATACAGACACACAAGTAGAGAGGATCTGCTTAAACTGCTCTATTTTTACAAACGGATTTAAGCCCACGCACGGATGTATACAGCTTTCTGGTCAATCAGTTCGTGTGTAAATCAAGCGTTAAAGTGGCAATAAGCGGGGCCTATTTTCATGAGCTGCTTCAAACACAAAACTAGCGATTAGGGTCACATATTTTTCTCCGCAAGTGTACACACTGGTATTGGTTTAAGAGAACCAGTGGTTTCGTAAGATGCAATGGTTTCCTTTTGATAAACGTGAAGTGACGTAAGCTTTCCGCATCTGCTGTGTTGTGATTGGCCCGAGGTAGTGTAGTGTGGCATGCTGCACTTTCGGTCGTCTGCGCAGACAGCTTGCATTTGTTTTATGTACGTAGGAATTGACTGCGTATCTCCACGTGAAATGAATGTAGGTGGGATGAATGTAGGTGAGATGTGAATATGGACGGGGATTGACGTAGGCTCAAGTGCGCTCCCGACTCCCATCCCATCCGTTTAATTCCCATCCATTGTACGTAGCAAATGGTAATACTATACATCAATACACAAAGATATAACAATTGGTCTCCCACTCGTTGTACACTGCCCCCACTTTCACGGACAAGAATTGGGTGTATCTAGTTACGTAAGTATTAAAACGACATCGAGGAATCCTGATTGGTGTTGTAATTGGATAGCTGAACTTAAAGGAAACGCGTGGCTGACATTTCCTTTATAGCTGACTGTTTTTGTCATCCATCATACAGATTTGCACATTATGGACCATCATTATCAAAAGTACAAATCTTAACAATTTAACACATACAAAACAAGGTTTAAAACATGAGATGTGAACCTCAATTGGAGAGGAAAAGGAAGAGGTGAAAGCAAGGTATACTTAAAAAGGGATTGGACTGCCTTCCTACGTCCGGTAAACTATAGGCATAAATACAATTTTCAAAATGAAAAATATTTGTTTGGTTTCATCCGAAGCCCGCCCACGGGCATATAGCAAACGATCCGCCCATTGTGTCAGGGAAAAGATTAGGACAAAAAACACAATGTCCACAGATTTAGACCAAACTTACACAGTTTGAAGATAATGATAGTAGAAAGCTTCCCTGAAAATATTACATGCTGAGGTGCTGCAGTATTAGGGGAATGAGTAAAACAATGTCATGAACATAATTTTCGTCTCATGAGACGAAAATTATGAGCATGTAAAAACGTATTTTCGTGACATTGTTTTACTCATTTCTCAAAAACTACAGCACCTCAGTAAGTAATATTTGAAGGGAAGCTTTCCACTATGTCATTATCTTCAAACCCTGTAACTTTTATGTAAATCTGTAGACATTTTGAAAAAGTACCCAAATCCTTTAACTAAGACGTGGATGTGCATTGTATAGTATTTTGATATTAACTTACTATATAGTGTGGGTGCATTTATAAACCGCAATACCCACGGACACTATCTTTAAGCGTTGTGATCAATGCCGTCTCATTTTAATATATCAGTCCCCCCGTCCACCAAGCCCGAACACACATCCGTTTTCATTCACAGGACCCTCCTGCGATTTGCTGAGCAAACTCAAAACAACTATACAATAATCAATACAGAAGTCCATACATTCGCGGAGAATAGCCCACACAACCTCCCCCATGGACTTAGGGTTTGGGGTGAAATTAAAGTCCGTCAAAATTAACCAACATTTGGATAAGAACTTGAAACTTGTTAGTACTGTTTGAAGCTCTTTGCATGGGGTGCAAATAGAAAGAAACTACAAATAAATGGTAAACTTGTGGGTATCAACCATGTGTATATCTCTTTTGATGAAGTGTTGGCTCTGGAAATGTGTATTTGTCTTCCTCCCCCTCCCCCTCCACCCCTTTTCACCCTCCCCTCCCCCTCTCATTCTCTTTAGAAACGTGTAAACATTATAACGGTATATTCAAGATTGTTACAATTAAATGCAGTTAGTTGTTCCTCCTTCGGATGGGACGTACAACTGTTGGTCCCGTGATTCGTGTAATGCAATCATTTTAATTTTATCTGCCGTTCATAAGTGATCATCTTATATTTTTACTACTTGTACCTGTATGTGAGTAACTTGTATTTCTTTTTAGATGCTCTGTTAAAGGCACTTGACACCTTTGGTTGTCAAGGCCAATGCTCTCACCATTGTGTCCTATCTCAACATGCATAAATTAACAAATCTGTGAACATTTGGATTCAATTTGTCATCGAAAAGCTTTAAGGCATGAAGTCTTATAATTGAGTAAGAAATTACCTCTTCTTCCCCAAAAACTACGTTACTTCAGAGGGAACATTTTCTCGCAACTATACTCTCAACAGCTCTCCATTGCTTGATACCAAGTACCATTTATGCTTATAATTATTATCAGTTATTAAAAATAGAGTCCAGTGCTTTAAAGTCCGAGTACTTTCACTGGAGACGGTTTTTGCTCGGAGAAAAAAGAAGAACAAGAAAAAAAGGCCCAACTCAAAGACTCCCTCCGGACGAGTGGAGAGCGCGGGAAAATAACTAGGGTACTTCAAGTCCGAGGGCTCTCCAGCTCTGAATAAGATAGTCTAGTGTGACTGGCTGATCTTTTAAGCCGATGCGACTGTGTCTTAAGACATGTAAACAAGTCTCTTCCCAAAACACAAGATGAGGGAAGGAGCAAAGAAAGTGTAGCCCGAGGAATATGAGTTGTTTTATTTTGATGTGAAACAAAATCCTTGAGGGTCTTTGGGTTTTTTTGGACAGTGCGCGGATGAGAGTGATTAATGGTTTATTCCTTATTTCAAAAATATCAAAAGACTTCTATACACAGTCAGAGGATTCAATTGCGTTCAGGCAATACAATACTTGCAAAAAATCATAAGAAATTTACAACAAGCTTAAAGAACACAAAGCGATTAATGAAATACGTGGATACACTTATAAAAGACACTTACGTACACTAAATTACACAAGTCAGTAAAAGACAAGGAAAATTTAAAAAATTGAATCGAAGAATTATATAGCGCCCATGTCTACCAAACGAGGTACTCATGGCGCTGAGTTTATTCAAACTTTCAGGAGGATAGGTTATTGCAGTGATGACATGGACATAAAGGCTGATCAAAGGAAAGGCAGGAGAAGCAGGGAAGCTAAAAGCCACGATGAATGGCTAAAGGGTGAAGGGTACTACCCGCATTGAGAGATTATCTCAAATGTATTCCTTGTTGGAGCCTCCTTATTGTTCAGCCTCCACTTTTTTTCTTTCTGGTAATAGTTCAAAGACATGGATTGAAATCAAGGCTGGAAAGAGAAATGTCAGCCCATAGCTGTCACCATTCATGCACGAGAGTCCAAATTCTCACAGATTTGTGATTGTATGCATGTTGTGCGACACATCAAGTGAGAATACTGGTCTTTGACAATTACCAACCCGCGTGCCCAGTGCCTTTGAATGACAGCTCTCCAGTGTATACTAGTGCACTGTGCACTGCTGCCAACGATTCATCAACCAGTGATCCCACTCTGAGAGTACAACTCTACAACTTTATTTATGTAAGGATGTAAGGCACAAACATCATCATATAGTACCAACCTCATGTCTTTCACCGTCACCAAATGAATTCAACCTATAACTGTTTCTGCAATTGGGGGGGGGGGGGGGTGGCTTGTCTCGTTAGTGTGTAAGGTTTGCTATCAACAAGCAGGGAACTAGACGGTAAATAGCATGTTATAACATCATTGGTAGGTGGCAGGGTCATCAGATCGGCTTAACACGTCAACCGATGTGAATCTTTCCGACTGTAGGCGCGTATGAATTAAATTTAAGACTTCATTAGGTGTCCTACATCCCATAATCTGCTTAAGAAATCACCTTAGTTAATAATACAGAAAGTCAAAGTCAGTCAATATTAACTACATTTACTCTCACTCGATGTTAATCAGTGACGAAGTGTGTCACTTTGTGGTATAAGTAATTTCTTTTTTATCAATGTTTGTACATCAGACTCGTAAAGGCACATACCCTCAGTAAATAACAAAGACCAGTTTTCTCACTTGGTGTATCCCAACATGCATAACAAAAACTGTGGAATTTGAACTCAATTGGCAAATAAAGTCGCAAAAGAAAAATGATAGAAGAACAACCTTACTGCACGAATATGTTTGGTTAGAAATGACCTCTTTCCCCAAAAAAGATGTTACTTCAGAGGGAGCCGTTACTCAAAATGAGTTCTAAAAAGCTCTCAATTATTCATTACCGACTTATTTTGTCATGCTAACAATAACTGTATTTCCAACAAATTATCTCTGTATTTTAAACCCAGTTCAGCTTGTAGCTGCGATGTTTGAGTGTGTTTTTATAAACCAATAGTAATAATAATGATAATAATAACAATAAAAATGCCAGTGCCTTTAATGGTTATCCACTTTACTATTTTTGCAGTCACTCCACGGCTTTATGTTTCTATCGAATAGGGCAATCACCCTTCGTACTATATACCTGCCAAACGAATAATGGCATCGGTGTAGACCCACACGTAGAAATCACATCCCTAGGCATACTAATATAGCGAAATGATGTGCTGTGAATACTGCACCTGACTAGTAAAGACGCTTCTTTCATATCACATAGAGGAATGAAGACACAAGTCTCCTCAATATTGGCTGATGCGTTGACGTATTTGTGTTTGACACCCCCCCCCCCTTTCCGTTCGTCTCACAAGTGACGTACAAATAACACCGCGCTAATTAAATGATTTTGACATAATAATACAACTCGCATGGGTTGTATATACAAAAACACAACGGCTCGCTCACTCCCTCTGCGTGCACACACGTACACTCTTGACCCCTGCAAGTCAGGTTATATGGACGAGGTTGTTGTAGTTTTATTAGATTTGTTTCAATTTGCCCGGGTCGCAGCGGTGAAAGGAAAGAGGAAACAAAATAGAGAAAAGCTTTCTGTTATTTTCTGTCCACGGATTCAGATCTTCCCAGTGGGTAAATTTTACGAGGAAGACGGACAAATAAATGTGTTTTTTTGTTCACAATGCTGTCTGGTGTAGTCGGTAACAAATTTGAAAATTTAATTATGATAATTCAGAAGACTGTCCTGTTTGATACATATAATTTACAGCATTGATCTAGGTATTTCAGGCCATTGTGTTATATATTTGTTTGTTTTGAAAAGAAATACTATTTAGGTATCAGTCACAGTTGCTGATGACAGACATAATCGAAATAAGGTCCATTCAGGGGAACTTTGCTTCTTATTAGGTGTGTAAAAATGAAGCTTTTAAAAAGACAAACACATTTCAGAAAAAAATCACAATTGGGTGTTTTGTTTGGTTGAAACAGCGTTATGGTGTTATGGCGAGGTTTTAAACACTGCACATTGCGTTTTATACAATAAGAAACAAATACGCTATATATATCGACGGTATCTAATGGTACTACATACACTATTCTGATGCCGCTGATTCCCCTAACATTGAATGTTTTATGGATAATTCATTATTTTAATTTTTAAGACAAATAACCATATTAAGTAAAAACAGCCGTTGAGCTTTGGATTGTATCCTGTTAAAAGATATACTGTATAAATAAAATAAAATACATTTCTAGCAAGTGGTGTTTAAAAATGGCAAACTCATCCTAACACCAATGTGTCATCATCAAATACTCAAAATCCCTCTCGAAAATTTAAGTAAACAACTTAGCTCCTTTTCAAAAAACTAAATCCTATAGGGGCTCACCAACCACCACACACAAACACTCACATAGTCCAAATAGACCATGATCACGTGTTATTTGATCCAATAGTTAGGGCTGACAGTGTTTCCCAGATTGATCTTTTTGATTGACTTTCGGAAAATGTCATTCCAGCATGAGCTGACCCATGAATGCATTGGTGCCCGTCCCTCTCTGTCAAATACACCCTCTCCTCATGCCCTTTCCAAAAAGGTAGAGGAAAAAAAAGTATCGACTCTATCAATCGATCTTTTCTTCCCTGTCCGTGGGGGAACCTGCTTAAGTTTCCAGGCAACAAAGGCCTTCCAGAGTCTAAGGCCTGTCAAGCCTTCTCCTTGGTTATGTGGCTTTGTTCAAGAGATAAATATATTTTTCTTAAATGAAAGCCTCAAAGATAATGATGCTTCGATGAGGCTTGGAGACAATTACACAAAAGGTCAACGGAGGTATAATCCCCAGTTAACCTCATTTCACATCCCTACTACCTTCTTCAAGGAATGTCAAGCCTTCTCCTCAGTGCAGTTTTGTTCCAGAGATATTTTGTATATATTTTTCTATGAGGCATGTATTGGCAAATGAAAGCATCACGATAACGATGCTTCGATGAGGCTTGAAGACAATTACACAAAAGGTCAACATAGTTATCATCCTCAGTTAACCTCATTTCATATCCCCACTACCTTCTTCATAGAACATCAAGCCTTCTCCTCGGATGTGCAGTTTTGTTCCTGAGATAATGTTTGTATATATTTATCTTTAACGAACAGTGGAGAATGAAAGCCTCGAGATAATGATGTTCAATAAGGCTTGGGGAACAAATGACATAAAAAGGTCAAACGGAGGTATCATAACCTATTAAGTTAACCTTATTTTAAATCCCAACTAAACATTATATTCAAGGAGTGTCATGCCTTCTCCTTGGTTATGCAGTTTTGTTCATGAGATATATATTTTTCTTTTACGAATAATGTCAAATGAAAGCATCAAAATAACGATGTGTCAACGAGCACAAAAGGTCAACCGCGTATTATATCCACAGTTAACCTCAATTCATATACTCACTTTATACAATATAGTCAG
This sequence comes from Asterias rubens, assembly GCF_902459465.1. Classification (NCBI taxonomy): domain Eukaryota; kingdom Metazoa; phylum Echinodermata; class Asteroidea; order Forcipulatida; family Asteriidae; genus Asterias; species Asterias rubens. The sequence goes on from NC_047067.1 coordinate 12,131,496, forward strand.
GGAATGTCACGACTTATCAGTGCAGTTTTGTTCCTGAGAAAAGTGTTATGTATAGTTTTCTTTTACGCATACAAACGGTGGAGAATAAATTCCTCAAGATAATGATGTTTCAATGAGGTTTAGAGACAATTACATTAAAGGTCAACGGATGTATCATCATCAGCAAACCCCATATTATGTCCACAGTGCCTTATCCTCAAACAAAAACCCCAAGGTACTCAAAAGAAATATCACCAACGAGCGATCCTTATACAGCACGGAGTAACCACGTACACCTTGTGTGTACGATTCAAACTCAACGGTCGGCGCCCAAAACTTCAATGTATGAAATACTACACCAGCAGATCGATAAGGTCGTATAAAGGGCGGATTACTATAGGAAACGTTTGACCATCAGAAAACTTTCGGATTATCATATGAAGAACTTGCGATTCGAAGTTCAGAGGGGATTTTTTTTTTTACCTTCGGGGTAAGTGTTGATTATTCAAAGGGTTACGTTACCAATAATGTAAAGTGTAGATATATCCTTTTAAACTTGTATATGCTTCAGCTACCAAAACTAAAAATGTATATATGTGTAATTATATTTATATGAAGTCTTTACAAAAATGGATTGCACATGACGTCATTGACCGCCATCTTGAAAACAAAAACAAAGAACAAGTGCACGCTTTTACACACTTCCACGCGTGCACGTTTCATCAAAGGTAGCGGTCAGTTAAAGGGGTCCATTCCATGATATACAGCCGGCCGCAATCTGTTTTATGTTGTGAACAACTTCCATCCTCAAAAAAGTCCTCATTTCTTTTTTCAAGGATTCCCTTTTTTCGAATCGATTTAGAAGAAACAAAATTTCCTATTGAAAAGCACCACGACATTAGCAATTTTGTGTACAGAATTTGTTTTAATTGCCAGTTGACCACATGCCATCTTTAATCATGACGTCACCATAATGTTGCGTACCTTTCATAATTCCTGAAACAAACTGCACATTGAATGGTACTAGACAGACCCCTTGAGGTATAAAGCACCATCACTGTCTAGGGAATGGATCAGTTTAATATATATCTTCCATTACAGGTCTTATACTACCGCCAACCGATGCACTTTTCTTTTGTAACATATTTCTCTACTCATCCCCTGCTCTCTAATGAAAGTTAAACCAATCCGGTTCTCATATGGCCTCCGCGCTAACCGTATACAATGACGACTCGTATAGTTTCACAATAAAAATTACCTTGTGCGGCAAGCATCAGAGTTAAAGAATTCATTTTTTTCTCAGGAGATTTTTTACCCGAGAGTTCATCAGACACGAATACAATTGGCCATAAGAGACAGAGAGTCAGTGCTAAGGGATGGCTTGAATGAGAAATGCAATCTCCCTTGTCGCAGGGTCTTAGACCGTATTTACGCGGCTTACTTGAATACAGATCCATAGTGTTCAAGCTCAATGGAAGGTTGCGTGCAAGCCTTTGCCGAAGGGGGAGAATGATTATTTAGTCCGGCCGTAATACAACGTTATATATACAACATATGTTTTCATATGAAATGGAATAGCCTATACTTTTTAATAAGGTGTATTGGTTCAATTTCAATATTAAGGATATTAAGCTCTTTGCTGAGATACCGAGTCGAGGAGTTTGGAATCAGGGATGCGGTTTAATTGAACTGCTCATAAAACTGATATGCACATGCTTATTGTTTTTTCAATTTTGTTCTTCGCATTGTTTGTATTCCTTGTAATGCGCAGTATATTTAATATAGGTAACTGCGCAATATAAATGTCCGTTCTATTTGTGATTTATTATTATAAATTCAGCAATTTGATGTTGAATGCTGCCTTCTTTTCTTTGTCCAAAATTATCTGATATTTATTCCACATTTTCCACTTGAAACCTCAGAAGGAAGTCCAGTTTGGATCGAATCAGGTAGTTTGGAATCAGGGCTGTGGTTCAATTGAAGTGCTCATGAAGCCAATGCGTGCGCGCTCAAATAAAATGCAGCCATTTTAGGCTTCTTCTATCATGTTTTAATAATGCTACCTTCTTTTCTTTGTAAATATTATCTGAAATTTATTCCATATTTTCCAGTTGCTCATGCATCTGAAGAAGGTCCGGTTTGGATCGAAAGCGAATGCCATCCATCCTACTCATTTTATAGTATTAAAACATGCAAACATATCCACACAGAAGACAGGTTTTCAGATTGACATGGTATTACCGATATGCCAGTCGCAGTGTGTCCTTCCCAACCTGTCGTTACCTGTTTAGAGTAACGGGAATGTATTGATGTATACTTCAACCTCTGAGAAGTCAAGTTACTCTCTGAACTGAACTGAAATGCATCGACCGTTAGACTTTCTAAGGACTTTCATTCTCTCAAGAGGCTTTTCTCCACCACACTAAAAGGTTACAGGGCATGTACTCTTCACGTGCATGGTGCCTTGTAATATTACACGTAATGGGCAAACATGGCAGCTGAGCTAGACTCGCTCCAAGCTCCAAACTCACTTTAGACTTGCGTATTTGTGTACCTCGAGTTCAAACTTCAAGAGAACACACATTTTTGTGTGCATTTAATATGTGGAGACATCTTGTGTTCTTCCCTTTGTCCCTGTAGTTAAAGACACTGGACACTATCGGTTATTGTCAAAGACCAGTCTTCTCACTTGTTGTATCTCAACATATGCCTACAAAAATAAACCTGTGAAAATTTGAGCTCAGTTGGTCATCAAGGTTGCGAGATAATAATGAAAGAACAAAACACCCTTGTCACACGAAGTTGTGTGTATTCAGATGCTTGATTTCGAGAGCTCAAATTCTAAATCTGAGGTCTCGAAATTAAATTCGTGGAAAATTACTTCTTTCTCGAAAACTACGTTACTTCAGAGGGAGCCGTTTCTCACAATGTTTTATACTATCAACCTCTGATTCCCATTACTCGTTACCAAGTAAGGTTTTATGCTAATAATTGTTTTGTGTAATTACCAATAGTGTCCACTGCCTTTAAGAACGACCCATAGACTTCGAACATAAACTTCTTTGTGGAGCACTGCATTGTCTTACCCATTGTTTTCCCTTTTCTGGTTTGTTCTTGGTCCCAATAAGGTATAATAGATATAAAAACGCCATCCCCTGCAAGGCATTTTTCATGATATTACAAACTCGGTTCCATTTGGCTCGGCTTAATGTCTGTAAGTGTCTCAAAAAGAACATAATATACCTGGCAAGTGTCACGGCAAACCAAAAATGTATTGATACATCACCAAGTAAAAGCCTCAAATCCCATAAACTTCAAGCTAGATTTAGTTTTCTCTTTCCCACTTCCAGCTGACACAAGTCCACTAATCATTCTCATCTAAAGAACTATTCCCAAGTGAGCCATGGATCTAACTTCTTACAGACCCTCCTCGACGCAAGCGAGCCCATCGCCCATCAACCATTTTGCATGTAGCATGTTGGATTTTCAACAAAATAATCACGTCTAGTTTGTTATCTCTTCCAGACTTGGCAAGTCCTCGTTTTCTAGCGAGCCTCGCTTGCGACAAGTTTTTGAAAATGGGCGCCAAATAAATTATATGTTCCTTTAGGCCTCGTTCCTTCAACCCGACCAAGTTTTTGTTGCAGAGTATTGTATAGCATGCCTTAAAGGCACTGGACACCTTTGGTTATTACTGAAAATAAGTGTAGCGTAAACAAAACTTGGTAACGAGTAACGGGAGCTGAATAATACAAACTTTGTGAGAAACGACTCACTCTGAAAAAAAAGGATAATAAAAAAAAAAAAGGTTCTTACTCAATTAATACTATTCTTATAAAAAGCTACAGGTCTGAAGTATTTTTATATTTGATAGGCATCTGCTGGAAGCACACATTTTTGTGCAGCAAGGGTGATTTTTTTTGTATTACTTATGACCAATTGCGTAAAAATTTCCACAGATTTGTTTTTTATGCATTGTTGGGATACACCAAGCGAGTACTGGTCTTCGACAGTTACCAAAGGTACCCATCATTGCCCCTAAACATCAATTTGCGTCAGTTTGAGATGTAGTTGGTTTGGATTTTTCTCCATTTATTTATACAACTTGTCTTCTGTGTACTTTATTTCTTTATCTGAAAGGGGGGGGGGGTAATGAAATTATCATAATTTTCACTGATGCGATTACTGACGCAGGGAGTTTCCTCCATCGGTCAGATAAAATTGTTACTATATACCTTAATAATGAAATTATGAATCTTACTTCACTGCACTGCAGATATTTTGACCCCTATAATAATGTTGATGAATTATTATTACATTCTTTTCGATGAACACGCTCGGGTTCAAACTTTGTTCAAGGTTCAAAATTGGCACAATGTACTTTCATTTCAATGAAAGGCAACTGCGAAATATTTATAATAAGGGAATCAATGGGTGGTGAAGAGGTTTTCAACTGGTGGTTTAAACCCGCCGAGGCCTGGTTCTTTACCGAGACGAAGTCGAGGTAAATTATCAAGAACCAGGCCTCGGCGGGTTTAAACCACTAGTTGAAAACCGATTCAAAACACTTTGATTCCCATTTATAAATGCCTTTTAGGTCAAAAGACATCAACACTTTTGGGTCAAAAAGTAAAATAAATGCAAACAAATATAACTGTTCAATGATTTCTTTCAACACAACACCCCTCGAGCTATGAAATGGTAAGGCCCTCGGGTAAACAACTCCTTATAAGGGAATGCTGTGCGCGTATCGCGTGATGTGGCACAACTGTCTCGGCCGTTGCTCTCGGCCAATAGGAATGAAGAAGCTGTCTTATAAGCACAGGTGCAAGCTCGCGTGTCACGCCCATGTTATATCATCCGTTCAAACAACCCCTCGTGATGCCCTCTCGATCAATCAGAATGGATAAACTGTCTTAGTGTTTCAATATTGCATAGAATTCTTCAAATATTAAAACGCAATTCATGAAATGACATTATATTACTGTGCTAAGGTCTGTATAGTCCGCAGAGGGATAGAGTTCAAACCTGGTTTTGTCCCTGACACGGAAGGAAACTGAATGATCCGTACACTTGATTTTTTGTTTTTGTAAATAATGTGGGGCTAAGTGTTGTATACTATTACTTAGGTTAACCTCAAAAAGTTATACATCGCTCTTTAAAGATTACAAATTTGGTAGATAAAAACCGAAATGGTTGTATAGTTAACGACGTAATTGTGAAGTGATTACCCATTATTTAACTTCCTTTAATACTACACACCATTGTTTCCTTCTGTTTGTAATTGTCTCAATATGAATACGCACTATAATTTCGACGTAGGCCTACCAGATGTTAATTTTTTTTGTTTTGATTTATAACAATCAGCGCACTTGACGTGGATTTATTGCAAACACTTACTGTACATTATTGGTTGATAAATAGGTTTTTACATGTTTTATTTTGTTCGAATGTGCAGAAGTATAATACAGATGAATGTAGCCCTTATCACGGTATTCTCATGAAATGAAATCTGCATTTCATCATGTATGACCATATTCAGCCATATGTCGATAACCAGTTTTATGCGTATCGTATTTAAAGTAGATTTATGTGCAATAAAAACCAATGCAGAATCAGCATTTTTATTTTACTGAAATACCAACATATCAACGGCCTATACATAAAAATAACCAACAATGACAATCCCAATCTCACGTACCTAGAAATGAAGGTACCATTTTACCATAATTTCATAATTTAGTTGTTATGGCAGTGGTAATTATGAACTGTCTTAGCGCTAAACATTTTAGTCAGTTGTTGTCTCCGACAAAGACCATGCTCTAGGATTGAAAGGTCTGGCCACGAACTATGTTTTTGCATTTAAAGATGCTATGTCAGATTTTTGCCCGATTTGACAAAATCTAATTTAAAATTTAATAGGTGTTTTGATGGGGGTCGAGAAAGTTACAAGCTTTCATTTGAGCCATTGCTCGAAAAAGTCCGCCAATTATTAGAAGCAGTGAAATAAAGTGCTCAAAATTAGTTTTTGTATATCACGTGACCAATTCTTATGTGTTTTATAAGAAACGTTTTAAATTTTTGTCATGGTTCTTGACCATTAAAAGTAAAAGTTAAAAAAAAATTCGTTAGAGCGGGTGATACTCTTTCATATACCGTTCACTCAAAAAAAAAAATCTATTTTTTAATGTTTGGGGCAACAAATCTGACATAGCATCTTTAAACCATGTGCTCTTTTAGTAAGTTGTTTGCAACAGCTAATTCTATTTTCTACAGCATTTTATCTCGTCAGCTATACGCATAATTTGGCGGGAGCCGCGGGTTATAACATGAACTATTTCAGCGTTTAACACTTAAACCACTTTTTAACCTTCAAAACTGGGTTGAAACGTCTGCTTATTAACTGTATTTTTGCATTTATAGAATTGTGTTCTTTTAGTGAGCGGTTGCAACAGCTACTTCTATTTTGTTTTTACAGTCTGATTTTTGTCTGGTCTGCTAGATGCATAATTTGGCGGGAAATGCGGGTTATCTAAATATCAATGTACAGCGGCACCTGAATCAACATTTACGCAGGTCACCAGTGAAGAGATGATTCCTCGAGTGGATGTGTTATTATTGGAAATTGTCTGCTTTTGTGCATATTTAAAGGAGATAGAGGGGTGGAGAAAGAGGTAAAGTTGAGCACAGATATAAATAGACTCTTCAGTCTATCTGGTGATGTATGATGCACTGTGATTATTGTGTGTTTGAATGCTACAAACCATTTGAGCTGGTTTCAACTGATATGCAGTTTTATCATTTTGTTTGAAAAGTGGTTTCATATATTTTGTTTAAGAATAAAAGGAACCCTACAGGATTGGTAAGAACGAAATCGTAATATCACAGATTTAGGCTACATAAACTTACACGGTCTACTACCTAATGATGATGATGGTAGAAAACTTTCTTTGAAATATATCTGTATGAAATGTCATATTTGATGAGAAATAAATAATAATAATTTCCCGTTTGGAGTTTATCGCGAGTGTTTTATTCGTTTTTTGTTTTAACATCTCGTGACCCACGGGCCGATCGATCTCAAACTTCTACAGGTTCGTCAGTTTGTATAAGGTGGATTACGTAAAGTGCTAACACTACCAGCAACTGTTTGTTAGCAACAACCAACATATTCCTTTAAAATCTTAACATTCTTTTTACCGTGTGGTTACTGAGAGTGGGGTAAAAAAACCTATACACCATGATAATGGATTGATATTCGCTATCACTCATTTTAACATAAATATCTTCCTTTGTTATGCATGATTAAAAATGCAGTAATTTCGAAAAGACAATAAACAACCATTGTTTTGTTTGGGCCGAATGTTGAGCAGACGGATTTCTTATCAGCGCTCAATGCACGACCACTAATGACTTTTCTAAAAATAAATTTAAACAAGAAACAGCCGACGCGAATGTTTAGAGTGTTTCGCAAGGACATCGTCGGATGGGGAAGAATTGTGTTTTGATTTATGGAATAGTGACGTCCGGCTTCGAATATAAAATTTGAAATTTCCTTTGTGATAAAAGACACTCACTTGAATTTTTTTCTCTTGTTCTTTTCTCAAGAATCAAATAATATCTTTATCAGTGACGTCCTTTTAGTTATTAAATTATACTCTTATTAAATACAGCACAATAATTTCACCGGAGATAAAGATTGAGTTCATTGTGGTTTTCGAGTCCCTCTGATCCTAAATCCATTGGCTGTCTGGCTATAAGGTAAATTTATTGGAGTTCTCCCAAGCTTTGACAGTCTAAAAACCGAACTGGAATTGCTGAGTCGTAAGTAGACGACTCTCAAACTGTTTTTTTTTCTCTGTGTTGTCCTTTATCAACTTAAAAGGCTATAAGCGGTGTATACTTTTGGTCAAATACAAGTTTCACAACTTGTGTAACCAATCAATGCACTATTGTAAGAATGGTCATCGAAATTGCAAGAAAATAATAATTTAGAGTACAAAAAAAAAACACATTGTTGCATACATTATGTGCTTTCAGATGCCTGAGAAAGGCTTCGTGCTTGAAGACTGTCTCAGATTTAAATGTGCTGATGAAAATGTACATCCTCCTCTAAAACTGCATTACTTCAAAGGGGTTGTTTCTAACATTGTATCATGGTAGTTAGGCCAAGTCTCCCCATCCCATTATTTCGTGTGCAGTGGTAACAACAATTAGTAACATTACAACATTGACCAGAAAAAAATGTGTAAGATCACAGATTTACATAAAATTTACACGGTTTAATGATGATGGTAGCGGGAAACATCACTTGAAAAATTCCTGTCAGAAAAGTTATATTTGATGAGACATAAATAAAACTAAGTTCCTGTTTGGCGTTTATCGCCCAGTGAGCGTTTTATTAAAAACAAATTTGAATCGATGTCATGCATAATGTGTAATCGGTTTTTCACTATTTTCTCGTGACCCAGATGGCCGATCGATCTCAATACGTCTACAGGTTTGTCAGCTTATGTAAATGATGGATTACATTAGTGCTTACACTGCCAGCAACTATTTAGTTAACTAAAAGGCAACTATGAAAATATCTTGGGAAAGGCGTAATTACAACATTTGTTTTATGATCCTGTTATGGGCGGTAAACACAATATACTGGTACCTCTTGATGAGTTCACACAAAAAAATGTGCATGACTTTGGAGATATCTGTTGTTCTTTCCATTGTCCTTGTAGTTAAGATTTTCCAATACAATTCCTCGTGGATAACCCCGATCTTTAGAATTTCTCTTTTTTAGTTTTTCCTTGGTCTCCAGAAGATACAGGATATGAGCACATTCTTCATTAACATTGAAGTGTCGTGTGTTAAGAGCACCGAAATCAAACTCTGGTGTTTCTGATCAGCAGAGTGTGGGGTCGAATCCCCAGCCGTGACACTTGTTTCCTTAAGCAAGACACTTAGCCATTGCTTCGTCATTCGGATGGGACGTTAAGCCGTTGGTCCCATATGTTGTGTAACGCATGTAAAAGAACCCAGTGCACTTTTCGAAAAGAGAAGGGGTTCGCCCTAGTGTTCCTGGCTGTGGCTGCTGTATGCGCCGGAGCACCTTGTAAACCCTTATAAGGTGCTTAATAATTTGGTCTCAGAATTCACCACTTCAATAACCTATCGTTCTGAAAGTTTGTAGATACTCAGCGCCTTGAGTACCTTGTTTGGTAGATACGTACGCTATATAAGACTTCGATATTATTATTATTATTATAAACATACTATCATCAATTCTCTATGAATTGTTTTTACTAAAACGTCTAGCTCACTCTAAAATCATCTTGATCAGAATTAACTCGAATCCTTGGCACTTGGGGCCTGACTCTTTTTGGGTCAGATGATCTGGACTCTGACACAGTTGGTGCGAGTTACAAACCCACTTGTCAACCACTATCCGGGTCAGCTCGACCCAGATATGGGTCAGGACCCCTGACATATATATGAGTTTTAAGACTGTAGACAGAATGTCTGGGTCAGAATTCTGTGGTCTGACTCATTTCGGGTCAGATTCCCTGAATTATGTGTCAAAATGAACAGGAAATGGGTCAGAGTTACAATGGTACCCCCACTTTCCCACGACTGTCCGTGTCAGCTTGACGCGGATATTGGTCAAGACTCCTGACATGTCTGGGGGTCTTTAAAGAGACAGATGTGAAACCTTTCCACATGCGATAATATTTGCCTTATTTGCTACTGTTTGTACAAAGGCTAGCAGTATGTGTACATTCCCAAGTCTGCAGGCACACTCACTGCAGACTTTGGGCATAATATACACACATTATTGATCCAATCTATCCGGAGATTATTATTGGTACTTTACCTCAAATAAAACTGTGTCAGCTTAGCCCGCCTACTGGATGGAAAATAGATTTCCCTCGAGAGACAGGCTGGTAGAAATTTGTTTTGTAGATATCGAAGAGTTATTTTATAGGGGGAAAAACAAAACAATTAAAATACCCCCATCTACTTAGTATTGATTCCCTCTACCTTTAGTTTTCAATTTACAGTTCCTAATTCAACATTGAATTTAATTTTTCAATCTGAAAACGTCTGCTCTGGAATTTCTATAACTGTAGCTGCGCAAGCTCCGGCTTATTGAGGTTCTTCTTTTTGCTCATTTTCCCTTCAGTTTGCCTCCTCATTTTCCTGTTTCCCTCTCCCAGGCTCACTCAACCCCATCCCCTTTCCCCAACCCCATCCCCTTTCCCCAACCCCATTCCTTCCCCTTTAATTGTGGTAGAAAGATTCTTGAATGTACTGGCAAAGTATACATTTGGTTTTTTAAACCGTTCGAATGGTTCAATCCAGGCCTCTTTATAAATATAATAAGCAATAAAACTTACCATGAAAATTTCATTTTTTGGTCGCGTTTTTGAGATATCGACAGAAATCTGAAGCGAGTACTGCAGGAGAAAAAATAATCCCCATTCTGAATACACAGGCTCAAAAGCGTTACCGCGGTAACGCACCTTCTTTTCATTTTTAAAAAGGACGAAAAGTAATATCTTTTTCCATAACCACACATCTTCGAAATGTCACTAAAAATGAATTATACTATACCAAAGCTGCTTTTTCCACGTTAGTTGTTATTACCCTCAAGAGTCAATAAACGTAAACAGACCTTTAAAGTTATTTTCGGTTTATAATACCCTGGTTAGACCTTCGGAATCGCTATATATGTCCGCAACAAAACATTTTGAATTCATCCATAAAAATTGCTGCCTCGAAAAAAACTTAAACAAAACTGCTGACGTAAACGAAGTAAATTGAGTCCCCTGAAATTGACTGATCTACTTCTGTGTTTTGAAATAGACACTCATGCCCCTGCACAAAACTGTCTTGATTATTCATGATTCCAGCGGCATGACGGTTCTATAATGAGTAGCTACTTCATCAGTTTGTTTTCTATCAATGCCTAATCCCCACCCCCCCCCCCCTTCCTTCATAAATAATGTATTATAGCGAGCAAAGAACAGAGGCACCAATCCGAGAAAGATCAAGAGTAGATCATGGCGCAGCAACTCTTTTGAAACAAACATTTTGGCGCGAAGGGGTGAGCTGACGACAAAATCCGTATTCCCGCCAAAATATGAAGGGGATATTTAATCCGCGATTGCCCGTTGGTTACATCCACAATGCGGATTCGCGCCCGGGGTGTCCTAAGGGCGTCGATTTTCAGTTCATCTGGTGTCATAATCTTAACCCCCCCCCCCCGCCACTGCCACCCCCTCCTCTTCTCAGTCAAGGACTTTCCTAGCCTCAGAAGGATAAGGAAGAAACACAAGGGGTTGGGGTCTTGGGGGACTGGGAGAAAGATGACGTGATTAGAAATATCAGAGCAGTGTTCAGAGAGACGGTCATTCGTAGTGAGCGTTCGTCTTTGTGTTTCTTAGATACACATTATTGCCGAAGGGGGTCAAGGGGATTCCTTTGAATCCAGGAATGATCATGTTGCTTTGTGGGCATCTTGGGAATATTATTATTGACTTTGTACATACGACAGCGCTTTATTAGACTGTTATTATCAAGTCTTCGTTATTGCATGTTTCTCTGCGGGGTATGCGTGGTTCTTGGAATAACTTAGCAAAACAAAAAATCTGGACTATACATGCATGTTTTTCTTTTAAAAATGTGCACATGAAGTTGTTACTAATCCTCGTCGATACACGGGTCTTAACATCCAAATCCGCAGATGAACAACAAGAGCTTTGCCTCTTTTCCACATTGCCCATAATAGACGTACCGGAGTGTACGCAAACACACTGCATGTTGGTCAAGTCGACCTTAGTCAACAATGTCATGGCGCGCACTGGCGCCTATTTATATTGAAATACATTCAAGACGATCGCAGGTAGTTACTAGTGTTGTCCAAGGAGAAAATTGGGTTAGAAAGAATACTGCATTTTCCAAATCGAAGAACAGAACGGACATTTGGGAAATATAGGTTAAGTGCTCTGCTGTTGCCGTGTGCAATGATGCAAAAGCCTACAAATAAAATAGGCCTATATAAGTAATTACAGCAAATAACAAATTTGTTATCATCAGATCGTTGTAGCCTATAACTTTAAAGGCACTGGACATCTTTGGTAATAATAAATATTGTCAAAGACCAGTATTCTCACTAACTTGGTGTAGGCCTATCCCAACATGCATAAATAACAAATCTGTGAAAATTTGGACTCAATTGGTAAGAAGTTGGAAGAGAATAATGGAAGGAAAACATTCTTGTGCAAAAAAAAAAAAATGTGTGTGCTTTAAGACGCATAATAAAAAGCTTCAGGCCCGAAGTCTTTTAGATTATTTGAGTGAGAAGTTACCCCCTTTCTCAAACGTTATGTCATACGGAAACGGTTGTCACAATCAACAGCTCTCCGTTGCTCGTTACCAAGTAAGTTTTTAAACTCACAATTATTTTGAAGTCCATCAGTGCCTTTAAAGAGACAAGCAAAACTCACCGTAAGCTCTCTCTTGTGCCGTCCACTCCTCCCACAGTTACCTAAAAAAAAAAATTATTTATCCAGTATTTTGCTTTTTGTACTTTTATTTCATGCCGCCCCTTCAGAAATGAGCGGCAAAAATGGGAAAACTTTGTTTGGCCCTCAACAGGCTATGAACCTAAAAATGAATCGAGTTTTTACACCGAGTTCTGTCTGTGACGTGATACTCAGAATAACGCCCTCATTTGAATATTAATTCGAGTAAATAAATTTACCTTGTAAAAACTAACACACTAAGTCAGCTCCAACATAAATACAGCCCCCTAAATTAACTCATTATCAGAGTGAAGAGGCTAGAAACGAGGTTAAGTGGCAGAGGAGTTTGTTGAGGAGCAAATCCACTCGAGACATGAGAGGGAATTGAACCCTGGACCCGTCGCTTGCGTCATAATTTAGAAACAGGTTTAAAGAGATCGGCACATGTCATTTGTTGAGCACCGCTCTTGTTATAATACTATGATCATCCTCAAATGGAAGGTACACGTTTGGGAATTGTCAAAGACCAATCTTCTCACTAAGGTGTATCCTATCATAAGCATAAAGTAACAAGCCTGTGAAAATTTGAGCTCAATCGGTCATCGAAGTTGTGAGAAAATTATGAAAAAAATAACACCCTTGTTGGACGAATTAGTGTGCTTTCAGACAGGAATAAAAAACTTCTAGCTAGAAGTCTTTTATTAGTTTAGTGAGAAATTACTTCTTTCTCAAAAACTACGTTACTTCAGAGGGAGTTGTTTCCAATTATGTTTTATACTACCAACAGCTCTCCAATCATGCTCGTTACTAAGTCAGCGTTTAAGTTAATATTTGTTTTGAGTAACTACCAAACGTGTACCTTCCCTTTAAACTTGTCTAGCGCTGAAATCTGCTCAAGGCGCTTCAAATAGGTACAATTCAAAAGCTATGGCCAACAGAAAATTGTCTATAATAAACCGAAGTAGTCTACAAGAACTCTAAAACAACATCTAAGATCGTAATCAACTAATTAAACAGTTTTAAAAACATCCCCCAAAACCTTGGGGCCAATTTCATAGAGCTATTAATTAGCACAACAAAGAAGCTACGCACAAGAAAATTGAGCTTATCAGAGCAGGGTTACCAGCCGAAGCAGCTAATAGCAGAAGCAAACTCTGAGCAAGGAAGTTTGTGTACTCATTCGCACTTACAAGTAATGGCAAATTTATACGATAATCCTGTCACATCGATAATACGGCGTGTTTCATGTCAACTCAGATCCGAGGGACAGCTTGGCGCGCCCTACCTAAAATCGGGATTCCGTAATTGTATTTTTCCATCAGATTCCTGTTATTTTAACAGGAATCTTGGTCTGTGTGGCCTCTTAAAAACCTGATTCTGGGTCGTTTTTGAGCCGGAATATTTCAGATTAAAGGTACAAATCGGTTTCCACACAACTAAAAAAAGAGCATCCAAATTTCAAGTTATAGAACAGCCCTTTGGTGATTTCAAGCTTTGATTTGTTGACCTATATCTGAGTTATAGTTGAGGTTTTTTTTTGAGCCCCAAAGTCTTATCATTCATCTGTATAATGACATTTTCTTTCGATGCATGATGTACTTGCAGCCTGGCTTGCTTGCATGTACCTCAAGGCTCCCCCGAACGGATTCGCGCCAAACCGTAATTGCATGTAATTGCAAAATGCTGACTCGCTTCAGAAGAAGAGGCAGAAGACAAAATACCTTGGACAAGATGAGTGTGATCATTTCACGGCCCGGTGGCTTTATACGGCTCTTGTTGAAGGCTGACCAAGCTGTGTGGAATTTGCAGCCTAAAGTCCCTTTCACACGAGAGCAATTTAGCAAGGGTCCCATGCTAAATTGTAACACGGTTGTAAAATTTTACAAAATGTACATCGTGTGAAAAGACAACAATTTGTTTTGGAGTGCTCCTGTTGAAGGCTGACCAAGATGTGTGGAATTTGAAGCCTAGGACGAAAAGCTGTCTTGAGAGGTGTAGCTAGATCCTGTCATCAAAATTATTAACTCGGCCGAATGAATATCGGCCGTTGCAGTTATGCAACACCGAAATAATGCATGTGGTTTGCGGTAACACCATGTGTATCTAATATCTAACCCTTGTTGGATGGATTACGTTCTTTTGAGAACTTGTCTTGCTGGGTAAAATTTGTCTATGTAAAATTTTAATCTTTGTACACAGATTGTGTATCCAGTAAGGGCTAATTCTTCTAAGTGGATATGATTATTCGCACCGGATTTTTGGCAATACCTACAGACTTTAAAAAAGAAAAAAAAAAAAAAAAAAACTTGACTCATAACACCAATAAATACAGTTTTTATGTTAATAACAGTTTTTGACGACAGTAGTATGAATTTGACATCATACGTTTCCATGCATAGCTTACCTTAAAATGAAATTGCTTCTGCGTCAGCCATTACTATGGGGTGCACTAATGTATGGACACTTATTTGTTGGGTTTCGCATTTATATCAAAATATGAATTCTGTATTGAACACCATAAAAGTGTCCATTCATGTGTAGCTTGCGTTAAAGTGGAATTGCTTCTGCGCCAGTCATTGCAAAGGGGTGCGCTATTCGCAAACGGACTTATCACGTAATGGACACTTACTAAAAAGACCGGTTTTTGGTTTCGCATTCATTTAAAAAATGATTTCTGGTTTTGACACATAATAGTGTCCACCCAGACATGGCTTACGTTTAAAGGGACATTGTTTCTGCGTAAGCCATTTGTAAAAAGGGATGCACTATTCGCACAACGGAGTTTGAAATGTATCTGGACACTAATTCATAAGAGTAGTGTTGGGGTACGTTCGCATTGATTTTCAAAATATTAATTCTGATTTGGACACAATTAAAGTGTCCATCCATACATTACGTTAAAAGGATAATGCTTCTGCGTCAGCCATTGCTAAAGGGGATGCACCATTTGCAAACGAGTTCGACGTACTTCGACGCTCACTTAAAAGAACCTTTGGTTTGGCATTGATTTCAAGATACCCACCTTCGGGTTGCGTTCGGGTTAGCACAACCCGTGAACTTGCAGTGTAACTCTACCGGGGGTGCTCCTGTTCTAATGACCGACCAAAAGGTAGGGCTAACCCCGGTCATGTTAAGGTTGAGAGTTTTATCTCAGCACACCGTGGGATGGGGGAGAGGTAGGATCAAAGGATACCGTCATCTTGATAAAATAATGTCTTGGGGCATTTCAGAATGGGAGTTGTAAATCCTTCCCGCCAAAGGTGCAAATAGAGCTTTATAGTGCTACGACATGCGCATGACACTTCGTGTGTAGAGAACTGTACATGACGCTGATATCTATTATGCAGAGGCATAAATAGGTAATTGCGAGTTGCTTTTAATACGACCCGAAAAGGGAAAAAAAAACTGATTTCTGAAATCGGTGTTGACAACCTGTTTCGCTTCACCTATCACCAACACTGGATTTCTTGGAATGTTATAGTTTATTCGATTCAAGTTCTTTGGTGTACACGGTGGCCATTACCTTTTGGAATAAGTACAGATTATTACTATTACAACTTATTAATTATTTGCTTTTTGATTCGGATGTTTAATGTATATTTTCCTGTAATTTCCTGAAAGCTGATTAGCTCCCATCCTCATTCAGAATTCTTAACCGATACAAATTCCCTTAAAGATTGCATTCATTAAATAGAACCCACCCCAAAGTAATGTCTTTGCCCCTTGCTTGCCCTTCAAACATGAGCACGATATTGTTACGTCACTGATGTGACTACTTAAGTTACTGGAATTTTGATAGCTCTGCTTTCAATATTGTGATGCTTCTATTGAAACTGTGTTGCTACTAGAATTGAATGAAGCGATCGTTACATAAACACGTCTGATATTTGAAACTCAAATACAAAGAAATTGAATGGCTCAGGTTTACTTCGTAATGAGGTGAGGGTGATAGTAACAAAGACAAACTATACCGTACTCACAGGCAATGTAAATGAATGTCTAGATCAAATTTCAAGAATCAACGTTTCAAGGCATATACCCGTACCGTGTTCTGTTTCATTATCTTCTTCTACTTTGTGCTCATGTTTTTGTTTTGATACACACATGGTGTTACCACAAACCAATATACATATTTTTGTTGTAAACAGAACATTAGTTTCAAGAGAACGTATCATCGTCTCCTGACGATGACTACAGAGCAAGCTAGTCGAAACGTGTACGGCAGTACAGTTAAACACGATCATATAAGCTAAAGTGGTAGTCCCAGCCTATTTCTATACCATCCGCCCAGGTAATAGTTAAAAAGAAGGACAGTTCTTTTCAGAACTGAGAAGTCTCCCGAACCCCGACGATGACTATACAGAGCAAGCTAGTCGAAACGTTTACGGCATGAGTACAGTTAAACACGATCATATAAGCTAAAGCAGTAGTCCCAGCCTATTTCTATACCATCCGCCCCGGGTAATAGATAAAAGCAGGACAGTTCTTTTCAGAACTGAGAAGTCTCCCGAACCCCCGAACATCTGCTCCGCGGTAGTAGAATAAAGCAAGACAGTTCTCTAAGAACAAACTCTACCTGGTAAGTAGATACACACATGGTGTTATTACCGCAAACCAAATTATTATACATTTATTTCTGTTGTAAACAGAACATTTAGTTTCAAGAGAACGTATCATTGTTGAGAAATAGTCTCGTCCAGCGTTGCACCACATTGGAATAGTCTTAGTAAAACTGTAAAATCTGCACGTGGTCAACTTTTTGTTAATAAACTTAAAAAACACAATTGCCACTTTTTCAGAAAATGAAAGTAAAGTTATGACATATATTTCTAGATTGTCTTGTTAGTTGGTCTTGTTAGTCCGTTGATGTGTTTGTTTGTTGTAGTTTCTGTCCGTAGATACGGGGGACATAAGATACTGCTTCATCCTATAAGGTCTAAATGTGGTTCTCTTGTTTGGATTATTTATCCAGCCCCCATGTAAATTATTATCAATTAAAGACACTGGACACTATTGGTAATTGTCAAAGACCAGTCTTCTCACTTGGTGTATCTCAACATAAGCATAAAATAACAAACCTGTGAAAATTGGTCGTCGAAGTTGCGAGATAATAATGAAAGAAAAAACACCCTTGTCAAACGAAGTTGTGTGCTTTCTGATGCTTGATTTCAAGGCCTCAAATTCTAAACTTGAAGTCTCGAAATCAAATTCGTGGAAAATTACTTCTTTCTCGAAAACTACGTCACTTTAGAGGGAGCTGTTTCTCACAATGTTTTATACTATCAACCTCTCCCCATTACTCAGAAAAGTTTTATGATAATAATTATTTTGAGTAAATACCAATAGTGTCCACTGCCTTTAAGTAAACTTTTCTTTTTCGCATTGAATATCTGTTATCATTTACCCAACTACTTACATATGCATCTAATCATGCGGCAACATTGGAGTATTATCTATCTATAGGGATATAATTATTAATGTGTGCCCTACAGCTTTGCTGACAGAACATTGTAACACGAGCATTGTCTAGTGTATAATTTGTACAAAGAGATAATTACAAAGTTTAATTACCTCGATAATTAACTCCGCTCATGTGTTTTTTCCCCCAGAACGTTTGGTCACGAGCTGCTTCACCTGAGGGTAACTTGTGATTTTTACCAAAGCATTGCGCATTATAGAGGTCAATACGCTGAATTAATTACATTTCTTTGCAACTTCAGTCTTTTTAGTTTTCAAAGGAAATTACGGATATAAAAGGAATGTTCTGAAAGACAATGTTTAAATAATTATTTGTACGTAAAATATTATAAACCACAAAAGAAAACTGACTGCGTAAATGATTTGGGTAAACAAAATCGCACAACTAATGTATGAGGTCGTATGTTTCAATCACAACTCAACATATGCATAAAATAACAAACCTGTAAATAAATGAGCTCAATCGGTCATCGAAGTTGCGAGATAATAATGACAGAAAAATTCTTAATATGAGGTCTCGAAATCAAACTCGTGGAAAATTACTTTCTCGAAAACTACCCCCGTCTTCAGAGGGAGCCCTTTCTCACAATGCTTTATACTTTCAACCTCTCCCCATTACTCGTTACCAAGTGAGGTTTTATGCTAATAATTATTCTGAATATAATTACCAATAGTGTCCACTCGTGAGCAAACGTGCTCCAAGTGTTATCAGTTACCAATATCGATTCTTGAATTTACTTTTTTTCGTCGGCTGACATGTTTTTCGGGACAAATTAAGAATCAATATTGATAGATTGTGATCAGCTTTACGTGCATAGTGTGCGTGGTCAGAATCATCAGGAAATAAATCAGAATGATTTTAATAACTTGTAATCATATCATAGTGTAATCTCAAATTGCACTGTATCAATTGAGATAAATCTTTGTCTGATACTCACTTAAAAAAAAAAGCTTTTTTAAATTAAACATTTCAAACTGACGTCTATCTTAAATGAAATATTATTCTCAGAAAATATATTGTTACAAATTTTTCATCATTCGTCTTGTAGATGTTGTATGTCGCAACTACATCCATTGTCAACGGTATGCTCTCATCTCACATCAATAAATTAACAGAGGCTATAGAATTACGAGGTGTATGTCGCGATATTCCTTCTCTTTTTGTTCCCTTTTTTCATTTTTTCTTTTTTTGACAGTCGCTTCCGGCGAGTAATGAGAAATGGCGCGACTGGGATGAAAAACGACTATTGCCTTTTTAATGAAAACTTAATACCATGAAGATTGAACGCTGTTTCTTCATAATCGTGCTTGAATAAAATATAAAGCGCATGACATTATAGTAGTGGCGGGAAAAAACACAGATAATATTATCTTTTAGGTGCGCCCATATTTGGGCTCAGTTCTATGAAGTTGCTAAAAGCATAGTGCTAATTAGTTTTGTATGCTTATTTTAAGCAAATTAATGGGTAGATTTAAAGCCAAATTTTGGGTGTTTTTTCGGGGACAAGAATCAAAGTTGTCTATTCAATCAACAGGTTTGTGGAAAATCAAAGATTTTTTTATCATTACATTTCAGTTAGTGTCTGAATGGCATGGTCTTTTTTAAGGACAACACCCCTGAAGTTTTCATTAAAACAAATTGTTCTGGGTTAAAGTTGACTT
The DNA here is from genome assembly GCF_902459465.1 of Asterias rubens. Lineage (NCBI taxonomy): Eukaryota > Metazoa > Echinodermata > Asteroidea > Forcipulatida > Asteriidae > Asterias > Asterias rubens. The sequence goes on from NC_047067.1 coordinate 12,151,133, forward strand.
TCCTAAAATGTCACTTGGATAATCAGCAAAGTTTAACCATACCGAGTGCAAAATTTGATTAGAAGGCTTGCCCTTTCTTAAGGGTGACATAATTGGATCCCCCCCCTCAAATTCTTCTCTTTAATTAACACAAAGTTTTTGTTTTCTTTATTGGGGTGTTTGTTTGTTTGTTTTCTTTTTGTCCTTGTTTTTTATTTTGTATTTATTTTTTATTGTCTTGAAGGCAGTGGACACTATTGGTAATTACTCAAAATGATTACTTGGTAACGAGTAATGGGGAGAGGTTGATAGTATAAAACATTGTGAGAAACGGCTCCCTCTGGAGTAACGTAGTTTTAGAGAAAGAAGTAATTTTCCACGAATTTGATTTCGAGACCTCAAGCTTAGAAATTGAGGTCTCGAAATCAAGCATCTGAAAGCACACAACTTCATGTGACAAGGGTGTTTTTTTCTTTCATAGTTATCTCGCAACTCCAACGACCAATCGAGCTCAAATTTTCACAGGTTTGTTATTTTATGCATAAAAAAAAATATGTTGAGATAAACCAAATGAGAAGACTGGTCCTTGACAATATTACCAATAGTGTCCAGTGTCTTTATAAGTGACAATAATCGTAATATTGCTTCACTGGTAAATTTGAAATTAATCAGTGTCGAAAAAAGCCGTATGCCCTACTGATTAATATCACTATACTCAATCACAATACTTGCTGAAGGATTGCGGTAACGGCTACAATACACAGTTAAGTTTAGCCTTGCCTTATTATTAAGAAATCACAATAATGGTGCAATCGAATGCTTCACAAAAACGCACTGCACACCAAAGTCGACCTTCTCATCACATAAAACAAGATGGTTTATGCTGGTAGAAAGTTTTTTTGTACAAAACATTATAGCTAGACAGCAGATGTGAAAAGAAAACGAAACATTTACAACGTTTTTTACATTTTTGTAGGTAAGAAAACAAGAATCCATATCCCATTTGTCATACTTTGCATATTATTATATGTCCTTCAATCTTTTCAAAATGCTAAATAATCGCAAAACCAAATTACTCAGTGAGGCAGAACGTAGAAACATACATAATTTTGTATTTTTAAGCGTAGGGCTGTCCATCATTGCAATTATTATAATTTAGTTTGACGTCGTTTCATGATGGATTGTACATACAATCTGAAATACGATTGATTCGATATAAAATAAAGCTAAAAGCGAGAACTTTGTTAAAACCAAACCAAAAGCTCACACAGAACAATATTTTGTTTAAAAATAAACTGGAAAATTTCTATAAAAAGTCTTACCTTTTTGGACGAGTGACTCGAGTTTAATGCCAGAGCAGACGACGTCGCAGGAATCCAACTTGCACCGTCAGCATGAATTCCCGCCTAGCTATAATTTCTGTAATTCCATCTGTGTCATCATCTTCCAAGTGTATGATGGCCCCTGTTTGCTGCAGAGTCATCTAAGTACGAGTTGCAAGTCACTTGGGTTCCTTCTTTGCGCGCGTACGGACTACACACAAGTGCGCATCATGACAGAGAATTAGAAGTCTAGTCTGATGCACAAATCACTATGGGTTTTTTTTATGATAATTTTTTTCTTCTCAGACTCGCGGGTTGATCGTGAAAGCACGTGTTGTTTACCTACATCAATCTCCGTCTGTGTTGGCATCAATATCTGAGTGAATACATAATACTACTATATTATTATTCATCAACCAGCACTTTTTTTAAACAGTGGGTTAATGATGAGTAGGACTACGACACGGCGTGGTTTTGTTGTCTGGGGTGAGAACATTAATAAGGAAGCGAAAACACTATTAATGCACATTAGACATGCCATCCTCCAAAAAAAGTTCCTTTATTTTAAAGGATTCACTTTTGTAATCGATTTAGAAGAAAACGAACAAAATGCCCCATTGAAAAGCATATACAACAGTGGCAAATGTGTAGTGCAGAAACAAATTGCCATCAGGAAGCCAAAATCCAAGACGACAGAAGCCAGTCTGGGGGATGGGACGTCAGGTCTCGGGTGATTAAAGGCACTGGATACGTTCGGCAATTGTCAAAGCTAAAGACCAGCATTCTCACTTCGTGTATCTCATGTATCTCATGTATAAAAGAACAAATCGGTGAAAAATTTGACTCAAAATTGGTCATCGAAGTTGCCAGAGAATAAATTAATGCGAAACAACCTATTCTTGCCACAAATGTGTGTGTGCTTCCATTTATGTTTATAAAAGCTTCAGACCTGATGTCTATTTGAGTTAGACATCACCTCTTACTCAAAAACTATACGTCACGTCAGAGGGGGTCATTTCCCACAATGCTCTCTGCTATCAGCAGCTATCCATTGCTCATTCCAAGTAAGTTGATGCTGACAAGTATGCTGGGTAATTTACGAATTGTGTGCAGTGCCTTTAATGACCTAAAATCAAGGATGATAATACGTCTATATAAATTTTATTGCAACACTGAGACAGATTCATTAGTGCGTATGAGTCGCCCTCAGTCAAAATAGAAAAACCTAGCTACAGATGTTACCCGCATTACCTTTTATAACGCTAATTTATGCAATGCTTGAAGGTGACAATCTATATTACGAGGTTGAAGGAAACTGCATAATATGTGAATTGTACTGAAGATCCGGCATTTTGATAAAGGCACTGGACGCCTTTATAAATTTCATGGACCAGTTTTCTCACTTGGTGTAGATTCTATCCCAACATATTGCATACAAAAAAACAGATCTGTACAAATTTGGACTCAATTGTGTCATCAAAGTTGCAAGAGAATAATGAAAGAAAAAAACACCCTTGTTGCACAATAAAAATGTAGTATTATAACAACTCGTTTGTGTTATTACCTATTTGCCCAGTGCCTTTAATTATTTCATACATACACCACAGCAACTGCGGTGTTTTGACACCCTAGGTATAAGCTATATTATAATCTATATTATGTGACAACACCATGATGTCAATTTGAACACCCGGGTTTTCGCAGTGTATAAATCGAGGTGCATTAAAATACACTTCCCCATCTTTTTGAAAATAATTATGATAATACTGTGGTTATCAACGTCCAAAAGGTAAAAGGCCGTGTAACTGTTTCCTTCGTCGTTATTACTTGATCACTTTAAAGGCGGTGTACACTATTGTTAATTACTCAAAATGTTTATTAGCATAAAACCGTACTTGGTGACGAGGTTGATGGTATAAAACATTGCGAGGAACGGCTCCCTCTGAAGTAACGAAATTTTCGAGAAAGAAGTAATTTTCCACGAATTTGATTTCGAGACCTCAGATTTAGAATTGGATGTCTCGAAATCAACCATCTAAAAAATAATGCACACAACTTCGTGTGACAAGGGTATTTTTTATTTCATTATTATCTCGCAACTTCGACGACCGATTGAGCTAAAATTTTCACAGGTTCGCTATTTCATGCATATGTTGAGCTACACCAAGTGAGAAGACTGGTCTTTGACAATTACCAATAGTGTTCACAATGCCTTGTTTTCCATTGTTTCGTAGACAGAAAAATTATCTCTTTTTTTAATGAGATTTTTGAACCCGTCCGAAGATTGCTTTGGCAGTGCCATCAGGGTTGCGTTCCACTTATGTGCAAACATAGCGCAACCAGTTCTGCTTTATGCTGGTACCCGCGCAGGAAGACTTGACAGTACAACAGTTGTTTGGGTGCCTCTATTGTACGGGTGTACATAGTAACCACATCGTTTATGAGCATGTGCAGATTCGAGCCGGGGACCATAAACCGCCGCATACAGACATCTTGTCTAATCTTGATCAAAAAGTTTTCCATTGCTGTCTGTTATTAGATCTCCGGGGAACTCTTTGTCTTTATTTTATGGGTTTCCTTTGTCATTTTGTATGAGACAATGGAAAATATTATCATTGTATAGACCATGTGAACCTTGTTTTTACAATAAGTGTGACCTTGTACATTATTTGAGTATTCTGGCGGGCAAGATACTACACTGGTCCTATAATTATGGGAAATTTGACATTTTGTGTCATAATTTCAACAAAAGAGTTATGAAAGTTAAAGCTGTTCAAGTTTGGAGATAATATAAAAAGTTGATAAGAATTAAACAGTGCAATATCAATAAAATACAAGATTTTATTTTTTCTTCCATTGAGCTGTGTTCAAATCATGCCTGCAGGAAGTCCAGGCTCTGTGACTGTTTTGTAAACACGTGATGTCATAGTTCACATCGTCTATTATTATTATATAAAAAAAATTAATGTGTACGTTGACTGTCTCTCGCCGAAGACATAAATCTTGTCCAACATTTATAGCAACTTGAAGTTCCGCTGATGTATGTTATTTAATTGGATCTCCAGGGTTGCGTCTTAGTTTTTTGGGTTTTTTTCATTTTGTATGAGAATTGAAAATTGTATTTTTGTATACAAACAGGAAGTGTATCATTCACATTGTTTGTATACAAAAATACTATGTTCATCAATTATTGTCTCATACAAAATGAAAAAAAAATTAAATATGCGGATTGTGTCCTTGTCGCATGATTCGCTGCATGATTATCATGAGTGTTATTATAATGTGTATCAATTGGGTTTGCTACCTGTGTACGCAGGTTAAAATCAGCATCCACAAAGATTAACATATTCAACAAAATCAGATTATTTCCATCGAAATGAAACAGAAAACGTAATTCAACGAAACAAGGTTTTGGTTCTATTGGCCGCTAGGCCTAGTAATAAGTAATAATTATAGGCCTACCCAATTCTTGTTGATAGGTTATGATGAAAATAATAATTGTGTGTAATTCAGCATCTAAAATGCTGTTTTGAAATGCCAGTGATTTTCAAGGCCCCTGGTTCTGTTTAGTATCTACGGAGTACGTCACGATGACGTTAGTGAGTTTGTATAGAAACCATCCGCGACGATGAAACACTGAGATGAACCAAGAGAGGGCGCTATATGAAACAGAAAACGTAATTCAACGAAACAAGGTTTTGGTTCTATTGGCCGCTAGGCCTAGTAACAAGTAATATAGGCCTACCCAATTCTTGTTGATAGGTTATGATGAAAATAATAATTGTGTGTAATTCAGCATCTAAAATGCTGTTTTGAAATGCCAGTGATTTTCATGGCCCCTGGTTCTGTTTAGTATCTACGGAGTACGTCACGATGACGTTAGTTAGTTTGTATAGAAACCATCCGCGACGATAAAACACTGAGATGAACCAAGAGAGGGCGCTATACAAGAAACTAAGTTGTGCAGATCAGAAGCCCGGCGGGTCGCCGGTAGGCCGACGCCGTAAATTGAGACTGCTATGAAATAGCTTTGAATTTTTGTTTTGTGTGTCATGTTATTGCACCTCCATGGTTATTGTAAACTCAGTTTCCATTTAGGTATATGCTACATATTATTCTACTCCATCCACACCACCACGCAGTATACCCCCCCCCCCCCCCCCCCCCGACACTAAAACATGTCAGAGCACTGCTCTAAAATAATTGCCAGTGACAACTGAGTACTGATTGACGAGCCAAAAGGTTAATGCTGCACATTATTTGGAAAGTTGACCTCGTCAGCAAAAAAAGACAAGAACATGTATTAATTTTCTTATCTGCATATCAGGGTCCAATTTTATAAAGTCTGTAAGAACACAAACTTGCTAATCAGGGAAAATGTAAATTACATTAAGTTTCCATTGTTTTGAATGGTGCCCCACTCAAATTGTTGCTTGGCAAAGAAGTTTGTTAAACGATATTTTCTGCTAATAAACCGCTTACGAAATAATGGGCCCAGAATTAACACACAGCCCATGAGTTGTGACGAGGTTGCACGCTGAACTCGCCACCCGGGGAACGAGGTGACATCCTTGCGTAGGTACGGTACGTTTGTTCGTATTTAAACAACTCCACAAAATGCGCATGTTCAGTGGAGAACCTTGATTGCAAAGAACTCCTGTCAGATTATTTGGAAGGGGTATTCCTTCTGTAATTTACTACAAAAATGGAAACAGCACCGCCTGTAGATACTGTGATTCGAGCTGTGACTGCCTTGTACCATAATCCAGATGCAGCAGAGAAGGAAAGGGCGTCTCGATGGCTGCAGGAATTCCAAAGATCGGTGAGCTTGCGAGTCCACTTTTTTTTCCCGTCAATAATTTTCAAAATTAAGAAATTTGCCCACTTTCCGGACATGATTTAGAATTAAGGTAAAAATTAAAACGCTCGCCATTTTCACGATTAAATATTGAGTATTGCAGAATATAAGGTGTTTATGATAACTGTTGACGATTTAAGTTATTGCTGTGTCAAAGACTTTCTTCCAAATAAATAGCAACAAACGGATGACAAAAAATGACATGATTCCATGAAAATGAATGTAAATTTGATCTGGATCTTGTTTTAGTTTGTGTTGAAACATCTGCATCTGCATCTGTTAGCTACTGTACAAACGCCTGGTGTGGCTATCCCGTACAGAACAAATTGTGTGATGTTTCAGATCAGAGAAAAAACAGATATGAAAACCTCCCACAGAATCGGGTAGGGATTGAACAAAACACTTTAACACTAAATGCAAGGCAGCGTTGCAGGATTCGAACCGGTGTCCACAGTAACTAACAGACAGGTGGCAAAGATTTCAATTATTCGGCCACCACTTGGTCCATGCCACCACTTTTTCACTAGTTTTTTTGGCCAAAACTTCCTTGTTCCTTCCTTGGAGTTAAATGATCCCTCTATACTATACACACACACACTTACACACTCACAGTGCACAAAGGAATCTTAACTGGATTTATACAAAAGGAATGTCTCCTGAGTATTAATTAGAAATTGTACTTATTTATTTTATAATTTCACATTGGATGAAAATGTGGTGGCGTAGGATACAGACATTTTTCCAATTGCTCTTCTGGTGTGTTTCAAACAAAAAAACCAGGAAAGCTGCTGAAGTTATTATTTGTTAATCGTAGATTCTTCCAAAAGTTCCAGCCCCTTAGCAAAAGCCATATGTTTTAATTAAAGTTTGGCTGAAAAAAATTCTGAAGATCTGGAATTATAAATTACACTTTAAAGTTTAGTACCCAAAAAAAAGGGTGATTTTCACCATTGCTTCCAGCGCCTTTTGTCTCTGTCTGTAGTCTGTACCTGGCCACTACATACAAGTGTACTCCTAGAACTAATTCGGTTTCGTCCCGCTATCGGCTCCCGTAACGGGAGACGAGACGGTAGCCGGACGAAACCAAAATAGTTCTATTTCTAGTAACTCTAGGAGTACCCACTAAAAAGCTCAGTTTCTGCGCAAATTGAGGCCTGGATTTACGTGCATGCTCAGGAGGCCATGGTCTCTGTTGGTCTTGGCCTTGGTGCCCCTTCATATAAGTTTGGAAACACATTATTTTTAAGAGTTTCTAATGGAAGTGCCCTTTGTAAAATGAAAATGGCCTTGCCTTTTCAATATGTTCAGAGATGAATTTGCAGGCCTACATGTATGGTCCCGTAGGCAGAGGAGTATGGCATAGGTCAGTTGGTGGACATTTGCAGAAAACTATCAAGTCCCTTTTAAGTAGGATTTGAAACTTTGCATGGTGGAAATATGATATAGAAAGGTTTGCGGTAACACCATGTAATGACTATCTCTAATGAGTTGGGGTGGTTCTGAAAAGAAACGTTGGTTTCAACTCGGCGTTTTTATCAGTATGTTCTGATCGTCTTCTGGAGAATAGTCTCTTTTACAAGTTTATTTCTGGTGCGCTGCATCCTCTTACAGTACACAAATAGAATGCACTCTAGCAAGTCATCTAGGAAACTCTCTATTTGTAAACAACTAGGGAATGCTTTATCGCGTTATTTTATATTAACCAATCCACTAGAGTAATCAGGGGATTAACAAACTGTAATTGCTCAAAGTCTTGTTTTCTCATTGTAGAAAATCATGACTAAGTCTGGTCTCAGGAAGTGTTTGCTGGGAGGGTATACAAATCACAGGGGAGTAGAAACTGTGTGGGGGTCATGTGGAGCAGTTTCGTCAATCGCATACGGATGCCAGCACCTCAGATTAAGAATTTGGTGAACTTAATGATTTCCTATTAATTGAGCAACTGGAAGGGGGTAGGTTGTTGCACAGATTAAGGATTGCCTGTTTGAATCCCAAGGGGGCTGAAATGTGTGTTTCTTGGGAGCCCTGTACAGGTTGTGGAAGTTTATAGACAGGAAGTTGTCCGTCGACAACCCTATTACCAAGGATGTGTGAACTGTGAATGTGCTTGTGTCTTTGCAAAGTGGAGATTCTCTGAATTTAGAATTGTTTGGCATACAGCCACACTGGGCAATGCTGACAGAACTGACAAATTTCGCCCAGCACTCTGAGCAAAATACATGTACACCTTGCTGCCCAGCACAGATTTCCCCCAGATTGCACTTCAGCCAGTCAGCAATGAGGGCCCCTTATCTACTTCGTAAACGTGAATAGTTTTGTTGATCTGCTCGCCCTTGATGAATTTAGAGCTGACCACTACAATTGGTCAAGCTACAATGCACAAGGTACATTACATGTATGTACATAACGTGCATCATGTGCATAAAAGAGCCCGCTGTATCAATGGGTTTTTTTTTAATTAGTCTTAAAGGGACATGTTGCCTTGGATCGGGTGAGTTGGTCCATGAAAACCGTTTGAAAACCGTTTGTTATAAAATGCGTATGGTTATAAAAAAAACGATTTAAAAGTACGTAGAATATAATAATCCACACAAAAATACCTCGAAATTGAACAGTTTTCCTTATTATGTTGTGAATTAACAGGACACGCCTTTATGTGGAGTCAAATTTTTTGCTCCACAAGATGGTTGACCGTGTTTGATCGCATAATGAAAGGAAAACCATGCAATTTCGAGGCATTTTTGTGTGGATTATTATGTTAACTATTGAAACATCTTTCTAACCATGGCTTTCTAACCATACGCATTTCAAAACAACTGGTTTGAAATACTTTTCATTGACCAACTCGCCCGATCCAAGGCAAAGTGACCCTTTAATGTGAAAATGTAAAAAAAACAGGTAAATTAGATTAAGTACAGTCCTTACCTTTTGTTTAACTGGTCAGCTTGATTGTTAACTGGTCTGCTAAGTTTTTGACTGGTTCGTCACACTTGACAACATGTATTAAAAAAAACAAACATTGTGTAGTATGCATGTGTTATGCACCAATCGCAATTCAATCAAAAGAGCTGCCTTATGGTATTCAATTTTACAGCTGTTATGCTGTTGACCCCTTGCTGCTGCAAAGCGCAACTTTGCAGAATGTGCAACTACCATTTTCACCACTTTTGGGGTGTAAATTACTTTGTGTACATTTTTGCTCTAAAAATGGCACTCAAAATGGTGGGGGGGAGAAAGGTAATGTAGAATAACGAGCTTTTAAAGTGAGGTCACTGTTAAAACAATAACACAATTTAAACATGCTTTGCAATGTAAGTTGAATAGCATTACATAGTTTTTTCACCTACATCACATGTACAAGTACATGTACATGTAGGCTACTTTGGGCAGTAGGGTTGGTGTACATGTAGTGGTACATGTACATGTACCGCCAGGGACACTAAGTGGATTGGGTTTTCAAATTTCAAACCCTTTGATTGCCTAAACTTTCCCTGTGTGGGTTTTGCCCCCCACATCTTAAACTGAAACTTCCTTCCTTGTCTTCTCTCCATTGGGTTCTTGGCTACATGTACGTAGTTTAATGATTGAGATTGATTTTCTTAAAATTATTGCCTTCAAAACCGGAATATTTGTAGCTAATGAATGAATAAGTAAATAAACAAATAATAAAGACTCGTGTATGAATTTGTTTTGAATCCTAGGTCCATTCGTGGCAAATCTCTGATCAGCTGCTGAGGATGAAGCAAGATGTTGAAGTTTGCTACTTTGCAGCCCAGACGATGAGATCTAAGGTAGGTTTAACAAGCTTCAGAGCATGACATATTATATGGTGAGCAAGGCCTTACTTCATGGCTCTGCTTACCCAAAGCAAAGAATCAGTGCTTATTTGAATAGCCATAAGGCCAAGTCACACTGCAGCGATAATGAAAACGATCACGACGCAAAAAAAACAGAATGGATTCTACTGGTTGAATTGGTCCACGCAGCTCCACACGTCCAGGCTTACTCAACCAATTGAGGGCATGCATTTTTAACGCTCTCATTATCAAAGCCTGTGTGACCCGGCCTTTAGACAAGATTTGATTAGAAATATGGAGGAAAAGCTTCATTTTGTGCGCAATAAGTGACAGCACTTTTCCCCGCTAACTTGAACATTTAAGATTCTGGTAACTCTCATTTGTACTTCAGTAGGTACACATAAGTATCTACATGTAGTACATTTAAACCATTTGGCTGTGGTACATTTGGTTTAAGGAAATTTTTCAACTAAGATCAAGAAAATCTTTGGCATTTCCTTTTCACAAGATGCGATCGATGGGTTTGTCCAACAGTGTCAAGCTCATATTTAGTATCGTTCAATTTTGTTTATACCATAAGTTTTTAATGCCATTTCCATACCATAAATGAAAGATTTTGTCCTTGTATTTTAAAAACTACATCCTTAAGATTGTAAAACGATGCAAAAAAGTGAAATGCGAGTGAAAATGGAATCACCCCTAAGTGCATGGTGATGACAACCTTCTTATATTCAGATGTATTATAGTTTAATGATTTTGTATACCGGAAGCCTTTCCAGTCTAACATGGTACAATGTATATACATGTATTCTCCTCGTTCACCTCTCACCAACCTCTTCTCCTTCAGATCCAATACTCATTTCATGAGTTACCACCAGACTCACACCAAGCTCTCCGAGACTCACTCATCATTCACATCGAGAGTCTCAACGATCCAAACTTCCAGATCATACTGACGCAGTTGTGTTTGGCGCTGTCCGACTTGGCCTTGCAGATGGTTATGTGGAAGAACTCGCCAAACTTTCTGATTCAAAGGCAAGTAATATAATGACTGTCTGGCCTGTACAATGTATGCTTTGTATTTGAAAGGGCAAGGACACAGATGCATGTTCTCCTTGGTAAAGGGCACCCTTTGAGGAAATTGTAAATTTCGATTGAAGCATTTTAAGGGCATTAAGGCAATGACCAGCAGGCATGGGGTCGATTGCCTTAGTTGCCTCCTCCGTCAGGCCTGAATTTTTTTTGACAAGCATTGGTAAAAACATTTAATAGAGTTGTCATTACTAGCTGAGCTCATATTTGGTCTTGAAATATCATCCTTTAAGTATATCAAACACTGTTATAGTTTTATAGCACTTTAGAGGAAATAGACAAATCCTGAAAACAAGGAGGACATAATGGTGTGTCATGGCCTAGAGGTACTCAGCAGAGTGTGGGATCGAGTCCAAGGCGTGACACTTGTGTCTTTTAGCAAGACACTTAACCCTGATGCTTTGTCCTTCGGCTGGGGTGTAAAGCTGTTGGTCCTGTGTATTGTGTAACACATGTTACAGAACACAGTGCACTTTTGGCAAAGAGAAGGGGTTTGCCCCGGTGTTCCTGGTTTCATGGCTGCGTAATGCCCCACAGCAACTTGTAAACCATTACATGGTGCTATGTAAAAGGAGTAGGTCTTACAATTCAAACATAGTCCTACTTAAACCTTGCAGAAAAATACTGTATGTTGAAGCGCCTTAAGTGTCACTGCGTGTGACGGACGTGTATATAAGCGCTATGTAAGATATTCTTGCAGAAGCAGTCATTTCAAAACTTTGATGTTTACACCAACAGGTTTAGCACGGATGCATCTCAGATTCCCATCCTTCTTGAGTTGCTTACCGTCCTGCCAGAGGAGGTCCACAGTCGCTCTCTACGTCTGGGGATGAATAGAAGAGAAGAGTTCACACAAGAGTTATTCCAAGCTGCTCCGACAGTAGTGCGCATTATGGTGAGTTGTCCTGAGGTCTCGAATTCAAGCATCTGAAAGAAAGCACACAACTTGTGCAACAGGGGTGTTTTTTCTTCCATTTCTATCTCGCAACTTTGGTGGCCAATTGAGCTAAAAGTTTTCACAGGTTTGTAATTTTGTGCATGTTGAGATGTGAGAAGACTGATCTTTGACAATGGGAGACTTTCAGGACGCTTGGTGGCAGCAGACTTACCAGGTAAAATCCATTGTTCTCGATAATGTGTGCATGCTCAGAACTACGTAAACAATGGAAATTTACCTGGTAAGTCTGCTGCCACCTAGCGCCACAAAGTCTCCCATTACCAAAGGTATCCAGTGCCTTTAAACAATGCCCTGCTCTTTTCTATACATGTACATGTACATCAGTAAAACTATCATTATTACATGTACATGTACTCTGTATCCTTCTGTGTTGAAACCTAGGGACCTGCAAAAGTGACTGGCCATTTATTTTTCATTGACCAATGGAATTAATATTAACTGAATATTGTTTTTTTTTTGCATTTGCAGGCTGCCTGCTGTGAAACGTCAGTCAGTGATCATCGTCTCTTAGGTAGAATCTTCAAGTGTTTAGCAAGTTGGTTTTATCCTGGGATTATTCCAAGTGTAGATGTGGCCAGCAGTACACTGTCTAACCTACTGTTTGATGTTCTGGTGAGTAACTATGCAATGATAGAGAGGTTTGACAAGCGTATGGGTATAGATATTGATCTGACAACCCTATCAGGCATTTTCTCCTTTGTGAAGTGCACCCTATGAGGAGCTTGTAAATTTCTACTGGAGCCTTTCAAGGGCACCAAGGCAATGACCAGGGGACTTGGAGGCAATCGCCTTGGTTGACTCTGTGAAGTATCAGGCCTGGTTGAATGTATGTAAGATTTTGTTTCTCGATAATAAACCATTCTTAAATAGCGCATATCACTGTGACGACCCTCAGTATTTTATTTTCCTACAAGGTATATGTGGAACCACTTGTTGAAGTACTGAAGTATGAGAGTTATTCTTTTTATCAATATCAACCACAAGGGAAACTGACTGGGTAAATTTGGAAATGATTTTGGGGGTTGAACAAAGAATTGACTAGAGTGGGATTCGAACCAACGACCTGCGGATTAATCTGCTGGCGCTCTACCAACTGAGCTATATCTAGCCTTATATTGGCGGTGTCCCTGTTTTGTCAACATCTTTGTTCGGGGTTGCCAGTCAGAAGCCATACAACCGTTTGACTGCCGTGTAGCCAGGGATCACACCCAATTTACGATACAACCTGGGAAGCGGCAGCTAGGGGATCACCTTAAGGGGATGCGACTTTTTGTTTCAGATATCAATATAAACCACATTCCTTTTAATACATAGATGTACATGTAGTGCCCTGTATTGGTTTACAAGGTGCTGTGGTACAATTCGCAGCTAATCGAGAATACAGGGGCGAACCCCTTCCCTTAATATTGACAGAACTGGGTTCTTTTACAAGCTTTACACAACACACAGGGCCTAGGGTGGATTTCACAAAGAGTTATAGGACTAGTCTTATCTTGAGTTGTCCTAACTTAGGACTAGCCATGCGTTTGTTATCTCCTAGGACTAGTCTTAAGTTAGGATTAGTCCTAACCCTTTGTGAAATCGTCTCTTGGGGCTTTATGTCCCGTTCAAAGGATAAAGCAATAATGGTAAAGGACACAAGTGTCATGACCGGGACTCAAACCATCGCTCTGCTGATCAGAAACACAAGAGCTTGAGTTTCAATATAACTGAGATGCAATTTTTTTTTTTTTTTTTTTTTTACCCTGTCATTAGCATGAAAAGTCTATAAAGCAAACACTATGTGAACATGTGGGTCAGGCATTATGCTAAAAAAATGTTCATACTTTTGTCCAAGGACCCAATATCATGCCTGCCACAGTGCCACAAAAACGTTTCTTTGCACCTAGAACAAGCCCTACCTTTGAGGCCTTCCCTTACTGATAAATTCTTATCACCAACCCATCTATTCTTTAGAAGAAACATGATACACCGTCCATGCTTCATGAAGCGGCCAGCGATTGCGTCTGCTCAGCTCTCTATGCCATGGAGGATATAGAAGAACATCTATCACTAGCCGAGACGCTGTATAGAGGAATCATCCAATTGCCTGAATCGTATGCCATGGTTGTCGCTGCTGAAGATGTAGATAAGTAAGTCATGATAATAATAATACAATAATAGGCGCTATACAAAGAACAGAGCGCCTAACATTAACAAAGGGAGGGCAACACAAGAACAAAACCAGACCAACGACAGGCTAATAGAGAAACAAAAAGAGGAGCAAATTAGGATGGTTCTGGAAATAAAAATGTCTTGAGGAGGCGTTTAAACACAGCCAATGACGCAGCCCCTCTCAGACTCGCTGGCAGCGCGTTCTGTAATGATAATAATCCACAGAGTTAAATTTTGTCCGGGCGTAAACCAATCCTGCTCAATCTTTTAAATGTGCAAAACATTTTCTGCACGAGCTTCAAATTGCGCCAAACATTTCCTGCACAATCTTCAAATTGAGCAAACCATTCCTGCATGATCCTCAAATTGTGCAAATTGCTCATGCATGATCGACATATTGTGAAAATCATTCCTGCACTGACGGCAAATTGAGCAAACTCTTCCTGCACAATAAGCCGATTGCTCAAACCATTTCTGCACGAGCGTCGAATTGCACAAACCATTCCTGCACGATCTTCAAATTGTGCAGACTATTCCTGCTACGGTAATGCTTCATTTTATTCCGGCAGTGCTTCTCATAAAGACTGTCATCTTTTTACATATAACCACATTACTTCAAAATAAAAATGTTTCTCAAAATGCTGTGTACAATCAAATGCTACTGTAGGCTTTAACCAACAGTTTTTGATTACCAATTGTATAACATTCCCTTTACAGCATGTTATTTATTTTGTCTGATCTGTTTTCATTGCTGTAACAGGGCCATTAACTACAGCAGGATTTTTACAGAGCTTGCTGAAGCTTTCATGGAGGTTATGGTAGAAACACCAGGTCAAGTACGTGCAAAAGTCTCTTACTCAAAACACTTAAAGACACTGGACACTCTTGGTAATTGTCAAAGACCAGTCTTCTCACTTGGTGTATCTCAGCATAAATGCATAAAATAACAAACCTGTGAAAATTTGACCTCAATTGGTCGTCGAAGTTGCGATATAACTATGAAAGAAAAAACACCCTTGTCACACGAAGTTGTGTGCTTTCAGATGCTTGATTTCGAGAGCTCAAAATCTAAATCTGAGTTCTCAAAATCAACTTCGCGGAAAGTTACTTCTTTCTCAAAAACTACGTCACTTCAGAGGGAGCTTTTTCTCACAATGTTTTATACTATCAACCTCTCCCTATTACTCGCTACCAAGTAAGATTTTATGCTAATAATTATTTTGAGTAATTACCAATAGTGTCCACTGCCTTTAAAGCCATTGGAACCTTTCGGTAAACAGTGTTGTCCAAGGCCCACACTTTGTGTACCACAACTTCTATATCAAATAACAAACCTGTGAAAATTTAGGCTCAATCGGTCATCGGAGTCGGTAGAAAACAACGGAAAAACCCACCCTTGTTTCCGCGCGTTTCGCCGTGTCATGGCATGTGTTTAAAATAAATCCGTAATTCTCGTTAACGAGAATTTATATTGTTTTGCTGTTTTCTCAAAAAGTAAAGCATTTCATGGAACAATATTTCAAGAGAAGTCTTTCACCATTGCCTTCTGTAAACCCTGTAAGTTATTTGTAAATCTGTGAACTTTTATTTTTTTTTTCTGAACCGAAAGGGTCCAATGGCTTTAAAGAGAGTCTCCAAAGTCGACTTAAGTTTTATGATTCACTTAGTTTTCAGTAGATGGAGTCCACATGAAAGTTACAAATCTCTAAAACTAAAATGTTGTAAAATGCTATTTATTGGTTTCAGAGGGAAAATTTAAACATGGTGTCATCGGACATGAAGAAAATGAGTCTTTACGTTTCAAGTACGAGTCAAATTCAATGCCATTTTGATTTGAGTATCATCAAAATACAGGAATAAAAACTATATCTGTATAAAAGTGTACAGACCATGTAAATATGATGTCATCAAATGTTTCGGATAAACAAATAACAATATAGAGAATTGTATAATATCTGGAGGAACAATCCCCTGTGTTTGTTAACTTTGGTTTACCCTTACACTACTCAGTACTTTCCAAAGTTTTGTGAAAAAAGGCTACACTGGCATATTACTCGGGTGGGATTCAAACCTACGACCTTAACAATTCTAGAATAGCATCTTAATAGACCAAGATTGCCCAGTAGCAAGAGGCAGTTCCATCTCCTATATTTTAGCAGCGGGTAGATGTATTAAGTCCCCTGTGTTCACGATTATAAGACTCACTGATTGGTTGGTTTCAGGGTCTTGGTGATCTAAGCATACTTGACGCTGTCTTGACGTGCGTCGGGCACAGCCAGTACGAGGTGGCTGAGATCACCTTCAACTTCTTTTACCGACTGTCGGAGATACTGTACAAACGGGGACAGGACGACCTGAACGAGATCTACAGGCCGTACATCGAGAGACTAGTCAATGCTTTGTGTACTCATTGCCAGATGGACACAGACCATGTGAGTATTTTCGGTCTTTTTGATACTTTGAAACACTAGGTGGCAGCAGACAGGCTACATGATTGGCAGTTGTTTACAGAAATAGACACCTGTTTATGCGTTGTGTACTCATTGCCAAATAGATACAGACCATGTGAGTTTTTTGGGGGGTCATTCTGTGGCTTTTGGTAACACTTGTATTTGTACACAGTAGATAGATTTTGTTCTTTTGAGAAATTGTCTTGCTTTTATAATCTACTACAGCGAAGTAGATTTTTTTCGGAATTCTTGACACTGTTCAATTCTAAAAAGAACTGTCCTGCTTTTTAACTACTACCTGGGCGGGAGGTAGCAAATGGACTGTGACTACTACTTCTGCATTAGTGGATCCAGGAGACCTCTCATGATTAACTTCACTCCCAGTGGCTTTTTCATAGACAATATCAACCTCTAGCCCCGCAGGCATGGCAGGTACCAATTTATACCTTTGGGTAAAGAGAAGCAATTATAGTCAAGCATATCGCTCAAGTACACTCAAGTGTCGCGACTGGGATTCGAACCCACACTCCGATGACGTGACAACCAGAACTTTAATTCAATGTTATAAACCACTCGGTCATGAGTGCATTTCGTAGCTGCATTGGTCTCTAAAATTTGAAAGAGCCTGTGCTTTTTTATCATACCTGTAGAAACCTATTGAAAAAACGACCAGTTATAAAGTGAAGTTTATGTTATACATTTGGTTTGCGGTAACACCATGTGTGTATCTACTTGCCAGGTAGAGTTTGTTCTCAGAGAACTGTCTTGCTTTATTCTAATACCGCGGAGTAGATGTTCGGGGGTTCGGGAGACTTCTCAGTTCTGAAAAGAACTGTCCTGCTTTTTTAACTATCCGGGCGGATGATATAGAAAATAGGCTGGATCTTATGGGATTGTATCTACATGTAACTGTACTGCTGCGGAGTGAGTTCTTAAATTGGTCTCAACGTTTCGACTAGCTTGCTCTAGTCATCGTCAGGCGACTCACATGTTGAAGGAGAATTTTATGTTGTTTTGTATTTGTTAATACCTATTTTCAGGAAGGAATACCTGATGAGAATGACGACTTTGGTGACTTCAGGATTAGAGTTGCTGAGCTCATTAAGGATGTAATCTTCCTAATTGGGTCAACTACGTGCTTCTCACAGGTGGGTTTGTTTGGTTTATTCTGAGAGACTTGTTTGAAGATAAAGGAACATTACAAAATTGGTTTTTGCTAATAAAACAGTTGCTTGAAATGTAAGCACTGTACACGTATGTAATCCAGTATCCACTATATACATACACTGACAAACCTGTAGAAGTTTGAGATCGATCAGCCATCTGGGTCACCAGGGAATAGTTAAAAACCGATTACAAACTTTGCATTGCATCAATGCCAAAATAAAAATGAATAAAATGCTCACTGAGAGATAAACTCCAAAAATTACATTTCAGACAGAAATATTTCAAGGGATGTTTTCAACTATCATCATCATTGGAACGTGTAATTTTTATATGTAAATCTGTGATCTTCACGATTTTTGTTTCTTACCAATTCTGTAACGTTCCTTTAAAGGCAGTGGACACTATTGGTAATTACTCAAAATAATTATTAGCATAAAACCTTACTTGGTGACGAGAAATTGGGAGAGGTTGATAGTATAAAACATAGTTTTCAAGAAAGAAATAATTTTCCACAAATTTGATTTTGAGACCTCAGATTTAGAATTGGAGGTCTCGAAATGAGGCATCTAAAAGCACACTTTCGTGTGACAAGGGCGTTTTTTCTTTCATTATAATCTTGCAACTTCAACGACCAATTGAGCTCAAATTTTCACAGGTTTGTTATTTTATGCACATGTTGAGATACACCAAATGAGAAGACTGGGCTTTGACAATTACCAATAGTGTCCGGTGCCTTTAACTGAGTCTGTTGGACACCATAGGACAGGTTGGACCCTAGTGTTGAAAGTAATGACCACAATGTAACAATAAGGAGCGAACAAAAATTAAAACAAATTATTGCCCTTTTTCTGACCGACCCAAAAAGTTGGAAATACTGATACATTATCTTATCCGAAGGAGAAATATTTCATTCTGTGTACTGCCAGCAATCAAGCTAGTCAATTTTGTCTGTGTATAATTACAGGGAAGAAGCATTGATGGTAGTTAAAAAACAATGCGTGAAAAAACCGCATTAAGAAAACGACACGCACCTTTAGCCAAAAGGGCAATGAAAAATATCTTTTTTGTATGCCTAATAATAATAGTGGCTTCTTTTATAGGGCTTGAATCTGTCACTCAGTGACGCTAATGGTGCTCGTACATGTACATGTACGTTATTACCCTATGGTCACAGGGCCATTTGGTTCATTCCAAACGCTTTGGACACTAATGGTAATCTCTGTTAGCATAACAACTTACTTGTTAAGGATCAAATGGAGAGCTGTTGATACTATAAAACATTGTGAGAAACGGCTCCCTCTGAAGTAACGTAGTTTTCGAGAAAGAAGTTATTTTCCACTAAAATATTTTAATTTGATTTCGAGACCTCAGATTTTGATTTTTAGGTCTTGAAATCAAGCATCTGAAAGCACACAACTTCGTGTGACAAGGGTGTTTTTCCTTCCATTATTATCTCGCAACGACCATTAATTTTGTGCATATGTTGAGATACACCAAGTTAGAAGACTGGTCTTTGACAATTACCAAAGGTGTCCAGTGTCTTGAAGGCATTCCATCTCCCTGGGGATTATACACAGCCTGTGCTGCCAAGTATGTAGCGGACTGAGCTAAATCAATCACAATTTACTTTTAAAAGGACATACTCAAAGAGTAACTTTGAACTTGTAAACAGGTCATTTACGTATTATTATTTTTCTGTTGTTAATAATTTCAGATGTTTAGAAACTTAGCAAGCCAGGGGTCAGCGGTGACGTGGAATGTAACAGAAGCTTCGCTATTTGTGATGTCATCGGTGGCAAAGAACGTTCTCCCGTAAGTTTGTTCGTCATCCTGTCGTTGCAACAACAACATATCTCAAATACTAGTTTGGTTTTACCCTTTAAACATGTTAAACACGGATGTGTGTTAGCACTGTATACTCGGTACTTTCCCCGAGTTCTATTGAAAAAATCTCAGGCAGAGTACTAGAACCCATCATTTCTGTTAACAGATCTCGATTTTGTAATAACTTTGTGTCCATGCAAACTCATAGTCTATAGCTTTTGTGTGTACATGCGGTACATTTTAGGCTAGAAGAATTTTGAATTTTAAATTGAATTTTAAACTCTAGTGTAAGCATAAATGCTATTGTAGGAGATATGACGTTAGTTAACCAACCCAATAATTTGATAGAGTTTTTGGTTAACATCCCTACTATCTGAATTAATTGCAGAGTAGGGCTTTTAAAGGCAGTGGACACTATTGGTAATTGTCAAAGACTAGTCTTCACAGCTGGTGTATCTCAACATATCCATAAAATAACAAACCTGTGAAAATTTGAGCTCAATCGGTCATCGAACTTGCGAGATAATAATGAAAGAAAAAATACCCTTGTCCTACGAAGTTGTGTGCGTTTAGATTCGAGACCTCAAGTTTAGAACTTGAGGTCTCGAAATCAAATTTGTGGAAAATGACTTCTTTCCCGAAAACTATGGCACTACAGAGGGAGCCATTTTTCACAATGTTTTATACCATCAACCTCTCCCCATTACTCGTCACTAAGAAAGGTTTTACGCTAATAATTATTTTGAGTAATTACCAATAGTGTCCACTGCCTTTAAAATCGAAGATAAATGTACGTAAGGAGGCTTCGCAAGCTTACATGCTTTGCGCTCAAAGTTCAGGTTCTTCACAAAGCCTATCACATCCGTGATGAAAGCAAATTAAGGATGTCCTCACTGTTTCAAACAGTACACGCAGGTCCCTTTTGTTATAGGCAGTGGACACTATTGGTAATTACTCAAAATAATTATTAGCATAAAACCTTACTTGGGAACGAGTATCGGGGAAAGGTTGATAGCATAGAACATTGTGAGAAACAACTCCCTCTGAAGTGACGTAGTTTTTGAGAAATAAGTATTTTTCTACAAATATTTTGATTTCGAGACCTCAGATTTACAATTTGAGGTCTCAAAATCAAGCATCTGAAAGCACACAATTTTGTGTGACAAGGTGTTTTATTCTTTCATTATTATCTCGCTTATTATCTCAAATTTTCACGGGTTTGTTATGTTATGCATATGTTGAGATACACCAAGTGAGAAGACTGGGCTTGGACAATTACCAATAGTGTCCAGTATCTTTAAAGGCCTCAGTTTTAATTGGCAGACACCCCAAGTAATGGTCAAGGACATCCACATTCATCATGCTGGTCTGTATCAAGGTTACTTGGTCCGATAACGGAGCCCTTAGGGTGCTTCTAAATTCATAGTGTAAAATTACAGTTTTAGGGTTTTGACCAGTAGGGAACTTGGGGTTTTGCTTTTAGCAAATGTATTAAGTAGCTTTTTGGTAATTTTGTTTCAGTGATGAAAATGAAGTTGTCCCATCGGTCATCCAAGCCATCCTTGGCCTTCCAGAGGAAACTCATGTAGCTGTCAAATACACCAGCATTCAGATGCTGGGAGAATTATCCGAGTGGATAGACAATCATCCACAAACGCTTGGTGAGTAGCTTGTAACCCTGGGTGAAGATAATCAATGCAAAGCATCTTGCTCAAGAACACAAGTGTCATGACCGCGATTCGAACCCACACTCCAGTTACATAACCACCAAAAAATTGAATTCCTTGCTCTAAACCCACTCGCCCACTTCTATCCACAGAGAGCTATCCAAAAATAGGCCTGGGTGACTAGTGAAATTTCGACTCATCACGCCTCAAACAGTTGTGACTTTGACACTAGTCGCGACCAATTTCAAATTCCCAAGATGCCTTTCAGCTAAGTGTTTGCCGTAGGTGCAATAGTAAGGTTAACACTGAAAGGATTGAGGGATTGTGTCACTGCTGTCTGATTGTGTCACTGCTGTCTTGAATAGTCGTGAGCAACATAATTGGTTCACCAAACATGTAGTCATGACTATTTTTGTAGTACTTGTAACTATTTTTGTAGTAGGTGGCAGCACGATTAACCGAGTATTTGAATATCGGTAGTCGCGTTGCGACTAAGCATTCAATAGTCGCAACTTTGACGCTAGTCGCACTGGTCACCAAGGCTTATCCACAAATACTCTGGGTTTTTTTTTGTGTTTGTGTACTTAATTTTTCCCTTTTATTCCTGACTGTCTAGAACCTATCCTTAACTTCATCACCAATGGTCTTAGGAATCTCCAGCTGTCCTCCGTAGCAGCCACGTCGATCCAA
Source organism: Asterias rubens (assembly GCF_902459465.1). NCBI lineage: Eukaryota > Metazoa > Echinodermata > Asteroidea > Forcipulatida > Asteriidae > Asterias > Asterias rubens. Next base: position 12,173,091 of record NC_047067.1, read on the forward strand.
CGCATCTGCGCCAAGTGTCAAGACCACCTTGTGTCCCATCTTGACGGCCTCCTTCAGATCGCACAAGCTGTAGACGCCTTTAACCTCTCACAGGAAGCCGCAATAGGATTAATCGAAGGTGAGGGTCAAAGGTCATAGGTCAACTCTTGGTTTCATGTCAATAAGATGGTGGAAATTTTGGGGTAGACAGGGCTGCCCATAATTTTTTTCTGAGATATGGCGGACACCTTACTACGACACTGTTTGGGTTTGGGTGAATTTGTCTGTATACACCCAAACCAATGTACTCCTATAGTGTCCACCTTACCTCTAAAAGGCTAATAACAATAGCTCAGCGTACGTTGTTTAGAGATGTTTTCTATAGGCCAGTAAATACACACTTGTCAACTTTCCCTGTAGGCTACTAAAAAAGAAAGATTCTCCAATAGAGTTTTTTTCTTATTAACCCTGCAGACTTTAAAGTCCTGATGCATATTGTTTACATACATGTACATGTACATGTGTATTGGCAATTGACTAGGGCCCAATTTGATAATAATAATAATTATAATAATAAAAACAAGACTTGTAATGCGCACGTATCCACCCTGCTGGGTGTTCAAGGTGCAGTAAAAACCAACAAACAAACAAAACAAAACAAAGAAAAACAGACACAACAAAATTAGTTCTTGAAAACCTGTGACTTAAGATAAGTTTTGAGAAGAGATTTGAATGTTGTGGTACAAAGACAAGATCTAAGATTAAGTGGTAGAGCTGCGCGGGCAGAAAATATTGCTGAACATTTTTTCTGCTGGGCAGAAATGAGCAGGGATACCAGTCAAAAATTAAATTATACATGTGACTTGCAATGTTTAAAAAGAATGATGTTGTATGCGCGCAACATCGTTGACCACCAATATTGTGAAGCACTGACTCTGATTTATGACACATTTCATTCTTGAAGTTCAATCATGATGTTTAGAAAAGTAAACCATCCTGTATTCAAAGTGCTCTTTCTCTACTTTTGGAAGTCGTGTCTTTTTGTTCTTCTTTCTTTATGTTAAGTTTCAAACAAAGATTCTCCCGCATCTAATTTTAAATACTCACAAGATCTAACCAACCTTCATTCCACTGATCAACCTTGTTCCCGCTGCTCTGTTTGCAGGTACAGCGTTAGTGTTAACCAGAATGCCCCTGGATAAGATCCAGGAAGGTTTGAAGCAGCTGATGTTAGCTCAGGTCACCCCTCTTAGCCAGGTACACTCATCAAGTAATCAATGTGTTCATTATACTGCGTAAATACTGAGTTTTAATTTTGTTTCAATAAGATTGAACAAATTATTTTTGTGATCTCATATAAAAGCGGAAAAAATATTTCATAAAAATTATAATGAGTATTTTTATTGTTCACATTTCTACAAAGATACATATTCAAACAAACATTTGATTTAAGAAGGAATTACATGTTCTTCGTTTGACAGTTTTCTTCTGTATGTCAACATTATGGATTTTTTTAAATTTTATTGGACAGGTTTTAAAAGGAGAGAATGAAGGGAAGCCTGGTTTAACAAGTGACCCAACAGTTTGGCTGGATAGAATAGCTGCAATATTTAAGTAAGTTTCAGCTTTTTTTTGCCAAAGTAAGAGATCTTATCAAGTTCGTTATTCAGTACCCCTGAATTGTACGCCAAGTTTGCACAACTGCTGTTCGTCCACTTACAGCTGATATTAATTGGTACTATATATGCTCTAAAACATATAGCCCTAAGTCCACAAATGGTCTTGAATCGTTGTCTTTTGCAAAACCCAGCCCAGAAATAGTTGAGCGTTTTGGGAAGTAATGTTGGAAATTGACGTTGGCAAGCTAGAGCAACCTAGTAAAAACGTTGAGACCAACTAGAACTCACTCCGCTGTAGTGAGGCTAATAACGAGAAGTCCCCTCAAAAGTAGTAGTCCTGGCCAATATTCTACCTTCCCCACATATTAAAAAGCTTGACAGTTCTTTCCAGAACTGAGAAATCTCCCGAATTTCGAAAAATCTACTCTGAGGTAGTAATATAAGGCAAGACAAGTTCTCAAAAAGAAAACAGAATTTAACCTAGCAAGGAGATACACACATCATGTTAAAGCAAACCAAATATATTTTATTATTATTAATAATACTTCTTGTTGACACACAGAAATACGAATCCTCCCATAACCAATGGGCAAGCGCACCCCTGCCAAGCCATCCTTCAGGAGATCTGGCCAGTACTATCCAATACCTGCAATAAATACCAAGGAGACATCCGCATCATTGAACGCTGCTGCAGATGTATAAGATTTGCCATCCGCTGTGTCGGCAAAGGATCCGCTCTTCTACTCACCCCACTAGTATCTCAGGTTGGTGGCAGTTACTTTCAGTAAAGGACTTGAAATAACCCCGACTGATGGATTTCAAAGCCAGAAACAAAGCACACACACACAGACTAGGAATGAGTCAGGACTTATTGTAGGTGTTCAACACCAATGTCAGGCCTCCAAATAACCAGCGGCACCCACATTAGTTGCCCTGGTGCACTTTGGTTTTGCTGTGGTGCCCTCTGCAAGTTTCCAGAGGAAATTTATTGCACCCCTTCAAGAGCGAAGTTTAAGGCCTGCAGCAAAGTGTTGACCTAAAGTAATACACGTTTTTTGTGACTGAAGTTATGTTTTGTATTTAAATTGTTCTTTCTGTTCTCTCTCAGATGGTAACCATATACCAAGCCCATCATCATTCCTGTTTCCTGTATCTTGGTAGTATATTAGTACATGAATACGGAGCTGATCCTAGCTGCATACCGGGCATCATAGACATGCTTCAGGTAAGTGTGGGTGGTTGAATAGATGGATTTCAATCATAGAGTTATATATAAGAACTAGAGGGCACACTGGCCTATATATGTGCCCTGGCAAGCGCGCAGGCGGCCATTTTTTAAGTTGAACAAACAGGCATTGCTTAGCGTGTGTTTGTGCGGCCATTTTGTAAGTTGTAAAAAAAACAGCATCAGTTCAGTAAACACAAACAGCAACAGTTCAATAAACACAAACTCCAACGTGTACTGCAACGGTTTCAAGACGCATTATCGACAGCCATCTTTGATGTATTAACAAGGGACAAGTGTTAACTTTTCCCTTGTTAAAGCCATTGGACACTTTCGGAACAGATTTTTTTTTTTAAGTTCACAGATTTACAAATAACTTACAGGGTTTACAGAAGGTAATGGTGAAAGACTTCCCTTGAAATATTATTCCATGAAATGCTTTACTTTTTTAGAAAACATTAAAACAATATCAATTCTCGATATTGAGAATTACAGAAAAACACATGTCATGACACGGGGTGAAACGTGCGGAAACAAGGGTGGGTTTACCTGTTATTTTCTCCCGTCTCTGATTACCAATTGAGCCTAAATTTTCGCAGGTTTGTTATTTTATATATAAGTTGTGATACATGAAGTGTGGGACTTGAACAATACTGTTTACCAAAAGTGTGCAATGGCTTTAATACATCAAAGGTGTCGGTCGATGATGCGTGTTGCAATCCATCTACTGTAACTCACTGTTGTATGACAATTCCATGCTTGTATCATCAAAGGCACAATCCCATACTGCCATACCTGCCATACTACAGGCATGATTTTCTTCCTACTTAAAGGCAGTGGACAATATTGGTAATTGCTCAAAATAATTATTATTATAAAACCTTGCTTGGTAACGAGTAATGGGGAGAGGTTAATAGTATAAAACATTGTGAGAAACGGCTCCGTCTAAAGTAACATAGTTATCGAGTAAGAAGCAATTTTCCGCGATTTTGATTTTCGCGATTTTGAGGTCTCGAAATCAAGCATCTGAAAGCACACAACTTCGTGTGGTAAGGGTGTTTTTTTCTTTCATAGTTACATGTATCTCGCAACTCCGACGACCAATCAAGCTCAAATTTTCACAGGTTTGTTATTTTATGCATATGTTGGGATACACCAAGTGAGAAGACTGGTCTTTGACATTTACTAATAGTGTCCATTGTCTTTAAGTTTGATTTCCAATTTTTGTTGTAATTATGAACATCAAGAAAATGGTGATTAAATATCTTGAGAAACTGTATATCTTGCATCGTAATGAACAAGTATGGGTCAGGCGTTGTGCTTAAAAGTTATTGTCCTACTTTTGTCCAAGACCACAATATCAAGTCTGAAAGAAAGCTGATGTGTATTTGTTAAATAGTAACTTTCCAACTGCTGGTTTACATTCTCGGTGCCTGTTGCAATGCGTTTTTTTCATCTCAGTCTTCTTGATTTGTTTTTCATCAGGCATTTATAGTACCAACCTTTCAGATCCTTCGTCAGCCTCATGGCTTGAGGAATCATCCAGACATAGTAGACGATTTCTTCAGACTCTGCTCAAGGTATGTTGTCAAAGTCTCCTAATGGAATTCCCCTCTGAATTTCTGTATTGAGCACCACTGGACACTATTGGTTATAACTCCAAATATTTGTTAGCATAAAAACTTATTTGGAACAAACAATAGGGAGCTGTTGATAGTATAAAACATTGTGAGAAACGGCTCCCTCTGAAGTAATATAGTTGTTTAGAAAGAGGTGATTTCTCACTCAAATAAAAAGGCATTTTGTTATAGACATCTGAAAACACACACATTTGTGCAACAAGGGTGTGTCTTATTTCATTATTCTCTTGCAACTTCCAATTGGGTCAAAATGTTCACCGATTGGTTATGTTTTGCATTAGTTGGGATACACCAAGTGAGACTACTGGTCTTTGACAATTACCAATAGTGTCCAGTGTCTTTAAATGGCATTACCTTTAAAGACACTGGACACTGTTGGTAATAGTCAAAGACCAGTCTTGGTATATCTCAACATATGCATAAAATAACAAACCTTGAGCTCAATCAGTCATCGAAAGTGTGAGATAATAATAAAAGAAAAACACCCTTGTCACACAAGGTTGTGTGCTTTCAGATGCTTGATTTCGACACCTCGAAATCTGAGGTCTCAAAATCACATTCGTGGAAAATTACTTCTTTCTCGAAAACTACTTTACTTCAGAGGGAGCTGTTTCTCACAAAGTTTTATACTATCAACAGCTCCCCATTACTCGTTACCAAGTAAGGTTTTATGCTAATAATCATTATGAGTAATTACCAATAGTGTCCTCCGCCTTTTAAACAATTTTGCTAAAGTAGCTGTTAAAAAACTTCAGTGCTCGTCTGTAGTGTAGTTCATTCAAGATACACAGGGTTTATCTTGTTTTTAAAAATGTTAAAACTTGTTATGGTTTCCAGATTACTACAGAGGTGCCCAGTAGCGTTCTTACAATGTACGTCAGTGGAGGCAATCATAGAGTGTGCACTAGCAGCATTATCGCTGGATCATCGGGAAGCCAATGCATCAGTCTGCAAGTTCTTTCATGAACTCACGCAGTGTGTTATATCCAAATGGGTCAGTTGCTTTTTACAAACAGCTATTCAATTTTCTATTTTACTTGCTTTTGTTTTATGAAGTGTCTGTCGTGTCAAGCCAGTTGTGGTTGTTATGGTCTGAAAATCATTAAACATTTTTTTTTTATATCCACATTTTTTTATTTCTTTTTTGTGTCTTCAGGAGAGTCCAGACTTTGAGACGAGGAAAAACCTGGTGCTGGCTCTACTGGATAAACACGGCCCAGCAATCACCAAAGGGATTCTCCATGCATGTGTCTTCTATCTTCCATCTTACATGATGCCAGATCTCTCAGAGGTCTTGTATGAATTAATGAAAGTCAACAGGGAGGTAAGTTAATAACCCAGTGTGCTCACCCTTAACACTAAAGCCCGGGGTGCGCTTTGATGGCGGTAACCAATAACTGGTTCGATCACTGATTAGTGTTTAACCAATTGGCAATTAAACGGAAACAGTTGTTGGTTAGGACTGCCAAAACGCACCCCAGGTATACACTGTCTGGTAAAAAATGCTGTTGGATCATACACTTCACTTCTCAACTTGTCCAACACCACTTCTAATTTTGCCCTGTTTTTCTACCAAAAATTGTTGTGGGCTAGAAAACACCAAGCCTGTAATAATGCGCAGGCCATGGCTTGTGTTGCCCCTGGTCTTGGCCTTGGTGCCCCTACAAAAGTTTTCCATTGACTTTAAGATTTTCCAGTGGATGTGCCCTTTGCAAAACATAAAAAGGCCTTGCCCTTTCAAAGATGAAATTCCAAGCCTGAAACACCACTTTTTCAATTTGCCCCGTGGGCTACCGAAAACTTTTGTGGGTCGGTACTTGCCACTTCTCAACTTGACCTGTTGGCTGCCAGAAACTGTGCCGATCCATCTGTGTGTAATGCCCATATTTCTTCCTTTTTAGATGTGAATAATACATTTTAAAATGTGTAAATTTAATTTTGGGTGTGTACATTTTTACCTTGAACCTTATTTTGTCATGTTTTTCTGAGTGTCCTTTTTATTTGCATTTTTAATATTTTGAAGTGCCATTACAATTCTTTATGTTGTTTGAATCTACCATTCTCTTTATGTTTGTGAATATACTTTTTTAATTTATTTTTTTCTGAATTGAATTTGAATTTAATTGAACTTTATGCTGTTGTTTTTTCCACCTTTCCATGATATTGTGAAGTATTTTTCCTTGACTCCTCTTCTCTTTCTCTGCCTAACTAACTTTTTTATTTATTTTATACTTTTGTATGGGTTTTTCTGAAATGAATTGAATTGCATTGAATTTGAATTGAATTGAATCAACATTGAATCTGTCATGTTTCCCACCATATGATACTGTGAAGTATTTTTCCTTGACCCCTCTTCTCTTTCTGAGCCTAACTAACTATGTTGAGTACCATTGCATTGCTTAATGTTGTTTCAATCTATGCGTACAATACATATTTGTTTATCTTGTTCTTTTGTATCATGTTTTGCTTTGTGAATTTATTTGAACTCCACATTATTTACAATATTAATTATTGTATTTGTTTTATTGTTGTTTTATTTGCAGGTACCCGTTATTTCAATTCATTATCATATACATGTAATCTACCCCTAAAGCCCTGTATATAAGGATTATGAATTTTATATTTAAAAAAAACACATATATTTACTGTAATTTATTCAATAGATAATTAAGTTTGATGCTCCCCTTGTAGTGTTTTTGTTTATCCCTACATGTAACCCTTTGAAACCCTCTGAAATCCTCAGGAAGTTGCTGATTATTGCTGATTTGAGTTTGAGGGAGTAGGCCTAAATAGCAATTGCATAGGTAGTTAGGCCTAGACCATTATTACAAGAATTTGCGATCTTGTTTCATTGGCCAATTGGGGTTCTTCTCAATCCAGTTGTACACATTTCTCAGTATAGTTGTCGTTATCCAAGTTTAATTAAGGGCGATGTCACACGAGGCAATTTACAGGCAACCAGTTCCAGGCAATCTCCAAGAAGAAAAACCATTCACATTTCAACATTTTTCTTGTTGATTATAAAATAATGCTCGAATAATGACTCTTGTGATACCAAAGTGGTCATGGAGCATGCACTACAGTTGGTTGCCTCAAAGTTGCCTGGAAAGGTTGCCTGGAAAGGTTGCCTAAAGGCCCTTTAAGACACAAACAAAGAAACCATTAAAGAATAAGAATAAGAATTAGAATGTTTTACTTTCCACAACGATATAAAGAAATTTAGTTTTCATTGGCGCATAAAAATAAAACAATTACTAGTTAAAAACGGAGACAACAAATTAAGTCCTTTTGATATCAAGATTCCTTTTTGTCTTCCAGACGTTGTGTACATGGCTTGAAGAGGCGTTAAAATCACTCCCTGCAGAGACGCAAGACGGACGAGTCAATGCAACCCAGAAACAGCTCACTGACTTCCACAAGACTGTAACAAGGTGAGTATTGAAGCAACTCGCTATATTCACTCTCTTACAGGTTGTTCTTGTAAACAAAGCATTGGACCACTCACACTCTCACAGGTCCCGTTGTCTCTTAAATCATTGGTGCTGGCGGCAGTGATCACTGTTCATTTGATTTTGGGACGTTCTAACTCCTTCTGTGGTCCTCTCTCTATGCTCTCACCTACAACAAGCTGTCGATTTTGTTTTCTCTTTTTTTCTTCCTAGAGTAACATTTCAGAATAACATCAACAATTATGTATCATTACCAGTCAAATGTCAAAGCTAAAGGCTTTGTGGGGAGTGTTCAAGACGCAAGCTCTGATGCTTCTGTTCAGCAGAGTGTGGGTTCGAATCCCGGTCGTGACACTTGTGTCCCTGAGCAAGACACTTAACTATAATTGCTTCTCTCCACCCAGGGGTAAATGGGTACCTATGAGGGCAGAGATGGTTCTTGTGATTGTTTAGCCAAGTAGCGCATACATTGCGCACAGGCTCCCCAGGGAGCTGAGATGGTTTAAGGAATGATTTAAGGCCCAGTGACTAGGGGTAATAATGTCGGAAGCGCTTTGAGACACCCCTCGGGCGTGAAAAGCGCTATATAAAAACGGTCTATTATTAGTATTATCACTCATAATTCTCTGTCTTTTCCCTTGTTTTCACCAGCGCACAAGAGCTGATCACTGTAACCTATGCCATGAGGGACTTCACAAGGCTCTTCAGATAATACTAGCGTCATTTTCCTTCTTCCCCCATCATCAACCCAGGGGGGTCGACAGCCCCACTAAACAGTCTTTACATCCCCTCCAAGTATCATTTCCCGCAGCAGAACGACCGGACGACAAACAAACAAGAGGCAAGAGTTTGGTCATTACAAAAAAAAGCCTGAAAATTCTCCCCTTAGTGCCAATAATTAGATGCTCCATTGCCAGTAACGATCCTTCAATGAATGTGAAACAGTTTGTATGTTGATGTTTCTTCGTTGTTTTTGTTGAGGGTTTATGTGAAGGTTTTTGGGTTTTTTGTATTTTTTTGTATTGGTTTACAAAAAATTATTGTTTTGACAATCAACCTGGAGCAGTGAGTTGGATTGCTTGTGGCAGGTTGTTACTTGTATCTTTGAGCATTTTGATCAACTTGAGCATTTTGTTTTTCCAAAATGGGGGAAGGGGGTAGTTGGCGGTGGTCGAGGAATTTGCCAGGAGATTCACTCTCTTTGAATGTTTTTTTAAATATTTTTCATAAATGCATTAGTTTTTAAAACTGTTATGCAGCATTAAACAAATTTTTTTTAAGAAACTTTGTATATTTTTGTTGTTGCATTTGGGAAATGGAAAAGGCCAGCGATTTGCCGTTTCGGCAGAACGTAATTCCTTGATCATGAACTGGCTCCCTCACCAAAGACACATAGCTTACAGATTTTGCTGGTACAGGTTAACTGACCACTGACATCTGTTTACATTTTTTTTTATATTCCAATCATAATGTAAGAACATTATCTACCCAGGAAGTAGATGTACACATGGCGTTACCGCAACCAAATTTACATTGATACCTCACCTTGTTATGTCTCAAATCCCACATAAACTAAATCATTTATCAGTCTGGCAGCTTCTGATGTATTTGATTGAATCTTTTCAGCACAAACCATTGCCATAGAAACTGACTAATGAACTGTCGTTGTTTGTGTGCTCTTTCCACTGAAGAATATATTGCAGACTTTCTTTTCACCCTGAATCCTCTGTCATGGTTCCCTTAAGAGTGTATTTTACAGGACACGGGTGTGTTCCACTCGCGCAAACGTTGGCGTTCGCCAACAATTTCAAGTGGAACGAGTTGTGTCTGAAAGCTTACTGATTGGGAAGATCATAATAGAACAAAAATTGTCTGTATATAAGTTGCCTCTGAACTGAAGTCATATTTGAGAAACCTAAATTAACAAAAAAGAACTTTTAAAAATGCAACAGCTTATTTCAGTGGTTGGTACAACCCAAAATCAAGGAACATGTGTATACATGCTGAAAATTGTGCATGGTTTTTGGCTATCTTCTCCTGATTTTACACAACGGATTAAACCAACATTTTCCCAGGTTTATTATTCATTTTTATGGTTGATCACTCAAAACCTAAACACTGTCGGTGACTATTTTGTCAGTTCTTCCAACCCTGTACCATACTGTTAAAGGCAGTTAACACTATTGGTAATTACTCAAAATAATTATTAGCATAAAACCTTACTTGGTAACGAGTAATGGGGAGAGGTTGATGGTATAAAACATTGTGAGAAACGGCTCCCTCTGAAATGACGTAGTTTTCGAGAAAGAAGTAATTTTCCACAAATTTGATTTCGAGGCCTCAGATTTAGAATTTGAAGTCTCGAAATCAAGCGTCTGAAAGCACACAATTACTTCGTGTGACAAGGGTGTTTTTTCTTTCATGGTTATCTTGCAACTTCGACGACCGATTGAGCTCAAATTTTCACAGGTTTGTATGTTTATTTATGCATATGTTGAGATACTGATCTTTGACAATTACCAATAGTGTCCAGTGTCTTTAAATTCAGACATGATATTTTTCCTACTTTAGTCTTCTGCTTTTTTTTTGCCCTTGGATAAATCAGAATATTTTTTAAATAAGGCCTGAAATTGAAAAGTCTATTGAAGGCACTGTCCACGTTCGGTAATTGTCAAATATCAGTCTATTCTCACTTGCTTTATCCCATCATAAGCATAAAATAATAAGCCTGTGAAAATTTGGGCTCAATTGGTCTTTGAAGTTGCAAGAAAATTGTGGCTAGAAGTCTTTCATTATTTTAGTGATAAATTACCACTTTCTCAAAAAAGTTCCCACGTTGTTTTATACTATCAACAGCTCTCCAATGCTCGTTACCAAGTCAGTTTTTAAGTTAATATTTGTTTTGAGTAATTACCAAACGTGTACCTTCCCTTTAAAGCCTACACCATGGTTATATGTAGGTCAGACCTTGTCTCAATAAAATGCTCCTACTTCTGTCCAAGCACCAGTTTAATATGCCTATAAATAGAAACTTGACATTGGTTAACTCCAAGATCAATTTCTTTTAATTCCAGATAGTAAACATATTCCTTCAGGACGGATATTTTGCAAAGGTTTTAACACCACCACTGTTTTTTTTTTCTTTCTGTGTAGCAATCACTGACTGAAACAGTACAAAGCGTCAGTGTTCAATGGCCTTGCTTATGAAACAAGTCAATTTAAACAGGTTTTTGCACACACAACAAAACAGTTATTGGCCTGGCGTTTCGACCCTAGCATGGTCTTTCCTCGAATGAGTTTTTAAGAATGTTTTTAAAATATGTTTACGGCCCTGTTGTTGCATTTATATGGGAGAGCTCGGTAGTAAATAAGGGGGGTGCAGAATTTTAAAATAAGTGATCATGCTTAATAGGCAATATTAATACATTGTCATGATCATTTGGTTAAACTACCGATTTGTTTGTTTGTAAAAAGCAAAAATATATATGCAAATATCATGTTGCTAACTGAGAAATATGAAGTTTATACCAAAGATCGACATTGGATAACAAACCAACTCTGTGAACCAATGTTCTTTCAAAGAACCACTATGTTTTGCTGAACTTGTACAGGCCTGTATGCTTCGTTTTTGAAAGGGCAAGAGCACCAAGGCATTTTCTCCTTGGTAAAGAGCACCCATGGGGAAATTGCAAATGTCTACTGGGGCATTTCAAGGGCACCAAAGCAATGATCCACATACTGGGAATGTTACACGCTAGAAAATGAATGATGCATGGGACGAATTTTTTGTTCAGTCAAATGCTCAAAAGTGTTTCGTTTGAGTAAAATAAATTTGCAATGTGCGCTTCTTCAAACGGTGAAACCAAATAAGTTCCAATAAATTTCACATGATGACTGTATAACACTGCCAGCTGCATTGAAGCTTGTTTCACCTCGTTCCAATAAACCTCTCCGCAATATTCCTTTTTTATTTTGTACATACAACACCCATATTTTGTCACTTCCCTGTTTTGTTTTTTTTTTTTTTTTTTTCTTAATTGTGGAACATGTTTTCTTTATATGGTTTATTGTGTGTTTACATTGGGATTTTTTTTTACATAGGGGAAGGGGGGGGGGGTTCTCGCTACTACCTGTTTGTCTTTGCTGGTTATTCTCTCTGCTAAGTTCCTATGGCTCTGATGAGACAATTTCACGAGGCATTTACAAATTCATTTTGAATATTTCCGTTTATTAGACGCAAACAATTCACAGATATTACCTTGAAAAAATGTACACAGTTTTTCCTATACTTATTCTTTTCTCATACGCGTTCTCATACATCATCTTCCATAGGCAAGGAAAAGTCCACATTTCAGTCTTAAATAATAAGTAAGTCCCTTTCTTAACTTAAAGGAGAATATTTTTGGTCAGACTAAGGCATAATTAATTACTCAACAAATTATGTCTATAATTATAATATTGGTTTATACAATATGTCATTAGTATCAGATTTTAATGAAAAAAAGCTTGGCCAAAAGCTACAATGAATACAGAAATGTAAAGTGCATAAAGTATGAAGAGAATTTCCAATGCCATTTTTACAAATTGTTGTTCATTTTTTTCTTGCATAAAATGTTGTCCATAATGCCTAAACTCAATAATGTGTTCTACTTGCTGCAAAATTCATCACTGAGGAAATATACTACATTTAAAGGCAGTGGACACTATTGGTAATTACTCTAAATAATTATTAGCATAAAACCTTTACTTGGTAACGAGTAATGGGGAGCTGTTGATAGTATAAAACATTGTGAGAAACGGCTCCCTCTGAAGTATCGTAGTTTTCGAGAAAGAAGTCATTCTCCACGAATTTGATTTCGAGACCTCAAAATTAGATTTTGAGGTCTCGAAATCAAGCATCTAAAAGCACACAACTTCGTGTGGCAAGGTTGTATTTTCTTTCATATTTATCTCGCAACTTCAACGACTGTTTGAGCTCAAATTTTTACAGGTTTGTTATTTTGACAATTACCAATAGTGCCCAGTGTCTTTAAGTCTGTTTTCCGATTTGATCAATCAATCAATCCAAGTTGCTTCAGCTTCGTCTCTCTCTCACACTCTCTGATTCTCTCTGATGTGTTTTTGTCTGTGTCAATTACATCGTCCCCTTTCAGTGGTAACATAAACCCAGATACACAAGTATCTATTTCACACGTGTCTAGTCTGGCCATCGACTCCCCAAGGGTGTTGGCCTTCTGTCTTTACGTACTGTAATAAATACATCCATTTCCCTCTGGACGGGGAGGCAAAGCTCAGACCTTCAAGATCGGTTACCCATCCTAGCCATTCTCTTACTCCATGGAACTTGACCTTTATTTGAATCAGAATGTCTCCTGAAATTACAAGGTGTAAACTCTAAATGCTTACCTTTTAGAAGGCAACAGTAAAAAAAAATTAAAAAAACATAACTGGCATTTGATATTAGACTTGTGGACAGTGAACGGCTTTCTTACAACTATAGAACTTTCCATTGTTGACAAACAAACCTTTCTTGGTTGGCTTAGCTCGGACAATTCAAATTAAATAATTTGAACATATACATACACGAATTCAACACTTCTGCAAGCTTCCATTTAAAATAATTAGAAGATGTAGCTACCTGTTTTTGCTTTGCCTTCTTGGCTTTCCATCGTTTTCCAACCTAGGTTGGCAAAAACTCATTGCAAAAGAAAGGTCTATACGCTTGCGACGCAAGCACCATTTCAAGAGTAGTCAGGAGCCAGCCATATCGCATGCACCACGACAAGTTTTAAAGACACTTGACACTATTGGTAATTGTCAAAGACCAGTCTACTCACTTGGTGTATCTCTACATGTGCATTAAGTAATACTTGTGAAAATTTGAGCTCAATCGGTCGTCTAAGTTGCGAGATAATAATGAAAGAAAAAACATCCTTGTCACACGAAGTTGTGTGCTTTCAGATGCTCGATTTCGAGACCTCAAATTCTAAATCTGAGGTCTCGAAATTAAATTTGTGGGAATTGCTTCTTTCTCGAAAACTACATCACTTCGGAGGGAGCCATTTCTCACACTGTTTTATACTATCAACCTCTCCCCGTTACTCGTTCCCAATTAAGGTTTTATGCTTATGTTTATTTTGAGTAATTACCGATAGTGTCCACTGCCTTTAACGACTTGTCTACAAGTCTAGATTTAAGCTAGTAGCCTGTCTGTTTTCGCTAAGTGAATCTTACCCGTGATCAGCTTAACTGTAATATGTTGCAAAGCACCTTCAACTTTCGGCACCATGTGTAACATTTCAATATCAAACCCGTTTATTATTTGTCCTAGGTAACAATAATGTGACCAAAATCACAACTCGTAAATTTTGGTCAAATCTGTCTGGAAAGCTGTTTTACTTTGCTGCTTTTTGTCTTTACTGCAATCAAGCTTGACTGCAATGACACTATGTGCAGCATTTGCTTTGCATTTGATGTCAAAATTAAGTTTCAACGATTTACTTGAAAATGTCTTTTTACAGTTTAGGAAATACTTGTCCGCGCGTTTCAATTCGTTTTAGGCTCAGTACTAGAAGATTTGAAAATATTTTAAAGGGATTTCTATTCCAACTTGATTTGTTATTTCCAAATGTATTATTACTGACTTTGAACCATTGCAATGATGGATATTTGCTAGGGTTAACGTGGTATTTCATATCATGTCTTGATTTTAAGAACTTTGGGGACTGTTTCCAGAATTGGTTTTGTGATGATGCGACGGTCCGTTAAGTTTTTTGTTATTGTTTTTTTAATCATGACTTAATTTTTTTTACACTGCAGTTTGTTATTGCTTTACTAACAATCCTCAAGAACACTTTTGATCGCGTTCCATGCGTACATTGGACACGGATGCACGTTGTATGAATGAGGGTGCCAGACTTTCCTCCCACTTTCGATATGGCTTCCCAGTTTAATGGGGGGGGGGGGGGGTGGACAATGGCGGCAGCATGGTTCAAGTAATATACCCAATGATTCCAGCTATCGCTTGTGTTCTTGAATGGCAATTTTGCAATTAAATGTATAATAGTGTGGATACGTATAGAAATATAAGTTCGTTTTTCTACATACAAGAGTTGTCCAAGTCCTTTGCAGTCTATACAGACCTTCCTGCCCTAGCACCCCCTCTGCGAAGCGTCTGTAAATGCAAAGGTGACTAGGAAACTATGTCTATAATATTTTGTTTTTCCTTTATTTTATACAAAGTCCTTGCTCTTTTTGTTAGTTCCTTTCTAAACTTGTAATTATTTCTGCTGTAATTGTTGTTCTTTTACTTCTGATGATCTTATTTGGTATACAAAAATTAAACTTTTTACTCTAAAAACAATTAATTATGTAAAATAATCAATGCTAAAAAAAAATGAATTACAGAATATGTGCTGACGTTTCATTTTGTGAAGCCCTAACTGACGTAAATAAAATGGCGATGGTTTGAGGAATAAAAATAGTTTTTTTTTTAATATTGTGCTGTGTGTCATAAGTATGTCCGTCTTGTGAAAATATCTAAACCGACGCAAACCAATACATTACCTTTACAAATATTATGATATCTTGTAAAAGTGAATGTTTTCGCCTGTGATGCGAAGTGTTTTTTGGTCTTGCCGTTTTGCTTTTACTCATTTGTCACACAGCTCCTCTGGTCCTTTCTCGGTGATCATATACGGGTCAATCGAGGTCAAAACAAATTGGAAAACGTTGAACCGTCTGTGCGCACACCCGTTTTGTTTTCGTTTTGTGGACCCAAAATGGCTTTGGCGTTCCGCAACTACCTGTTTACGCAGCTCCGGTAATAACTGTATTTTTCCCACTTGTCTATTTGGTAATAAGCATTACCTATTTAGGGTATTTATATTGCCATTGCTAATGTATTTTCCGCTGATGGCATTACAACAGCAGACATTGTGAATAATACGATGCAGCGTTCTCATAGGGGGATTTCCAAAATCTTTTCATAATTTCATTTATTGATGATAGAAACAAAAGCTCACTAAGAAGCATTTTGGACTGAAAACAAATCACTACATTGCTATGCAGGGTCCTCGCGCTCAAGTTAATTGTGCTAGCGACTGCTTCAAGTGTGCCCAACGAAATCTCCTGACTACATCTAATAATCACCTGGTACATTGTGCTTCTTGTTATTGGATACGTCTTTTAAAGATTTTTAATTTATATAAAGCCGACGTCTTGACGCTGAGACAGGGTGTCTCAAGGGTCCTTTGACTAGTCGCTTATCACTATGACATCTCAATATTAATGATCCAGTTTTTGTGTCTATAGCTGTTCGGGGAAATGACAGTCGTTTTTGATGATTGTGAGATGCTGATCCTGGCTTTTCATGAGCTGAAAACTATTACTTATAGTTAGCTACAACCTCTACTTCTGAGCAATGGAGAGCTGTTGATAGTGTAAAACATTATGAGAAACGGCTCCCTCTTACTTAACACAGTTTTTGAGAAAGAGTTATTTCTCACTGAAATATTAAAAGACTTCATGTCCGAAGTCGTACGTTAGTCATCATCTGAAAGCACACAAATTTGTGCAACAAGGGTGTTTTTCCTTTCAGTATTCTCTTGCCACTTCGATGAACAAATGCTCGCAGATTGCTATTTTATGCATATGTTGAGATACACCAAGTGAGAATAATTTATACGCGTGCCTTTGACAATTACCAAACGTGACCATGCCGTCGATTTCACCAAACTCTTCCTAACTTAGGATTAATCTTAGGACTTCGGGCGGGTTACTCGTCCTAACTCGAGTTAGGATCAATCCTAGAGTTTAGTGAAATCGTCTGCAGTGCCTTTAAAGCACTGTATACTCAAGGTGGTTTTGTGTAGTCAGATTCGATTCATCCAAACCCTTGTAAGATCGCATCCGTCTTCTCGGGGTAAGAGATAAAGTTTTGATGTTTCCCATTCAGACTGTGGTGATAAAACGACCCTATCGCGGTATGGTTGAAGCATGGAGGTTGAAGGGCTGTTCACACACCCAATGGCTCACCGTTTACGGTCTAAAAGCTACGAGTAATAAATATGGTTCAAAGGGTTTCCATTGCAAGACATTTCAGACCATAAAACAAACCCGTTTTATACACGTCGCCTAATAAATTAATATTGCCAACGCATGAGTAATGACAGAAGCAGTTCCACTGTATGATACAACTTCAATTTAACCATTTAGCCACTGTACCGCCCAGCCGCATATAGCGATACACCGTATGCGGTAAAAAATTGTGCATACACATTAGCAATGGCTGTCTTTTAAAATTTGAACTACGATTCCAGTAATTTACTGCAAGAATCTTGAGAAATTGGATTTCAGCAAACTCGGGCGGTGCAGGGACTAAAGGGTTAAACATTCCTGGTCAAAATTTAACAGGTTTTAAGCATAGAACAAGGTTAGGACCTTGCTCTATGGTTTAAGGGACTCATGTGGGGTGGCTGACCCATTTTGGGATCAGAGTGACCTGGAATCTGTATCAAGATGACGCAAAATCCGAGTTTACAAAAACATTTTCAGGTTAGTTTGGGTTTGAACAAAGAAAGGTTGACTGGAGTGGGACTTGAACCAACGACCCCTGGTTTGCGGTCTACCAACTGAGCAACAGCCTATGTTGGCGGTCTCCCCTCGGGTTTATACTTGATATCACAATTACTAGTTTAAAACTATTTCCCGGGTCAGCCTGACACAGGAAAAGGTCAGGCCCCTTGGGATCCGGAAACCGGGTCAACTGACCCGAGAGTCCGGGTCAACTGACCCGAGAGTCTTTAGACTGTAGGCTACACGACGGTTGACAACAAGTTTGCTCATTTTTATAGGTCATACGGTGGCCAATGATTGAGATGGTTGAATGACATAGGGATAAGATAAGTGTTGACCACTTTACTTATAAGACGCGGGGCATGGCGTCTTGTTCGGAGCTCTGTTAATTAAACAAGCAGCAGGCTACAATAAAGCAATAAAATTGTCAATATCTTGTCCTCATCACCTCACCGCTCGTGGATGAACTGTGTCCACAACAGGAAGCTGCGATATTTATATTGTGATAAAATTGAATCGTGAATATTATACTAAACTCTTCAGAAATATTTATAAGATGATGACATGAACTTCTCCAATGGGAGACTTTTAGGACGCTTGGTGGCAGCAGACTTACCGGTAAACTCCATTGTTCTCGGTAATGTGCGCATGCTCAGAACAACGTAAACAATGGAAATTTACCTGGTAAGTCTGCTGCCACCTAGCGTTCCAAAGTCTCCCATTAACGAATAGATGTGTACCTCCTTAAACTAAAACAAACACTACAAGTATGTACCGATGTTACAATGTGTTTGTTCTTGATCTGTAAATATGGCGGTCTGTGAAATTCTTGATGGTCTGTCGCAGCTGTAGCCTCGCCGATATCTTCTTCACTTTGGCTCGCTTCTCAGCTCGATAGATTTCCCTGCATAAATCGTGGAGTGCATCCCCTATGTCTATATAGCCCTCACTCGCGGACAGTTCATAATACGGACAGCCGAGTTCCTTGGCGAGCTCAGCGCCCTCTGTTGACGCGACGGTGCGGAGATGGCACAAATCGGATTTGTTCGCCACAATAATGGCGGGTATTTTCTCTGCGTCGCGTCCGGGTGTTTTGACCAGAATACTTTTGATGTTCTGAAGGTAGTTGAAACTTTCCCGGTCGACCAATGAGAAGACGAGAACTAGACCGTCCGAAGAGCGAATCAGCTCCTGTCGCGTAGCACTTTCGCAATCCTGAGACAAAAAAAAAAAAAAAAAAACATTCATAAAAATAAAATATCCCTACCGCCCCTTGGTTCATTTATTCCAGACAAATTTAAATGAGCCGGGTGTTTAAATAAGTGCATTTTTGTTGAAACTGATGCTGGAAAATTCATCCATTATTACTACTGGAGCCTCCTATGCCCAGTAGACGTGCCAAAGGTACCCAAGGCGCTGGAACAAAGACAAACAGTTAGCAGGTGGGGAGTTGGTACTTTAAAGAAGTAATTATATTTTGAGCCACAGCTAGTTTCAACTGGGAAAGCGCATGTGGCTCGACTTGTTAACACAAAACGATACCAAAAACACCCGGGCAAGCCCTCTTTCAGGATATTTGTTGATCAGAGTATTTTCCTCTTTGGCGTGTCATACATTACATAACCTTTGGGACAAACGGCTTAAAGGCCCTGTCACACCATGGCGTATCGCCTGAACGTAAGCCAACGTATGCGAAATATCAAAAATACGTTGGTGTACGCTGATATAAGTTTGGGGTAAGTTGGGTATACGTCGTTTACGTTAAAAGCACGCTGTGATACGCTGTTAAAATTTTGAACACGTCGAGCCCGCGAATTTTTTTAGCATGTTCAAAATTTCTCGGCGTTCTGAACGTGTGCTTCATACGTTCTGCATAAATTCCCCGTAAGTTCATGGTACGTTAGACATACGTTGACATACGCTGGCATACGTTAGAGGAACGTTACAAAGCTGTAGTGGCTAAGTGTCCTGCTGATAGGACGTACCACGTCCGGGATTCGAACCTACAAAAACCAGAATTTGGGCCCAGTGTTTGATTCCACTCGTCCACAACGCTACAAGGTCCTGCAATGTTTATGATTTCAATCTGCAAAACCTAGTTCTCAATTCTACAAAACCTATACAATCATGGCATGACGTGTAATGAGGTAAAGCAACTTGGTGTAGGCCCTACCGTGTGAATTTCACACGGTGCAATTAATAGAATTAAATTTCCCCACTACAAATTCCTCCTATATAAATTTTACATAAATAAGAGGCTTCTGGAACTTACGAATTCTCCCGCAGTATCGACCAGGTTGATGTTAATAAGCTGGTCATCGATCTTTGCAGACTGTGTGTACATGGATTCTGAGAAAAAAAACAAAAAACATCAACAGAAACTTTAAGTCATAGAAAGGGAGGAGAGAGGGTTTAACCTTTTTAAAGCAGTGGACACTATTGGTAATTACTCAAAATAGTTATTAGCATAAAACCTCACTTGGTAACGAGTAATGGGGAGAGGTTGATAGAATAAAACATTGTGAGAAACGGCTCCCTCTGATATAACGTATTTTTCGAGAAAGAAGTAATTTTCCACGTATTTGATTTCGAGACCTCAGATTTAGAATTTGAGGTCTCGAAATCAAGCATCTGAAAGCACTCAACTTCGTGTGACAAGGGTGTTTTTCTTTCATCTTGCAACTTCGACGACCGATTGAGCTCAAGTTTTCACAGGTTTGTTATTTTATGCAATGTTGAGATACACCAACTGTGAAGGCTAGTCTTTGACAATTACCAATAGTGTCCACTGTCTTTAATGTTGATGTTAATTTCATGAGATCATGTATACAACATCTTTACAAAAAAAAGGCATTTTAGTCGTTGAGGTGATTCAAGCATTGCTTTGTACTGTCGAAAGTTGCCGAAGACCCATCCAGTGCGTTTTTATTGAGTATGTTGAATCAAAGCGAGAGCGTATAATGCCAGCTGCCAATCAAATATCCATATAGAATTATTTACAAGATAAAATACTTACCTAAATTCTGGTCGTAATCTCCGATGAAACGGTGCGTTAGATATCTCACCACCAGAGCTTTTTTTTTTAAAAGGTAAAAAAATAAACAATTAATAACCATGTCCACACAACAATAATTGTCTACAAAGTCAGTCATTAATATTTCAATATTATCTTGCTCTTCACATGTTTTTTTTTCTCTCGTCACAAAAAAAATAGCAATCGGTTCGTATTTAACGCAAATATCATATAGAACATCAAGGCGCTTTACAAAATGTATTACCCCTTTGCATCAGGCATACTTTTAGAATATTCTTCAAACTTTTTCAACACCCTCCCTGGTGGAGCATATTACACCCAAACTGTTTAAACCAAACACAATACTGTCTCAATCCTCCAAGGTTCCCATTTTGCATGGGTTTCAAGCAGCACAGTCTGGTTGAGTTCTTTGCCCAATGACGCAACTGTGTCATGACCGGGAATCGAACCCATACTTCCATGATTTAACCATCATTACTTGAGTCTGATGCTCGGCCACAAAGTCACATTTTACATGATCCCATCCTAAGTAAAAAATACTCAATTATAGAAGAAGAAACTATAAATAAATAGTAAATTTGGGTACAACCATGTGTAAATCTCTTAGGGTGAGTGTTGGCTCTGAAAAGAGCCGGTTTGGGTCTCGACGTTTCGAACAGTATACTCTGCTCGTCTTCAGGATACTCTGCTCGTCTATAAGGATGATTCGTTGGTATGGAGCTTTAACATGCTACCTCCATCTTAGTCATGTTCCTCGTATCGAATAACAGTAATGGATGCTAATAATCATTTTGCAAATAGGAACCAAACTATTTTGTTCTTCCAGCCTCGGTTTGGTAACATTGATATCAATAGGAGAAAGTCAAGATGGCTGCACCGTGATATTTTATGGCGTCAGATTAAACCCCAACAATGGTTCGAGTAATCTTGAGTACACATCACATTCACATGTCATGATGGATTATGGTGTTTGAAGCTTTGCATGGTGTGGAGAATTATACCAACTATAAATATAAGTATGAATAGTAAACTTGCTGGTACAACCATGGGTAAAAACTCGTTTGAAGGAATGGTGGCTCTGAAAAGAGCCGGTTTGGTCTCCAAAGAGCCGGTTTGGTCTCAACACTGGAGACCAAACCGGCTCTTTTCAGAGCCACCACTCCTCCAAAAGAGTGTTTACTCATGATGGTTTGTAGAATAGCTTGTCTACAATTTATAGCTTCGTAGAGCGATAGACAGATGCACATTATGCAAAGCATGAACAGAAACTCCCCACCTGACTTACCACTTTTTTTCTAAATTCCAAGAATTTGTGTAAACAAAACATGTTTATACCAGTACAGCCTACTCGCATGAAACTGGATTAAGAGAAAACACACTTTTGTCTACGCTTCAAACTCATTTATCCGTTAAAAAAAATAAAAAATAAAAGTAAAATCCATCTGCCTTTGCAAAAAATCGACAAGTTTTCTGGATTTTTGACATTGGAAACTCGGTCAGCCATGATAGTTATTGCGAAATATCTTCCTGGATTTTTTTATTTTGTATATAACATTGGGGGATTTTTTCTTTTCTTGAGAGGTCGTCCTCGGCAATCGTGTTCGGCCCCGGGGGCTTAACTGTTAAACATCCGCTCCTCGTGATCAAATAATATTAACGTGCACTTGGCTGTACAACCCACGATCTCACTCACAATCTACAGGGACATACCATGGCTATATATTTAATCATATTAAACTGTTTATAGATGCTTAACGCACCCATGGAGGTTCCCTTGTTTTCTTTCTTACTCTTTATATTCTCAAAAAAAAAATCTCAATCTTCTTCTTCGTGTTTCTGCGCTTTACAGGGTGACCCCGTTTCGTAGGTCGTTTGGGACTTGGCGAGACGCGTGCTGGAATTATCAACCAATTTCAAGTTAACGATCAAGTTGGACTCGAGCTCAAGCTTGGTCGTGGCAGCGGACATTTCACAATCAATAACAGCACTTTGGAGATTGAGCCGGACCTCTTTTTGTGTTTGTTTTTCTGTCCGACCCATACTCGCCGGACAACGACACACACCCGTGTCAAAAAGCAAACACTTTTCTTATACCCTGAAAACACATCGGCAGTGAAGGGGTATCTGTCACATCAATCCAAGATGAGTAAAGAGTAACACGCTCTCGTGACGTAATGATTACGTCACGAGAGAGGGTCACTCTTCAACTCAACTCCATTGCCCTCATATACGTTTTTCTGATAATGATAAAAACGATCATATACTCTCATAGTTCTCATAATTCCCCTGAAGACGAGCAGAGTATACTGTTCGAAACGTCGAGACCAAATCGGCTCTTTTTCAGAGCCACCACTCCTTCAAAAGAGATTTTACCCATGGTTGTACCCGCAAGTTTACTATTCATGTTTATACTTATAGTAACACTTATTCTCCACGCAATGCAAAGCTTCAAACACCATTAACTCTCATAATATTGACCAGGACCAGGGTACCATGATGAAGATGCGACCCGGAATCCGTGTCAAAAACTGACACTGAAATTGTTCAAACTGAGGCAGCATCTCAGCCAAGTCCCATTGAGATGCCATTTTCTTGAGTCAGTCTGACCCAGAAATGGATCAGGCCGGCCCCTGTGACGGGAACCTGGGTCGATTCTATACGGGTGCGTCCCTTAAAATCTGTTAAAATTATCCACCTCCTCTTCCACCTCCTTTGCCACATTAAGAACAAAAATTGTCTGCACTCCCGAGTTCATTCCCGCAGAAGGGCATTTCCTTTCTATTTCTTTCATTCCTTTTTGTTTTTAAAGCCATTGGACACTTTCGGAACAGACACAACATTAAAAGTTCACAGATTTACAAATAACTTACAGGGTTTACAGAAGGTAATGGTGAAGACTTCTCAAGAAATATTGTTCCATGAAATGCTTTACTTTTTGAGAAAACATTAAAACAATATTAATTCTCGATATCGAGAATTACGGATTTATTTTAAACACAGTCATGTCATGACACGGCGAAACGCGCGGAAAGAAGGGTGTGTTTTCCCGTTATTTTCTCCCGACTCCGATGACCAATTGAGCCTAAATTTTCACAGGTTTGTTATTTTATCTTTAAGTTGTGAGCCTTGGACAATACTGTTTTTTACCGAAAGTGTCCAATGGCTTTAACGTCAGCCAATTATACACTTTCGGAAAAGATAAAAAAGTTCACATATTTACAAATAACTTACAGGGTTTATAGAAGATAATGGTGAAAGACTTCTCTTGAACTGTTATTCCATGAAATGCTTTACTTTTTCAGAAAACATTAACACAATTATCAATTCTCGTCATCGAGAATTTCGGATTTATTTGGAACACATGTCATTACACGGCGAAACGTGCGGAAACAAGGGTGGGTTTTCCCGTTGTTTTCTCCCGACTCCGATGACCGATTGAGCCTTAATACACGAAGTGTGTGGGCCTTTGGACAATACTGTTTACCGAAAGTATCCAATGGCTTTAACGGTGCATGCTATAATTATGCTTATGAGTCAACTCGGTCCCAAGTCAACTCGGTCCGTATGGTTGACGGAAAGTTCTTTGACTTGGAAAACAAATAACTAAATGTCCTTTAGACCTTGTACATTAAACGAGATGAGTGTGTACCGATCTCAAGGGTATATTCGATACCTTCAATAGCATCTCATTTGTTTTTATATTCAACATGTGTTTGTTTCACTTTTGAATAATTGTGTTTCAACTGAAAAACATGAGTTCAATGTACGATTTATGAGAAAATTAATGTTTGGTTAAAGATAATAATAATAAACAAAACTTTCCAGTTAACTTACACGTAACACAAAAAATCAAAAAACTGGACCTACCAATAAAATAACAATGAAAAAACCACACATTACGGTTGGTTGAAAACAAAAAGTAAGTAAACTTACACGAACATAATAATATTATCAAGTTAACTTACACGAAACAGTACAATAAAATAATTTTAAAAACATGAAGGTTGGTCGAAGAACCGAGTTGACCTGGGACCGAGTTGACTCGGGACCGAGTTGACTTGGGACCGAGTTGGCTTGGAACTGTGGGACCTGAACGTGTGTACACAATACGTGGGCCTAAAGATCAACTGCACACTGCGCGAGCTGACCATTTATAACCTATCCCATGAATCACCGCGACTCCTTTCGACCTTTAACCCGCATGCTTTTCGTTTTGCCGTGGCTCTTTGCGTTTTGCCGTGGCTCTTTTCGTTTTGCCGTGGCTCTTTGCGTTTTGCCGTGGCTCTTTTCGTTTTGCCGTGGCGCTTTTCGTTTTGCCGTGGCGCTTTTTGTTTTGCCGTGGCGCTTTTTGTTTTGCCGTGGCGCTGTTTGTTTTGCCATGGCGCTTTTTGTTTTGCCGTGGCACTTTTTGTTTTGCCGTGGCGCTTTTTGTTTTGCCGTGGCGCTTTTTGTTTTGCCGTGATAGTTGTGGGCCACCGTACTCTTTTCAGTCAGCGGCTTTTAGCTGAAAGTCTAATTTTACGGTATGTGTACTTTAACAATGTGTACAATTTAACGCGCGGCAAGGTACGCTTAAAGCGTATGTAACGCTGATTTGCAACCGATATAAAAACCCCGAGCGTGGTTGTGGATTCCCTTTGAAAGTGGAGCAGGTCGGATTTCATGGTTGGAAAAAATATAATGTTTTCAAAAAGGTATGTTTATGAGATTTGAGGCATTGCATGGTGAGATTATATTTGTTTTTTTAATTTTACCTTCCGCCCGGGTAGTAGTTAATAAACAGGACAGTTCGTTTCGGAACTGAGCAGTCTCCTGAATTCCCCAAAAATACTCCGTGATAGTAGAATATAAAGCAAGACAAGTTCTCAAAAGAACATCTACCTGGCAAGTAGATACACACATGGTGTTACCGCAAACTTCAAATTTCAATACATTTCTATAAGCATATATTTTTTGTACCTATCTTTTCTCAGATGTATAACCTTAAATATGTTTAATGAGTAGGGTAGATGGCCTTAGCTTTCGATCCAAACCGGACCTTCTTCAGAGGCATAAAACAAGTACAAACAAATACATATCCATTTATAGAAAAAGAGAGGAGAAAGGGATTAAGGGAAGGATCCAGGAATACATATGTTTAGATTCATGCGTGTCTTTGAAATCTAAACACCATTTATAAATAAGCAGGTGTCAAATTTAATATAACATTATTCATCATTTAAACATAATAGTGAAAAGTGGGTACAACATTTTGTTTAAACTCTTAACAGATTGTTCACAGCGTATAGCTCAACTCTTACTCACGAGCTTTTAAAGTGAAAGAGTTTAGAGTAGTAGAATCTTGTTGAAAAAAATCATCAACCTTATAACTCTCCAATTACCCTTTAGTTTGCTCAAAACAAAATAACACTTTCCGAGAAAGCTCTCCATATCCCTGTTTTTCAAGCATCCCTGATCATGTGCCGCGATAAAGAAGTTCTTGAAATCTTCCGCAAATGGAGTCTTTAAATCGAAATTAAACTCTGTTTACCACCCGAGAGAGAAGTCATTTTCCTCCACAGTGGAGAGAGAGGCAAAGAGAGCCCACCAATTACCTATCAGCCCCAATGACCTAAATGGAAATCACAAATTTTGCCTGGCAGTGTATTAAAGCGATGAACAACACAAATCGAAACGAAGATGCGGAGTGATGTCTGGGCCCTACTCGGTCAATTAACCCCCGTTTCCCCCTCACAGTCCCCGCCGGTCTTTCAAGACCTGTGACCCGGGGGACTAATGACTGCCGAGGCCCGTCTGGATTGGAGGTGCTCATCGTGTATAGAGCTTTTAAAATTCATCCACAGCTTCTTTAATCAGAGTCTGGAAATTATCTTGAAGGAACTGGTGTCCTGACTTGGTTTTGCTCATTTTCCCCCTCGGGTTGCGTGGAACACTTGAACGGACAATAACACCGATAACCCGCTTGAAGTCATTTTAAACAAAAAAACTGTCGCAGTGCGTTATTAACCTTTCGCGCTCTTTGCGCAAATGAAGTTTAAAGTTCAGGGATCCCATTAAGTGGACGCCAGCCCTTGGCGTATTACTAATGTACCTCAATAAAAGAGCTAAGAGTCTCGAAAAGGAGACTACAAGGTGATTTGGCGCCAGCAAGTCCGATTAATGAAGCATGGAGAACAGGAAGGCAAAATGGACTGATATTCCGTTGTGGAATTGTTGTTTTCATATTCATGGTGGCGTCTCTTATGATTGTCAATATTCATGATGTTGTTGATGAGATGTCACATTTTAGGACAATGTTCTACATGAGGCAGTCTTTCAATTCAAATATTCCGCGAATTTAATTTAATCGAGGCACATGCATTCCAAGGTTCTTGCCCTCTGGAGCATTGCTAGGGCTACACGTCAGGAGTCACATCATGCATGACCTCACAGCATCGCAAAAGTCAATGGCGTCCCGAGGTCACAAAAAGCGCGCGCTCCTACAAACACATCATAGAAACTCGTGCATTTATTTCCTCTTGCAACCAAACAAAAGACTTTTGTTTACTGAACGAAAATGTACATGTGCTTTTCAAACTGCCATTTTCTTAACCTGAACATTTTGACGTCACACTTTGAGGCTCGTGAATTACGCCAGATACCATCCGAATGTGGTGACACATTTGACCTCATATTCATTTGATGAAGATGCTCTGTCAAATCCTACTTGTAGCCTATACATTGAAAACAACGTTTGCATGGATATGCATGTACATTTTAATTTATTTTAATTCCAATCAACGTTTATTTCCATATTGGACATGCACATTGTCATGTCATAGTGTTGTACATGTACATGTACATGCACGTGTACATGTTTTTAAGCAATCCGATCAACAGATCCAGAATTTAGATTAAAGAGAAAATCAGCTGGTCAGAATATATCAAATGCTCATCGGAAAAATGTGTTTATTGCTGGTGGTCGGTTATAGATGTTCAGGCTTTTCACGATGAGTTTTGTGCCGGCAGATTTGTTGTTTTCAAGGGAGTTCCAAAATCCAATTCTCAGCGCGTGTCACTGGTGACAATGTGGCATTACACCAGGAAAACTTCCCAAGCTATCTTTGCACAAATAGAATTAGGCCAAGTAAAAAAAGAAACATGTTTAGCGTCCCCGCCCGCTTCTTTTTTTTTTTTTTTTTTAAATAGGTATGTTTTAAAATTTAATGATCTCAGCAAAGACAATCTGAATGTTATGTCTGAATGCCTCGACTAAATTGTTTCATTTATGTTTTGTGTATTTCAGCAGTAGAAAAAACAATGGATATTTGACATTTTAACAAAAAATGGCGGCCATCTTGAAATAAAAAATAAAAAATAAAAAGCCCTCTACCTCCTTTTTTGAAAAACCCGGACGTGAAACATGTTTTTTTTTTTACTCGGCCTTATCCGTAACTGCTCCAGGGGGCTATAGGGTGTGTATCTGTATTCAAGTTTAATTAGGTGATGATGCTACACGGAATCCCAAGTTAGATATTGCACCAGCCGGATCAAGGAGTCGTGACGATCCGGTCCTAGCTGCAAATCCCCTCACCTATTACTGGCACGTTTCTTGTCTTTCCCGCCTTTAATTAGAATGCGTCTCGAATGTGTTTTCATTCCTTTGTTGTGGTAGAATGGTTTGGGGTGGAGAGGTGCACGTGTCTTGACGGCAAGGGGAATGACGTGGATGGGTTCTTGTTTTGTTTTTATCGACAGGGAGAGGGACATAGACTTGACGATGACACGATTGTTGCCTGGAGTCATTTCAACTTGAGATTCTGAGAAGGGTTTGAGATTGGGGGTGTGGGTGAGGTTGTGGTGATATCATTATATAAACATCACGCTCATGTCCCTGATCCTACTACATGATAAAAGCATCTGGAATTTCTATCTTGCTCGGTCACTGGGAGCCTTCGTCGGGCCACGTTTGTATATAGTGGTATTCACGAAAGCAGCTTGTAATGTGTATAATTATGATAACTAAATATTACACATAGAGCAATTGCGGCAGGATACTAGGTTTATATCGTATCAGAAATGGTGGGTTGTTTTTGGCTGTTTTTGGCTGTTGGTCGTACGCCATCTAGTCCACTCCTCAAGATGTTGCGGCAGCAGAATGTGGGTTCGAATCTATGTCGCGTCACGTGCATTTTCCGCGAGGCACTACACCATAGTTGCTTCGTCCTTTGGAGGGGACGTTAGAAGACGCAAGGGTTCCATGTGTTGTGTCAGCACGTAATATAAGGGTCGCCAACGTCACCTCGGCACTTGCTCTGCAAAAACCAGAGTGTTAAAATTGACACCAGCACGGTTTTAGTTATTCCCGTTACTTTATCGTTGGTGACATAAACACCGGGTCTGTGTTGTCACATTACAGATATAACCAAGAGGGTCAAAATTAACACCCTGGCCCTCCATCGTGCAATACTTGTTTTAAGATCGGCCAGTCCAGTAAGCAGAGTGACACATTGCACTTTCGTCAACAGGAATCTAACTGTAATCCGGATCCCAACTGAAATAACATGACACCCGAATCCCAAAATAAACCAAATTTGAGTGGCATTGGTCAGAAATTAGACACATTAAATCGGGAACTTTTTCTAGAGTATGTCACTCATACATTTGGAGTCAAACTGCCTCAAACCTGATCAAGTAATTCCATAAGTTAAAGCGTTCCCTAAACCCTGAAAACTCATGGGTCTGAATTTGACCCGGATGATGGGTCCCATGGAACCATTTCTGGCTGGGTCAGAACTTACCTGGATTCGGGGTAAACTTTGATAAAGGGTCATAGTGATGCAGTATAGAGGGAAGGCACAAACCTACCCTTAATGAATTTACGGCTAGATGCATGCATGGAAACAAAAGATAATAATTGATGTGACTTTAACTCATGTTGTGCCAGAAAGGTGTCTCAGGTCAGGAGTGTGTTCCTGCATCAGTTATCAGGCTATCCCCCACACCCCAGCGATGCTTTCTTATGGGTTGGATGACGTCATAACACGGACAACCCCAAGATGAACCATCCTCCACATAGTCTTGGTGCAAGACGTTTCTCGTTTCCCTTTAGCGCACACCGCAGCCAATTCACCGACAGCGCCCGCACCGACTCACCGCCCCGCTGTCGGTGAATTGGCTGCGGTGTGCGTGAAAGGGAAACGAGAAACGTCTTGCACCAAGACTATCGTCCACACCGTCCCTAATCGTCTCTCCTCACCAGAGAAAGTAATAATATGGAACACTATTAACAAGGTTCGAGAATAGGAAAAAAGAGGAAATAAACTTGGGGAAGAGTGCAGAAAACGATTGATTTGCCTTCACTACACTCTTGACACGGTCCTCTAGATCCAAAGCGCGCGCTGAAACCCATTATTGGCCTATCGTGGAGATAGATGGAATGTGAATCTCTGATCAATGCGATCTGAACGTGCCCCGTCATCTCTCGTCTCTTGCTTCGGACAAAAATAGGGAGCTGTCGTCGTTTTAGTGTGAGTGTGGGGGTTGTTGCTTGTTTTGAGGTGAGGGATGTTGTTGGTTTGCTTGGGGTTTGCTACTCGTTTGGTGGGCGTTGTGTATTTCCATGTTGCCAGATAGCTTCTGCCTGATGACTGATGGACATAGGGACGGACTCTTAATACGACAAGTGTTAAAATTCTGAAAGTCTAAGGTTTGGTATACTGACATATTTGTGGAGTGTCAAGGCCTCGCATTTTAAGAGCACTGGACTCTGGTGTTTCTGTTCAGCAGAGTGTGGGTGCGAGTCCCATTTTTGACACTAATGTCCTTAATAAGAAATACGCTTAACCATGATGATTCGTCCTTCGGATGGGACTTCAAGCCGTAGATCTTGTGTGTTGTGTAATGCCTGTAAAAGAACCCAAATGCACTCGATCAAAAAGACAAGGGGGTTCGTCGCGCCTGTGTTCCTGGTCTGATCGGCAGCAACATCCACCACAGCACCTACGGTAAACCATTACATAGACCTTTTCGCAAACAGCATCGCGCAAGCGCAGACTGTTGAATGAGGTGCATTGTGGGATAGATGTGGATCAAATTTGATCACCAGCTAGACCACAATGCACCTAAATCCAAGCTTTACGCGCGCGCCCCAGTATTTGCGAAAAGGTCTATGGTGCTATGTGAAATGAGTAGGTCTCATAATTCAAACGTAGTCACATACCTTGCATGACAATAATTATTGTATGTTGAAGCGCCTTTAGCGTAGCTGAGTGATGGATACGAGTACTAAGAAGCCACTCTTATTAGGGTCATAGATTGGTTTTGTCAACGAAATGGCTCAAGTTTAGAGGCCAAATCAATAACGATATTATAAAAATTACCCTGGAGCGTTACAGCTGAATACAGTGTCTATATTATTTTGTTTAGACAACTGTTAAACTAGATTCAACAAGAATGTCGAATCCGTCCACGGATTTATTGAAGTGACAGCGGGTACCAACCGCATCTCGTGCTGCAACGTTTACAAACGGACGCCACGAAAAGTTTTGTCCCTGATCGCGCGGGAAAACAAGTTGAATGACCAACATACCAACCGCATCTCTTCGCTCGGCCCCATCGGCCAGTATATCCAAAGAAAGGTGCTGGGGGACGAGCGAACCGCATCTCTGGCTCTGCAACGTTTACAAACGGACGCCACGGAAAGATTTTCCCTGATCGCGCGGGAAAACGAGTTGAATGACCAACATACATCCCAGATTTGCTCCCGTTACAATAATTTACAGCGATTTATAAACGTGTACATGTTTGTGTTTTTCGTTTCCAGGATATGTCGTTTGTAGCCACTATTTCTGTAGTTTGATAAATTACACTGTGTGCTATTAACTACATGCATGTATCATCAAAGACAAAATTTCCCAAAAATGTCCCCCTATCAGCCCCCCACTATCAATGACTAAATCCATGACAGGTCTTTCAACACGTCTTGGGTTTATGCAAGCGGTTAAGGAGAAGGCACGGTATTGGGTGCGAAATGTCATTGCTGGCCACGAGCACCCTCCACACGTTTAAAGGGAAGGTACACGTTTGGTAATTACTCAAGACAAGTATTAACTTAAAAACCGACTTGGTAACAAGCATTAGAGAGCTGTTGATAGTATAACACATTTGTGGAAAAAGACTCCCTCTGAAGTAACGTAGTTTTTGAGAAACAGGTAATTTCTCACTAAAATAATAAAAGACTTCTAGCTAGAAGTCTTTTATTCTTATCTGACAGCACACAAATTCGGGTGTTTTTTCTTTCATCATTTTCTCGCAACTCAGATGACCAATTGAGCTCAAATTTTCACAGGCTTGTTATTTTATGCATACAATGGGTTCACCAAGTGAGGACACTGGTCTTTGACAAACGTGAGTGCCTTCAAAGACGTTGCATTATTCACTGAAAATAAAAATATCAATCATCAAAATAATGCAATACGTCCTAGTAACACGTCGAATTAGGCGCTGGCGTCGTGTCTCTCAAAGACTTAATGGAACCGAGAGTACACATAATCAAGTATTACGTCGGGCATTAAAGACAGTAAACCAACCAGTGTATAAACTTCTCTTGTTGACAGATCAAACTGACTAGTAATATGAATACTTAACTCGCTACGTCACCACGGAACTCAACCCGTCGTGAGCCAAAGTCCTAGGGTCAAATCGGATGTCCACATGGACAACAATTTCCTGATGAGGAAACCTGTGCCATGGGCCAAATTTCAAAAAAAACCTGTATAAGCACAAAATGTGCTCAAACAGAAAAATATTGCTTGGCTATGCCAGCCAAACTTTCGTTAATTTTACGTTGTTGCAACTGGTGCCCACTCAGTTTTGTGTGCTTGGCAAAGACATATTAATTGTTAAGTAGGATTTTCTGCTAAACAGCTTTATGAAATTGGGTCTAGTTCATTATGGTCAGCACCTTTGTTTCAATGGACAGTAATAAGTTATATTGGACCTTTTCGCAAGGTTTTGTTTTGTTTTTTCTTTCTTTTTATAATTTTTTGTATTGTTATGTACCCATTTAACTCTATGGGTTAAAGGCGGGAAAGGTCTGATCTCTTTAATGTATCCTCCGCAGTGAACGTTGCTATAAGCAGGGGACATGACTGTCGTAAAAAAAATATTAAAAAAACGTAAAAAAAGTTTCAGAATTATGTTTTTGTACGGTGCCCTGTAGCATAGGCTAATCATCAACCTTTAATCATGCGAACTTTTTACCGTGCTAATTTCTCTCAAATGGTAAATGACGGTGCTAAATTTGGCCTATTATAGCATACTAGAATCAACATGCCGATACCCCCATTTCATACAGCTGCCAAAATGTTATGTGCTGAAAATTCATAACACTTCGCGCAGCCTGTGTATTAAATCTGGTCAGTTCTGATGCGGGAGGTTTTTTTTTTATAGTGCATTGAAAGATTTCATAAGACTTCGAAAACAGACTATGCAAAAATGGTTTAAAATTCGCGTCGTTTGCTTACTTTTATAATTGTCCCAGTTCATGTTCTTTAACTGCATTATAGTAATACCATTTCAAAATGCTTTTAAAGGATTTCAATTTAACCCACATGTGTGCTGAGGATGAATTTACAATTCCCCTGGTACATTGTCACCTCACACTTTAAGCTTTGGGTCTTACTTCATTATCACATTTAACGGGCGTCTGCGTAAATTGTATTTGCCTGCTCTAAATATATTCAGGGGCATTGCTGAATTTCAAGTGCACTTCAAGTTCAAGCGAGTTTAATAATCCATCGGGAGGACGGGCGCAGTACAGCGTGCAATTGTTTGTTTGGCACCCGCCCCTGCATGGGGTAAACAGAACAAAACGTTCCACCGAGGATGGTCCACCATGTTGGATTGGCTTTGGACATAAAGTGGGGTCTGAAAGCTAAAACCAAAATGCTGAAACCAAAATGAACCCAAGTCGCATTTTAAGGCACTGGACACCTTAATTGGTAATTGTCAAAGACCAGTGTTCCCACTTGGTGTATGCCATCGAATGTTGCAAGAGAATGATTAAAGAAAAAACCCATGTGCACAAATTTGTGTGCTTTTTAGGGGATAGAAAAATGCTTCATGCCTGAAGTCTTTTAATATTTGAGTGAGCAATTTGTTTCTCACAAACTTTATGTCACTTCAGAGGAAGCCGTTTCTCACAATGTTTTATACTATCAACAGCTCTCCATTGAAAAGTGAATTTTTTTTATTACCAATATGGCCAGTGCATTTAATACTCAAATAATTCAATCACAAGGTCATACCCGTTGGTCCTATCAGATGTGTTTAAAGCTAGCTTATTTTACAAAAAAAAAGATTGGGATCGGATTTGGATTGGATTCAGATCGAATATTGAACGAATAAACATAATCTATATAAATTGAAGTGAATTATATAATACACTGTCCTACTGTATAACAAAAATTATTTTATTTCATATTATTCAATCACAGGGTCATAAACCGATTGTCTTGTCGGATGTCTTAAAAGCAATCTTACAAAAAAGATGGATTCAAAATAACAAAATCTCTATTCAGTTGAATGTACTTATAAACACTGTCTTACTGTATAACAAAATGATTTGTTTTTCACATTATTTAATCACAGGGTCATAACCGATTGTCCTGTCGGATGTCTTTAAAGCAATCTTACAAAAAGCTGGATTCAGATCGAATATTGAGCAAAACGCTGTCCTACTGTATAACAATATGATGCAAATCATTTTGAACCCACGGTGCACCTGTTATAGCTCTAAATAAGAAGCGTGTATCCGGAATTACATTCAATCTGTGTATGGGAGGCTTATCCCTAGCTTGAACTTCTGTCCCCTACTTCCCCTCATGTCATTAGAATTTCATATCAGTTAAAGCTGGGGTGAAAATGAAAGCAAACCAGGTCTATAAAAAAGAAGAACTGTGGTTAAAAAAAGGACCGTCCTTTTTTTTTTTTTTTTTCAGCGTGGTGTTTGCTCAGCACTCGAATTTGCGACGGTTTGGTATCGTTTTACGGAAAACTATGCAATGCGAGCCCATCGCTGTAGCACTTATGGATAGCACTAGAGGCAGTGGATAGTGTGTACATTGTAAAGCACTCCTGTGGGAGACGTGAAGCATATAAAGGGGAAATCTATAACAAAATTTAAAAAATATATAAAAAACTATGGCAAAAACAATATTTTTGATAACATGACGTTGACTTCTACTGCCCGCGGTAGGCAATGATTTTAGCCAAAACTCACAATATCACACGTTACCTTAATTGAATCATAATTGTGAAACATAAATATTGCCATTTTAGAGATGATGTCAGTTGTCAGTTATCTTTGTCCAGGTACACTTATGTGTCAAACTTTCTGCTAGCTTCATTAAACCGTTTTTTAATACACATTATTTAAGTATGTTTAATCCTCCCATGTGATGTTGATGATTAGAGAGCATTCTGTGACTATAATCTTCCTGGCCAGTACGTTCTAGAAACTGATGGGTTCCCACATTCTAGAAACACCCAAATCAGAATTGACCCGGACCCGGTTCCCAGTGGTCCTGATCCATTCCGGGTCAGGCTGCCCTGTAAAGTGGTCGGATTTTAACCATGATGCTGAGTAGTTTTGATAAATTTCTAGGTCATTTTGAGATACCTTTGGGTCATACTGATCCGTCGATTTCACAAAACTCTTTCCTAACTTAAGACTAATCTTATGACTTAGGATGAGTCCAAACCCTGCACTGTAGCATGCAGACCTTAAGATTAATCCTAAGTTAGGGGTATTGAGATCAGAAGATCTCTTTGTGAAATCGATCCATTTAATATATTCTATATAATCTAAGCGTTTCTACAGCGGCCTTACACAAAAGAAGGTACCACAACGCCACAATAACTACAAGCAATCAAAATTATAAAAAAATTCGAATATCCTCAGTGAAAAGGTAGTGCATAATATAAGGGAGGGGCACAACAATGTGTCATATATAAAGCGAAGAACAGTTCACGAGAAAATAAACTTACCCATAAAGAAAACACAAATATTAGTTTACATTGTGTTTTCTGTAGTAATTTCTGTGTACATTTTGTAAAGAAAGGCTTACGTAATGGTGCCCGCCCAGCAACCCGCCCACCTATGTTTACTGTTCACTCGATTGAATGTTCCTCGAGCAAACAAAGTTCTAGGGCAAAAAGCTTTCAGTGTAGCTGGGCCAATGATTTTGACCGATCTTCCTATACTGTCATTAGGGAATAATTGTGTTACTTCATCTATACATTCCGTAAAGTTATAATCAAGACTAATTTGTCCACGTTCATTGCTTCCATGTGCGCCATGATCTTGGTGGAAAAGTGCTTTATAAATTATACATTTTGTAATGCTATTTTACGTTACCGCATTCCCACAAATGACCGGGAAGAAATCCCTTCTCATCCACACGGAAGGACCATGGAAGGACACATCGGTTTTACCAGTGGTCGTGGTTGTCTTGCGAATTGCCGGTTACGACGAGGCTCAAATTATTTGTCAGCATTATAAACTCGCTTGATAATGAGCAATGGAGAGTGTTGGTTTTAGAAAACATTGTGAGAACCGTCTCTGCCTTTTTCGGCATCTTTAACACACACACGTTTGTGCAACATGGGTGTTTTTCTATCATTATTCTCTTGCAACTTCGATGACCAATTAAGTCAAAATGTTCACAGTTTTGTTAATTTATGCAATATTTTCGGATATAAAAAAAGTGAGAATACTTGTCTTTGACAATTACCCAATGTGTCCAGTGCCTTTAACTCAATCAGTATGCGGAAACAGTTGTGTTTGCTCTAAATAGTTCAAATTGAATGACAAGGCTGGCTTGAGAGGTATAGCAATGCACAGCGGTCAAGAAGCATCCTCCTTATTTCCCAACCACTTCAAAACATTCCGTCTATGTGTATGTATTCGTTAATCATTTATACGAAAGACGATGCAGTGAAATTATCACGGTTGACGCGGCTTATATTCGAAGCAATTACTTGCAGATATGGGGAATATATCGGGGAATTATGCCTTTAATGATTGGTCAAATAACTTTGTCGGTGCGTATCCGAACTGTGTGCCAACTTAAGTGCATGTATTTATCATCAACGGCACAATCTCATAACCTGCTGTGCTAATATGCCTTTTGTAAAATGCGTTATTTATTTTCTTTTTAAGTAGGATTTTAAACTTTGCATGGTGGAAATACGATATAGAAAGGTTTGCGGTAAAACCATGTAATGACTATCTCTAATGAGTTGGGTGGTTCTGAAAAGAACCGTTTGTTTCAACCATGAAACAAACGGTTCTTTTCAACAGTGAAACAAACGGTTCGTTTCTATGGAAAACTATATATGGAGAGCCATAAATGAAAATCACAAAACAGATCGCTACCGTTAGTTACATTGTTAGCAAAATATTCAAACGTTGTGTTGATTTTGTTGAAAGCAAAACAACTAATTATGGGAGGTTTTTTATTTAATTGAAAGTTTAAAGAAAATATTGAATTTGGTTAAAACATATGTTAATACGACTTAGTGTTTTACTAACATTCAGCCGTCCATGGCAACCAAGGCGGTTTGTTTATCAACAAAAGGAGTTCTTTAGGCCTGCATGATATCTCAATACTACCACTGCGGGTGTGCTCTGAGCGTGCACCTGCCTACGCATAGGGGTAACAGGTGAATGTCATGCTATCTACTGAAGAAAGCACCATTGCTCGCGATTCCCATCCGCCAATTAGGCCTTAGGTTGGGTAATGAATGTTAAAGACACTGGACACTATTGGTAATTGTCAAAGACCAGTCTTCTCACTTGGTGTATCTCAACATATGCATAAAGTAACAAACCTGTGAAACTTTGAGCTCAATCGGTCGTCAAATTTGCGAGATAATAATGAAATAAAAAACACCCTTTCCACAAGTTGTGTGCTTTCAGATGTTTGATTTCGAGACCTCAAAATCTCATTTTGAGGTCTCGAAATCAAATTCGTGGAAATTTATTTTTCTCGAAAACTACATTACTTCAGAGGGAGCCGTTTCTCACAATGTTTTATACTATCAACAGCTCCCCATTACTCGTTACCGAGTAAGGTTTTATGCTAATAATTGTTACCAATAGTGTCCAGTGCCTTTAAAGATAACTCATTTGCAAAGAAGTGTCGGTTGGCAGTGGTTAAGCTGAACATCTACATTAAAATATCACTTCGATTGTCAATTCATTTCATGACATATAAACATTGGGTACCACTTCATCTCAACAACTTTTTGTTTTTGCCCTCTTAGAAATCTAAAGATGGCCGCAACAAAAGAACGGTCCTAAAGATAACACTTTTCTCGTTTGAAAATTGATGTGTTTTTTCTCTAATTATTTATTTTATTTGATACACTTCACTCTGGCAAAACAGTAACATGAACTTAAAAAACTCCTAAAAATAAAAAGAGACTGAGAAACTAAATATAAACACAAACACTCCAATTGATTTTGGCGTGATGTTGCTACACGTGTGGCTTTTTCATCTGCGCTATTTTATGTTTCAACACATTGAATGACGCATGGAAGATAATGATTAATTATAAAACAGATGTAACGGTGTACGTCATTTCATTTGGAAGTTTTTGCTTGGCAACGCTTAGCCTGTAACATACAGCATTCATAACATGGTTATATAGTTATTAGAGCAGTATATTTTTCTAACCAGCTGAACTTCTAACATCGAACTGTTATTTTCACAACCGATTCTGCCCCCATCCCGATTGTAGAATGACGGATTCGCAAGCTGAGAGTGGCAGTCAGCAATCCTGTTACCACTAACTGGATGATTCAATGCGCATATAAACCAATCCGCTTATTTTATTAAACACGTCACAGGCTTGTACTAACCATGTCAGCGAGAGAGGAAAAGGGAGTCAAAATTGCACCATTGTGTAAACAAATCTACGTGGATTTATGTCCACATCCTTGGTGACTATAATATGATCATTGAGAAACATGTGACAGCTTTATTAGACTGTACGTCAATGTTTCATTATTGTCAATGATGGAAGATGCTTGTTCCATCAACTCTAGAAGTGGTTTATGGTTGAGGAACCACACAGTGCTGGAACACACTTTCACCTCAGTTAAAGGGTTTTGAGACCTTTTGTATATCAAGTTTTGGCCATCACATGAATCCCTATCTCACTGTGAATGAAGATGTGCATGTATTTTATTATAGTTGCAGTTTCATTGGTCGTAACAACTTTGAGAGAAAAGTTTAAAATCACAGAGCCATCATGTTTTCAGGAGAGTCGCGTAAACCCGTTATACATGCTAACATTAATTTCATCTCACTGAGACAAAACCTCTTTTCGTTAAACTGTTTTTCTGTACATACAAAATTTCCACTGTGGTAAAGTGCTTTTCAATGTGGATTTTTTTCTTCTTTTCTAAATTAGTTCAAAAATGAAAACCTGTAAAGGCAGTGGACACTATTGGTAACTGTCAAAGACCAGTCTTCACAGTTGGTGTATCTCAACATATTGATAAAACAACTAACCTGTGAAAATTTGAGCTTAATCGGTCATCGAAGTTGCAAAATAAGAATGAAAGAAAAAACACCCTTGTCATACGAGGTTGTGTGCGTTTAGATGGCTGATTTCGAGACCTCAAGTTCTAAATCTGAGGTCTCGAAATCAAATTCGTGGAAAATTACTTCTTTCTTTAAAACTATGTCACTTCAGAGGGAGCCGTTTCTCACAATATTTTATACCATCAACCTCTCCCCATTACTCGGTACCAAGTAAGTTTTTATGCTAATAATTATTTTGAGTAATTACCAATAGTGTCCAGTGCCTTTAAAACAAAAGTCAGGAAAAAATTGTGAGGATGGCAATACTACATTATTAACAACATTTCTGCCGGTGGAGAGCACGTGTGAGTTTGAGCAGGCTATGAGATGCTAAATTAAGAAACGTTAACGAAGCGAAACAAGCCATCATCTGGCAGTCGTTTATGTGATAAATAGATGAGACTCGACATTAGTACAAGCCGCTTGATCTCTCCCTGCGTCATGTAAGAAATGTTTAGTTTTGTTCATTTCAAAAGTCATAAAGAGCGAAACAGCGGTTGTGGTTGGGGAAATGAACTATGAATTATTTTGTATTATCCCTTTGCTTTATAAAATCGTATTTACAAAACACCTAGTGGAATGAATATCACACATAAAGCTTGTATGACACTGAAACAAAAACATAATTTACCCGGAATCCGAGTCCAATGGATCTGACCCATTTCCGGGTCACCCATGTTTTTAACCCGGGTCAGCCTGAACCTCAAATGGGTCAGCCCCTTGGGTCCCCGGAATTCGTGTCAATTCTGACCCGGGAGTTTTTACAGTGTACAAAGACGTTACTGTTAAACTACTTTCCTCATCAAAATCGTACTGAACATCAACCAATCCACGACTGTTTCACTTATTTCTTAATCTTATTAAAACATCATTCAATCAACTTATTTCAGTCATGACGTCATACCAAATCTTTTTTAAACACCATTTGTTAGCATTTGATCAGACCGTCCAAACATGCCGCCACCTTTCCTGGTGTTACATTTGAAAACAACCGATGGTTTGCTCTGAGTAATCGCTCGCTCTTATGTTTACATTTCCCGCCGTTCGTTCAACAAGAATGACCCAAGTGCCACATAAATTGTTTGATCTCAAAATAAAAACCTCCAGACTTAACGAAAGCCCTCAGATAGAAACGCAAAACCAATTTGACGCTCTCCTCAGACAACTCTGCGTGTTACAGTAGAAGTAATTTCGCGAATTCTTGGTAACCGTAAACCGCAATGGAGGGATATATATATATAAACGCATGGTAAAGGATGCGCCCCAGCGATGATTTAGTCGCTGCTAAAGGAGATACCAAAAACAGCACCACGTCGTCTATAAATGGAATGCGCTATTTCCGTTTAATACCTATAGATGGTTCCCCTTCGCTAACCCCCTATGGCAAAACTTCATGTTGACACTCAGGGCCACTGAAACATGATATCTCTCTTTGCAATTCAGGGTTTTCAAATTGTCGTCAGGTCAGATCGTAAAGGGTTAATAATGGTAAAGAAAGCTATTATAAGCTCTGTAAAAAATACTTTCGATTAGAGTGAGCCTGAAGCAACCCCAGGGGGAATACATCTCGCTGATGTAGGATCGGAAGTCATGAAATTCACACATTGGGTATAATTGAATCACTGGTGTTGTTATCGAACTTTGTTTTTAAACGATGCCGTCTTTTTCTTTTCTCTTTTTTTTTTTACCAATACCCTTTTTAAAGTTCCAGAACGTAAACAAACACCTAGCTTGGTGTAATATTTAATATAATGTTAATTTTGCATCGAGGAAGTCCATCATCTTTTGATCCCGATAATCTGTTGACTT
This sequence comes from Asterias rubens, assembly GCF_902459465.1. NCBI lineage: Eukaryota > Metazoa > Echinodermata > Asteroidea > Forcipulatida > Asteriidae > Asterias > Asterias rubens. Next base: position 12,214,057 of record NC_047067.1, read on the forward strand.
CAGCGCGTGTTGTAACGCGGCTCTTGTTGCTAAGGGAATTGTGTAGGATCAGTTTCCCGCCAGAAAAGTTTGTCTGTGTAAAGCACAGTATATGCTCAGAACCTTACCGAGTTCTCTGTGAAACAAAACAGGCAAATCACCCATGCAGTTATTATTGTCAGAGAAAGAAAAAACAAACATATAGAACGTCAAAGCGTCTACTTCCTGTCTTGTATGGTCTTGTCTCATGTGTACCATGAGGAAAAGCAGAGATGATAATCAAACAACGTGTTGACAATGTTATTTGTGAATTTGTAAGTAAGTATTGTTTGTATGAAGTACAGCTTTCATTTAAAGTATACTTTCTGAAAGCAATCTCAATCTCAAATTTAAAGAAGTACTTCCCCCTTCTATAACTACGTGATAACATGTGCATTTTATATCAGACGGTTACAAACGCTTTGCATAGACCAAATCGCCCGATCCAAGGCAACGTGTCCCTTTAACATCCTTGGCAGAAACATACCCGCCCGACTTTGTTGTTGATACTCATGTTGTTTATGAAATCTCGCAATTTCGCGGCGCCACTATAGAACACGGAAACACGAGGACACGGTGCCACACTTCAAAATTAAATTGCCGCGTGCTAATCCCGCCACGTGCTGTTGTTCTATATGGTGTTGAGATCGTAAACCGGTTCCAGACAGTGTTAACAACAAACTCTCTTTTTCTTTTTTGGCGGGAAACTGATACCTATACAACAAGAGCCGCCATACAACACGCGGCAAAATCAACAGATTATCGGGATCAAAAGATGAAGGACTTTCCTGGAACGAGATATGTGACGTCATTCACTTATGAATCTGTGTCATCAACCGTGTAATTTAGGTTATTCAGAATCATGTCTTCATGGCTTACTACTATAAACAAAATGTTTAGGTAAAAGTGTTCGGTGCCTTTCAGCGGGAGAACACATTTTTACAGGACAGCTTTATTTACAACGCAAGTGTTTCACTTCCCCAAAGGGAAAGTATTACCCTTCTTCGGTAAATACAGATACAACAAAACTAACATGTGAACAATTAATTTTAAAAGGTGTTTGCGTTTTTGAGATATCGCAAAAAATCCGGGGCGAATAGAGCAAGTACTAACGTAGTTACTGAATCATAATTTATTGATTTGTGCAATTCATGATCACAGACGTCAAACCAATGTTTGTCTGGTATTAATTGGCTGTTGTGTGACAGCTTGGCGTTTGTATCCCCTTGCGGGGGCTTTGGCAGAGCTCCCTTGGCGGGAAAGATTATCTTAGCCCAAAATCATTCATTAAAATGCGATTGGACAAATCACTTACGTAACCAGTTGCTGTGTTGTCAACAACTATCACCACGTTTCTCGAGGTCGCATGTTTTTCATTAAAGAAAAACGACTTAATTGGCGCGAAACATACGTTTGGTAACTTTAACCAACTGCTTGTTTCAGTCCTAGTATATAGTTTTAGATATCAGGCAATTAACCGGTTTTGAAACCTGTTTTTCATTTGAAAAGGAGGAAGGGTATTTGAGATATTGTCGACAATATTGAGTCCACGCAAGGAAGACAAATCTGCAATTGTGATAAATTGAGAAACGTTACTGTCAGTAACGATTCTCAATTTCAAATGTGTTTTGATTAAAGGTGATATCTTTTTCCAAAACCACAGAACTTCGAAATGAAAAAATTCTCAAAATACATTACACTATCCAAAGCTGACCAGTAATTACGTCGTTATTTCCCGCAAAACCTCGATCACACCAAAAGTATAAACAAGTAACGGAGTAGTTCAACTTTTTTACCAGACCACTCGGCTGTGGTGCCCGCAATCTTGACGATTCAAGTAATATGAGCATTTTGTGTACAATATATTGTGGCTGACCAAATAATAATGTCCGACCCACTGCGTTTCACATTAATTTTTTAGTCAAACATAACTTGTCAATATCCGGCATAATAATGTCACTTGTGAATGTCAAAGACCAGTATTCGCCCTAGGTGTATCCCAACATAATATTCATGAAAAAGAATAACAAATCTGTGAAAACTTCGAAGTTGCAAGAGAATATTAAAAGAATAAACACCCTTGTTTAAAAAAATGTGTGTTCTTTCAGATGCCTAATTAAAGGCTTCAGGCCTGACATCTTTTAATATTTGAGTGAGAAAATACCTCTATCTAAAAAAAAAAAAAAAAAAAAATACTTCAGAGGGAGCCGTTTCTAAAAATGTTTTATACTACCAACAGCTCCCTATTGCTCGTTACCAATTAAGTTTTTATGCTAACAATAACAAATATTTTGAGGGTTTATCAATAGTGCCAGTCCCTTTAATGGTGATTATTAACACGCGTCCCAGTTGTCTATTCACCTGCAAAGGTGAGTTAAAACCATCGGTTATTCAAGTGTATGAAGCACAGCGAATGGCGAATAAGGAACTCACTTGACTTGTCGAGTGTGACTTTAAATCGCTTAGAGTCAGACTATATATGCACCATCGCCTGGAGCTTTCAGCTTTAATATAAATGCTGAATAATTTACGAGAAAATAATGAAAGATTTCCTTTACTATACCCTACAGAGAGGTTTTTTTTTTTTTTTTTTTTGAAAGGGTAAGGCAAAGCCTTTCCCAACTCTTTAAATCGACCTGTCATTTTATAAACAATTTATATTTTAAAAAGAACAGCATTGAAAACAATGCTTCGGGGGAAACTGCACCGTCAACACCATCGTGTATAAACTTAATGAGACCAGCCGAACTGAGTTTGACGAATATTAAACCGGTTCATGTTCCGTGAAGGATGGCAAGTATTGCCAGGAAATAAAATCTAAAATCTAAATCTTCTTCTTTGTTTTAGCTCGTTTTCATTAATATAAAGTGAAAATGAACGATCGTCTATGCATTGTTGCTCTTTAACGGGTCAATGTACTTTTTCTAACACAATGTCCACAGATATACATTAAACACAGTTTGAAGATTGTGATAGTAGAAAGCTTCCCTTGAAATTATACTTACTGAGGTGCTGTAGTTTTTGAGAGATGAGTAAAAGTGATAATTTTCGTCTCAGTTTTAGCATGTAAAAACGTAGTTTAAAACCAGTTATGCTATGGTTTTGGTATAATATCATACTGGTTAAGGGGATTTTTACATGCTAAAATAATTTTGGTCTCATGAGACCAAAATTATTTTGTGATTTGTTTTACTCATTTCTCAAAAACTACACAACCTATATTATCATTATCTTCAAACCCTGTAAGTTTAATGTAAATCTGTGGACATTTTGAAAAAGTACCCGAATCCTTTAAAAAGACCTAAAGAGCTATTATATCTGCGAGTAATATCTGTCAGTTGGCATTAGTACCTCTCAGAAAATGTACGCTGTCGAGTAGCGTTTATGGTTTGTTTGTTTGTTTGTTTGTTTTGTTTTTTTTGTTTGTTTCCTGTTTTTAGTTTCTCACCTGTGTACAAAGCTTACTGTGAGCTGTCTATACATTGGGGAATGAAAATAACGTCGGATGTCAATGTCGTGGCCGAGCGGTTGGGAGCACCGGATTAAAACTCTGATGTTTTGACCAGCAGAGTGTGGTGTCCAGTCCAGGTCTTGGCCTTTGTATGTATCCTTGAGCAAGATACTTTGCCAGAACTGTTTGTCCTTCGGATGGGACATTAAGCCGTAGGTCCCGTGAGATTTCTTGTTAACACAATAAGCGTTTACAGGTTTCCCCAGTCTTGCGAGCTACAGTGATTATTAGTTCACTTATGATACAGCCTTGTTTTCATTCCTAGAAATATATAATAACAAAGTAACTTTTATCAGTTAGTCAACCTTACTGCTGAGTGATTTAACCAAGTAAGTTGAGTGTTAGGCATTTTGTAACCGTCTGGCATTTTGTAATCATTGTTTTAATTTTGTAAATTGACGCAGCGGTAACCCACGTAGTCTAACGGGAAATGACAAGCCATGACCCTGCGTTTGTGCCTTAATATTTTGCTTCAACATCGTCTTAGCTGATGCACCGTTGATCCCTTCCAAATCAATCGTCCGAAGCCTAAAATCTAATCATATTTTTGTTCAACGGATATTTACTCTGTGTGTTAACAGAAAGGACAGAAAATGAAATATTGATTCAATCGTATGACGTGATGACTGATGGGCTGTTTTCAGAATTTGCTATCTTGTCATTTGATTAAAAACATCAGTTAATATAAGCATCGAACAGTCGTCGTGTATTTATAGACCTGAAGTAGATCGAGTAGCCCAAACTCAAAGGATATCAGAGGAAGCTTTCTGATTGGCTACTTCCTGTTAAGTCGTTTGACTGAAAGGTTTTTTTTACTCACTATGGTTTGGAAAGGGTTTCAGAGGAAAGAAACAGTTTTTTATTCGGAGATTTAAGGCCTAGAAAATAGTGGTAATTTTAAACCCCCAATCCAAAATTTGTTTAAAAAGTTTGTTTTATTAATTTAGTCTATAAACAACAACGTGACTTAAAGACAGTGTACACTATTGGTAATTGTCAAAGACCAGTCTTCTCACTTGGTGTATTTCAACATATGCATAAAATAACAAACCTGTTCGAATTTGAGCTCGATCGGTCGTCGGAGTTGCGAGATAACTATGAAAGAAAAAACACCCTCGTCACACGAAGTTATGTGCTTTCAGATGCTTGATTTCGAGACCTCAAGTTCTAAACTTGAGGTCTTGAAATCAAATTCGTTGAAAATTACTTCTTTCTCCAAAACTAGGTCACTTCAGAGGGAGCTGTTTCTCACAATGTTTTATACCATCAACCTCTCCCCATTACTTGTTACCAAGTAAGGTTTTATGCCAATAACTATTTTGAGTAATTACCAATAGTGTCCACTGCCTTTAAACATATTCCGGCGAGACACCTATTAGTGTTTGATAAGCGTTATAACAGTAAAGTGTGCCAGGGCATGTGTTGATCTCTGGGAAAACGTATTATGGGAAGATGGTAACGAAAATGGGTTTTACTCGAAGATCGTTTGGGGGGGGGTATAGATTTTCATTTCCCGTGAAATGATTTGCATCGATTTCTAGATACTGGGATTGAAGATAAGATGTTAACATTCATATAAAGGAGACCAGGAGACCGGTGCTTGTCATTTACGTGTTAAATATTTTCATTTCATTAAAGCCATTATACACTTTCGGTAAACAGTATTGTCCAAGTCCCACACTTCGTGTATCACAACTTATATATAAAATTACAAACCTGTGAAAATTTAGGCTCAATCGGTCATCGGAGTCGGGAGAAAATAACGGGAAAACACACTCTTGTTTCCGCACGTTTCGCCGTGTCATGACATGTGTTTAAAATAAATCCGTAATTCTCGCTATCGAGAATTGGTAAATGTTTTCTCAAAAAGTAAAGCATTTCATGGAATAATATTTCAAGAGAAGTCTTTCACCATTACCTTCTGTAAACCCTGTAAGTTATTTGTAAATCTGTGAACTTTTATTTTTTTATTAATTAATTAATTATTTTTATTTTTAATTACTACAACATGTAGTGACCTGCATTCAGCTGAAAACCTTCAAATGTGACCTGTTCTTCTTTTTTCCCTATAATAAAACAGAATTACGTTGATTACAAAAAACAGTCTATGATCCTGACTTTAAGTAACACATAACGCAAAAATAAATATTCCATTGCATAAACGAATGACTTAGTTTTACAGACTCCGTTATTTAAAAGGCACAGGGGTGGATTTCACAAAGGTAGATCCACCTTAGGACTAGTCCTAGGCAATGCTAAGAGATAGGACCAGTCCTAAGTTAGGATGAGTTACTGGTCCTAACTTCGGACTGGTCCTATCTCTTATCATTGCCTATAGTACTAGTCCTAAGTTGGACTACCTTTGTGAAATCCACCCCTGGACACCTTTGGTATTGTCAAAGACCAATTTTTCCCACTTGTTGTATCCCAACAAAAATAACAAATCTGTGAACATTTTATTAAATTGGTCACATCGACGTTGCATGAGAAAAATGAAAGATAAAACACCATTGGTTAACAACTTGTGCGCTTTCTTTCAAATGCCTGAAAGGGCTTCAGGCCTGAAGTTTTTTAATATTTGAGTGAGAAATTACCTCTTTCTATAAAAAGCAGCGTTGCTTCAGAGGGAGCCGTTTCTCACAATGTTTTAGACTACAACATCTCTCTCTCTCTCTCAATTGCACGTTTACCAAGTAAGGTTTTATGCTTAACAATTATTTTGAGTAATTACCAGTAGTGTCCAGTGCCTTTGAAGCCATTTTGAAAGTTAACCCTAGACAAAATGAATCATCAAGATCAAGTTCTGCTGCACAAGTACCTGATGGTTCGTTTGAGAGTCTCGGAAACCCGTGTTTAGGATGACCTAATCGTATACATCGCACGTCTGCACGCATACACCTTGTCCCATTTATTCCCTCTCTCGGGAAAAAAGCCCAATCAATCAACACTGCCACTTACAAAACATCCTCTATTTCGCCACCACAAAAAAATAGCATCGATTTAGAAAGGAGAGATTTAATTCTGTCAGAAATTCTTTTAATAATGCCATTTTGGTAGGGATTCCTTTTTGTATTTTATATGATGCGTGTGGTTTTGGCAGGCGTGGGTTTGGGAAGTGTAGTGTATCATTCAATCAATATGGTGTACTCTTGTATGTTTCCTGCCCTTGCGCGAGCGTGGTATGGTTATTGCATTACGTCTTATAACAAGTCTCAAGGCTGCTAACGAAGCGAAACTAGCTTAATGTCATGTATCTCAACATCTATTGAGACGAATGTATAAAGCATGTTCGTCTTGCCAAAAACAAGATTTTGAAGTTTCATTGAAATGCCGCCGTTTAACGGTTTACATTAATGAAAGATTATGGTAGTGCATTTATTCCGTCGTTTGATTTACGTGTTCTTTCCTCCCTAATTATTGTTGATGTATCTTTAGATCGGAATAGCTTTCATATAGGTTTGAGGCAAACTGAAAACAATTTTTCAAAACCAATATACCTAAAAGCTATCTGTTTGTAAAATACTATGACTGTCTCAGCTGTCAAACTGTCCCTTTGTCTATCCTTCTTTACTTTGTTTGTCCAAACAGGGAAAAGTACTTAAAGACAGTGGAAACACTATATGTAATTGTCAAAGACCAGCCTTCTCACTTGGTGTATCTAAACATATGCATAAAATAACAAACCTGTGAACATTTGAGCTCAGTTTGTCGTCAAAGTTGTGAGATATGAATGAAATAAAAAAACACCCTTGTCACACGAAGTTGTGTGCTTTCAGATGCTTGATTTCGAGACCTCAAGTTCTAAACTTGAGGTCTCAAAATCAAGTTCGAGGAAAGTTACTTCTTTCTCGAAAACTACTCCACTTCAGAGTGAGCCGTTTCTCACAATGTTTTATACTACCAACCTCTCTCAACCTCTCTTGTTACCAAGTAACGTTTTATGCTAATAATTCTTTTGAGTAACTACCAATAGTGTCAACTCCCTTTAAGTCGTCCGTCTTTAATGGAAAACATACGACCTCAAGAAACGTGGTGATAGTTGTTGACAACACAGCAACTGCACACAGAGGAAAGATTACACAACTTGTGTAAAATATTACCTGTTTTAGATGTAGTGGGCGAACACCATAACTATTAGGTAAAACTTTACCCAACAGGCGTTGGGTAATATCTTGCTTAATAGCTGTGTAAAAGTTTACATAAATATTGGGTAGTTTTCTTTACTGAATTGTTGGGTAAACCCACTCATGTAAAATATTACTTAATTGTGACGTAAGACTTTACCGCTTTACAATGTAAATAGTTGTGTAAAACTTTACATCAATATTGGGTATTTTTTTTTACTGAATTGCTGGGTATAAATCCACTCATGTAAAATAATTACTCAATTTTGAAGTATAGATTTTACCGATTTTTAATGTAAACTGTGTGCCTTTAAAACTGGTAATAATATACACAATGCTTGTGTTGAATACTAGCAAAGTGTTATTTCATGGAGTTTAGGGCTGTAATAAATGGACACATCATAAATACTGAGACTTGGCGACTACAACATGAATTTCAAGATAACAACTTTTTAATAAAAATTTAATGGTAATAATATTAACAATCCAAAACATCACATGTGCAAAATGGGGTTTTCTGTATGTTTCATAATCAGTCAACAATTTCAGTGAATTTAAAAAATTACAAAAAATCTACCTAATTGGCAAGGTCAGAATAAATACTTCCAGGCTAACACAGTTTAAACTGTAAGGTTGTTCCATAAATCAAAACTATCACAACTATCACATCTCTTATGATTTTGATACTTTATTGCAAACAATTTGTGCAAGAACTTCTTTAACTACAATGCTTCTGGAATGGTCAAATTACATTAATTGGCAAGGTCAGAATAAATACTTCCAGGCTAACACAGCTTAAAGAAGAACTCCAAGGTCAAATTCAATTTTGGGTTTGAACAATTTGTATGGGGAATTATTGGTTTATCCTAATTGTCGCTAAGCAATCAAAACGGTGTTGAATTTGACATTTTGACAAATTTGACAAAACTGGAAGGGTGTTGAATACAAATTTGAATTTGACCTTTGAGTTCCTATTTAAACTGTAAGGTTGTTCCATAAATCCAAACTATCACAACTATCACATCTCTTATGATTTTGATACGTATTTGCAAACATTTTGTGCAAGAACTTTCACTGCACCACCCGAGTTTCTGAAAACCAATTTTTCAAGATTCTTGCAGTAAACAACTGGAATCGTAGTTCAATTTTTAAAAGATAGCTTAATATTTATGCACAATTTTTTACCCTTTCGGTAATGTTTGTATAAAAGTACAAGCTCCCATTGGGAACAATAATCAGCTCTCGAATATTTTTTTGTAAGGATAAAATGGACACAATAGCTTTTCAAGGCTTTTATCTGGCTCAATGCTCATACTAATTAAATGCGAAGGCGTTAGTTTTCGACAATATCATCAATCATTAATGATGAATAAATACAGTTTCCTTTGTGCTTACTAATTAGTATGAGCTAAATTATTTCATCGAAGCTAATGACGATGAAATAATTTAGCTCATACCAATTAGTAAACACAAAGGAAACTGTATTTATTCATCATTAATATTGATATTGTCGAAAACTAACGTGCAGGGACTAGAGGGTTAACTACAATGCTTCTGGAATGGTCAAATTACATTAATTGGCAAGGTCAGAATAATACTTCCAGGCTAACACAGCTTAAAGAAGAACTCCAAGGTAAAAATTCAATTTTGGGTTTGAACAATTTGTATGGGGAATTATTGGTTTATCCTCATTGTCGCTAAGCAATCAAAACGGCGTTGAATTTGACATTTTGACAAATTTGACAAAACTGGAAGGGTGTTGAATACAAATTTGAATTTGACCTTTGAGTTCCTATTTAAACTGTAAGGTTGTTCCATAAATCCAAACTATCACAACTATCACATCTCTTATGATTTTGATACGTATTTGCAAACATTTTGTGCAAGAACTTTCACTGCACCACCCGAGTTTCTGAAAACCAATTTTTCAAGATTCTTGCAGTAAACAACTGGAATCGTAGTTCAATTTTTAACAGATAGCTTAATATTTATGCACAATTTTTTACCCTTTTGGTAATGTTTGTATAAAAGTACAAGCTCCCATTGGGAACAATAATCAGCTCTCGAATATTTTTTTGTAAGGATAAAATGGACACAATAGCTTTTCAAGGCTTTTATCTGGCTTTTATTTGCAAACATTTTGTGCAAGAACTTCTTTAACTACAATGCTTATGGAATGGTCAACATTAATCAGATGCATCATGAGATGAACAGTAAGCCCTGAACTCTCGAATAGTGCTGCTCTTCACACCGCCTTTGAGTTCAAACACAACCAATTCAATGAACTCCCAAACGCCAGAACACTCCTCCTGGTAGCTCAAGTCGAAGACAAAATGTGTTTTGAAACACACATCCAGTGCTTTCACAAGGGATGACTGTTCAAATGCATTTGCTCAAAAATTACGAACACTTGCTGTGGAGCCAGTGCAGACCCACCTAATATCAGCATGGTTGCGATCTGGTGTCCCTGTTGATGTCTTTCAAATACTGGTCCAAACTTGTGTTTTCCTGCATAAAGGGGAATAATATTAAACACAATAGGTTAAATTTCAATGGGGGTGCAGTACAAATTGTATGACACGTGTATATTGTCTGTAATGAACTTAAAGTATTGTAATATTACAATTAAACCAATTTTGCTGTAAAATAATGATTTAATCTGATTGTCTTAAGGATGGGGTACACACAATGTCAGATTAAACCATTATTTTATATCAATAGTGGTTTAATTATCATATTACAACACTTATAGATCAATAGAGACAACGTTCCAGTACTGCAATGTATGTGCAATACAATTTGTACATGATGTACATGCACATAAATTTAAAAAAGTACAAATACAAATTGAAATAAAATAAAATAAATAAACAAATACATAGGGGCTTAAAAAATAAACAAATCAACAAAAGGTTCAATGATGGAGACTTGCAGTTCTGGAATAAGGTGATAGGATCCCAGGAGGAGAGATAATTTTGGTGCTATATATGCAATCCCACATAACAGTAGGCTACCTGAAAACTTTGATTTTTCTTGATCTTTATCTGATTTTTCTTTTTGTTCTTTTTCTTTCGTCCTTTTTTTTGTGTGTGGGGGGGGGGGGGGGAGATTTCTTGAATAATTCCTTTAACAGGTTAAAATAAACAAAGGGTAGATGTGTTTGTGCGATTCCCCTCTCCCAGAATTTGCATTTTAAGTCAGTTGTATCATTTGTCAGTATCTTGTAAAGACAAAATGTTGAAAAGTTATTTGATTGTTCTTCTGAACAAATGAGAGATTAAAGTTAGCCCAATCATTGGCTTGATGCACCGTGGCTGTATGCAGTGGTGGTGCTTTAACACAGTGGCGATGTACATGTGTACAATGGTCTTCAACGATGCATGCTGTACGTGTACTATGTGCACAATACGGGGACCATTGATCAGACCTACGTATGTATTTGTGATATTCAAGTCACTGTTCAAAAGTGTTGTCAGTCAAAATATGACGTTCAACTGTCCCTTTATCTGTGCTAACTCGTGCTAACGAGTCGTGTATAGTCTATCACTACAGATAATAACATCAATACAGAAATATGTTATAGTACTTACCTTCAAACGTCTCAACTAAATGAGGGAAGTTCCACTCAAGAAGGTTTTTTTTTCATGAGATCCATTTCGTTACGTTGTGTGTGGTTACACTGTGGTACTGCAGAGCGCGACCCCAGCAGACAAGTCACACGCTGCGTATTTTGCACAATACTTGAGTAAAATATCGTGGTTTACTAAACACCATGTAAACTTTTACAACCAGTTCAGTAAAATTTGCATAATATGTGTTTAAAGTTGCTAAGTTATGTAAACTATTAGTTTTACTAACTATTTGAGTAGTTTTTTATTTACACAAACATTTTGTTTAAATTTTTCATTAATTTTTACTTATGTTAAGTATTTTTTCACTTAACACATTTAACATAACTTTTTTTTACCATTCTTTTTCTGAGTGTGGTTACGTAAGTGATTTGTCCAACCAAGTGAGGTTTTATGCTGATGATTATTTTGAGAAGTTACCAATAGTGTCCACTGCCTTTAAGCTTTGTGCTTCACATGTTGTCTTACCATGTCTTACATGCTGACCTCTGTTGTTAATGTACAGTGTACACCAAGTCTATCAGTAGTGCTGTTCCTCTACTTTAAATTTGGCATGCTGCTCTGCCAGTGTAGATGTTTCGTGTATATATAATAAACCAGCACCTTACAGGTGTTCTTATTCTTTTTCAAATGGCAAATCGAAATGAGAGTAGTTTTGATAGTTTGCCTGCAAATCAGATTTCATAATATTTCTGTATTGATTTACATTTTGGGAAAAGAAAGTTGTTGCACTAAAACGACTTTATGTGTTTTCCAGTCACTGTTATAGTATATATATATATAACCATGCTGTTATTTTCCCGCTTCTTTCTGGATCCTTCCCTTAATCCCTTTCCCCTCTCTTTTTCTATAAATGGATATGTATTTGTTTGTACTTGTTTTATGCCTCGGAAGAAGGTCCGGTTTGGATCGAAAGCTAAGGCCATCTACCCTATTTATTAAATATAACCATGTTCAATATACTCGAACGAGGTGTGCAATAAATGAAGACTCGATATAATGTACACCAACGGGGCTTTATCTTTAGTCCAATCAGAAGATTGCAATCACCGCAAATTATGCCTAACTTGACCAAAGTGTAGTCCCCGTTTGCAGTCAAAGAAGCCGGTATAAATATTTGAACAGTGGGTTACGAGTGTGCGGCACCTAAATGTAGCCTTGGGACTACATTTAGGTCCGGGCTACATCTTGGTACATGTTTGGGGCTACATTTAGGTCCGGGCTACATTTAGGTACATGATTGGGGCCACCTTAAGGTCCGGGGTACATCTAGGTAAATGTTTGGGGCTACATTTAGGTCAGGTTACATTTAGGGCTCGGGCTACATTTAGGTGCCGCACATACGAGTATAGACTAATTGGATTTAATTGGGTAATTGTTGCCTTTACAGATGCCTATACAGATGCCGATTGACGTGGTGTACATATAATTCGAGCTGGAAATATTTACACTGTTTGGGAAGCAAAACACGTATATTTAAAGTTGAACTGTGGCATGGTTGGAGCAGGCAAACCCCCTAAGTGTACCCCCTCTGTAAACCCCCACATGCAACCCGACACAATGCTGAACCTATGGGCAAGATATCATCAAGGCGTTGTTGAGATACGATCTCTGCCCATGTACGCCATTAGAATATCTTCGGTGTTACTAAATACTGTACTAAATACTGTGTTATAGAGTTTGCAAGCCTTTCACTTCGCCGCATCATTCGTGTGAGTTTAAGTTAATACTACACGGAACATTTAGAGATAGCATTAGTTAGATCCCGATCGTCAGTGTCCCTTTTAAAGGCACTGGACACTTTGAGAATTACTCAAAATAATTGTTTTCATAAAAACTTACATGGTACGAGCTATGGAGAGCTGCTGATAGTATAACACATTGTGAGAAACAGCTCCCTCTAAAGTAACGAAGTTTTTGAGAAAGAGGTAATCATGTTACTCACTTAAACATTAAGATATTTCTGGCCTGGTGCCTTTTGTTTGGCATCAAAAAGCACACAAAGTAATGTTATAAGTGCGTTTATTCCTTCATTGTTCTCTTGCAACTTCGATGACCAAGTTGAGTCCAAATGTACACAGATTTGTTATTGTATGCCTATACTGGGACACACCAAGTGGGAATGCTGGTTTTCGACAATTACCAAAGGTGTCCAGTGCCTTTAAAGCTGTAATAGCCCCACGCTATGGGAAGCCATTTGTCGACAAATCTGGGGTAAAATTGACGGAATTGAAACTGTCCCGTGAAGTATGATGCTCTATGAGTGCCTTGTCACATTGTTTAAAGTTGTATTCTGTCGTTATTCTGATCGGTTGTATTGTGTCTGCATACAGTTATTTGTCAATGCTGTCTGAACTTCCCAGCGATGGATACATAAGTTGTATCCATATATCTATCCATCTAGTTGTCTGTGAATAATTATCAAAATATTATTCAGAAAAGTATTCAGAAAAGCAATAGCACTTATCGCGCTTCGTAAGATAACGCACAACTAATATTAAGTGAAATTGCGTTATGGTGATGTGCACAAATTATGTCACTAACCATTGATGTTGTTGTGCACTATTGTTTTGTAGAAGTAGGGGTCACATTGACAACTCATTCAATTGAGCCATCAGCTTGCCCACAGTATTCAATGGGCTTTGATACAGTTATGCCTCTAATGCAATACGATACAATACAAAACAATACAATGCAATGCGATACAATGCAATACAATAAATATAGAGCTATGAAAAGATTCACGTATAGTTTCTGCAATGAGCCTTTTAAGTTAAGGCGGACACTATAAGTTCACCGTTTGGTTTGGTTGTAGACAGACAAATTGACACAAACCTAATAGTGTCTAAATGTTGTGTCCACCATAACTCATAATGGCTGATTCTGTTCCTCTTTCTTAAAGGCAGTGGACAATACTGATAATTACTCAAAATAATAATTACTCAAAATAATTATTAGCATACAACCTTACTTGGTAACGAGTAATTTGGAGCTGTAATGATGGTATAAAACATTGTGGGAAACGGCTCCCTCTAAAGTGCCAACCATCTAAACGCACACAACTTCGTGTGACAAGGGTGTTTTGTTTCTATCATTATTATCTCGCAACTTCGACGACCGATTGATCTCAAATTTTCACAGGTTTGTTATTTTATGCATACGTTGAGGTACACCAACTGTGAAGACTAGTCTTTGACAATTACCAATAGTGTCCAGTGTCTTTAAAAAAAGAACACCTGGCAAATCTTCCAGACTTTTTATTTCAGATATGAGTGCATTGAGAATCAGATTAACGATTCTCTCTATAAAAGTGTTTACTTCTGAAGCCGTGTGCCGCTCTCGACATTCAATTTAATTTGTACAATTTGGATTCATTCAATTGGTGACGAGACGTAGGATATCGTGGTTTGCCCTGCACACATACAATTAATTATCCAGGACTCAAACTAACGTCTGTCCTATTAAAATAATGGTAATTCGTGTTTTAATTTTTCAGTATAGACAAATATGATGTAGGGGCTTACCTGCCTGAGAAACTGATCATTTAAAATAATTAAAGTTATAATTTGAAACGGATTTCAACTTTCCCCGATCCTGGGTAGCAACTACTTTACCCGCAGCTGCGCATCCATGCAGCACCAAAAGAATAACGTGATTCTAAGGAAAAATCTGAGGGAGTATACCACTCTGCCTCATAGCTCAGTTGTTACAGCATCTGCCCGGAGTGTCTTGGGGTCTTGGGTTCAAATCCAAATGAGGACCATTCGATTTGCCTCTCCTAACATGTTTGTTTTTTTTCACTTCTATGGTGATTTGCACCATAACCAAATCAAAGAACGGTAGTTCATGTACACTCAGTAGTAGTAGTATTAAGGTGTACTTGCCTGAGAAGAAAACTATTTGGAATACAAATTGAAGTAATAATTTGAAACGGATTTCCACCTTCCGAATTATGAGTAAATGTGTTGAAAAGCTTTCGGATCTCCTTCTGACATTGTATATGTTTCTAACAATTAGAACTAATCCCAAACGATGTCTTTAAACATAGTGTGATAACAAGACAGGATGCTTAGAATAACAAAATGTCATTTGAGACATTCCGACCTGGCCTGTTGTATGTATACTCAGAGAGAGTCTGCTAAAAGAAGCAGTCACTCATCATAAAGTAGGGAAAGGAATATACTTTTAGTTTAGTCCAAACGCCTCGCTGCGAGTCACCTTCACACGTATATTTCAGTTTTTAATTTAATTTAGCTATATGACTGAAAGTACAGCACTACAAACTAATAATAATGATTTATTTCATTTTCAATATGGGAGTGCTTTTGAAGAGAAGTTCAAATGAACCGCATGTGCACCGCTGTGTGCAAAAGGGGACATTAAAGGCAACTCTTCGAAACGTCGAGACCAAACTGGCTCTTTTTAGAGCCAAAACCACAGAGCTGTGTTTATTATGGATGTTACTTTTTAACAGCTCCATTATACTTTTCCAAGCTTTTTTCCAAGTTGGGTTCTATCAAACTTATAGATTACAACTGTTCTCATCTGTGATACATTATGCCATTTGTAAGTGTTTTGGTATCAAATTGCGCCACATCACCTTATAAACCATGATTACACTGTGCTTTAAAGGAACAGTCTCGTGACTCAAAAATGAAGCTCCACATACCTTAGAAAAAAATACTGAGCGCTTCCATACGCCTCTTAGATAGATAGATAGATAGATAGATGTACACACCTGAACTAAAAACAACAAAAAACATTTTACAAGAACTATGCAACACAAACAAGACCAAAAGAGCTTTAAACAAAGGAATACAATAATAAACTAATTAATATTGTACAAATCGAACCTGGTATTAACAAAATACAACAAGCCATGAGTCATACAAGGAGGCCACATAATTATGGGGTCCGGATGGGAATAAAAACTTAGGGTTGTGATAAACGATATATAAGAACATAGTATTGCCTTTGTCATTATTGTTAATAAATGATTTTAGTTGCATTCTCCTACACATCAAGGCAGGTGATACTGGTATCTCCTTCATCAATGCCTTTGTGCTTTATGGCGCAGTGTACGTGTGGATAAATCGGCACCAGATGGTAAAGTTTTCAGAGATTTTTTTGTGGCATTTCCACCTTCTGTTTTTCTCGTCGAAAACAATTCTAAAGTGGAAATGTTTCTTGAGGGTGTGAAACATCAATGGTTAATGTGATTTCATTTCCATCCTCGGGTAAGAAATTAAAAAACATCAACTGGTTAAAACAAAAGTTAATACAATTTGGTCACGTTTTCGAGAATCCGCGGAATAGACATTATGCCATGACGTCATCACGCCTCCATCTTAGAGGCAAAACAATATGAAACGATGGAAAATGTACGTGTCTTGTATATACCCGCGGCGCACAGGATAGGCCAATGAGCATCCTTCATTTGACTTCTAGACGTGAGGGCGCCCTACTCAAATGACGTCATGTGCGGGATACTGTAGTCTCATTGGGGATTATATACACGTTCGAATCTGCGTATTTCGATTGTTGTCATACCGAGTCGATTGTTGGTGCAGTTGCTTTCTCGAAAAATGCCAGTACTATAGACGGAGGTATTTCTCAGCCACAATTGGCGCTAATAAAAGTTTTAAAGAGCACTTGCAAGTTGCTAGTTCTTGATTAATGTGCACTTGCAAGTTGCTAGTTCTTGATTAAGTGCTCTTTAAAAATTTTATGAGCGCCAATTGTGGCTATTGTGAGCCCATCTCTGGCACGATGATTTAGACTACCCTTTAAAGGAATTGAGTAATATTTTGTACTACTGGCAGTAGAAAGCTTTCCTTAGAATATTTCTTGCACAGGTGCTGTAGTTTTTCAGAAATAAGTAAAACAATGTCACGAAAATAATGTTTGTCTCATGAAAGAAACATACTTTGTTTAGCATGATTGTGCAACGTGTCTACGCGACTCTCCTGAAAAGATTGCTCATGTTTTGTTTATTATGTGATTTTTACTTTTTTTTTCCTTAAAAATTTGACGACTAATGAAGCTGAAACTTCTACATGTATATTAAATAACACACATCTTCATTCACATTCATGTCATGGTCAAAAACTTGATCCACAAACCCTTTAAGACAACCTGCCAATTCCCATATTGAAATGCCGCGTGTTCGTCTCCATGTCCTATACGCATAAGTCATTACTTTGTTGGCAGACTAGAACGATCCGATGACGTCATTGCCTAGTAATATCATCTGTAGAATATATCCCTGAAAAGCTATTGCTAAAAGCTCAAAGAGACGTTACCGAGCATATTCATGTTTTAATAGTTTAAAATGAGACTTTCGGACGTGTATCTTTTATCCTTTCAGCCAGTCGTTGAACCGAGTGCAGCGGTTATCAATAAGTTGTTTCCGAGGTTTGTTTTACACTAATTTTCCGGCAATGACCTAGGTGGCTCGCGTAGTGAAAGGCATCATTTGAAGGCACGGGACACCTTTGGTTATTGTCCAAGACCAGTCTTCTCACTTGGTGTATCACAAAAAAAGAAAAGAAATAGTAAACCTGTCAAAATTTGGACTCAATTAGTCATCAAAGTTGCAAGAGCAAAATGAAAGAAAAAACACCATTGCAATGGTGTTTTTTTTTTCTTTTTCTTTTTTTCTCTTGCATGTTACACAAAATTGTGTGCTTTCGATTAGATGCCTTAAAAAGGGCTTCAAGTCTGAAGTCTTTCAATAATATTTGAGTGAAATATACATCTTGCTCAAAATTTACGTCACTTCAACGGGGAGCCGTTTCTATAAACAATGTGCTATTCTATCAACAGCTCTCCCTTGTTAGGGTTTAATGCTTACAATTCTTTTGAGTATTTATCAAAGGTGCCCAGTGCCTTTAAGGCTGTATATAGGCGAGGAAAACTGAATAAACTCCTTTCGGATATCGGATGTTTCGGTTACTAAACGTAGGCTGCGCCATTGATGAGAGTCTGATTTCCGCCTCCTATATATAGGTGGCTTGTATAACCCCTACGTTGCCCTGGAGCAACCGAAATTGTCCCAGACTACTCATGCTCCTCCACACTAAAAAAATGCTGCAAAGCATTTTTTTTTTATAGACATGAGAATTATGATATTTCGCCAACAGCTGTATAGGAGCATTGACATGGGACCCTAGCTTGTTAGCATAAAAACATGGTGGAGAGGTCCCAGAGCGCCATACCAATCAATCTAAGCCCGGGTTAATGCCCCAAGTCACGTGTACATCATAAACACCATGGCTGATTTATAGAGGTTGGTTAAGTCTGTGTTTATTAGTTGGGATTGGATTTTAATACAATGGGAAGCAGTTTTAGAGAGAAAATGGTCCTTTTCTCTATGATCAGAGTTAGCTATTTATTGTGCGTTTTCTTTCTTGGGTTGCATATACGCTTTAAGAAGACATGATGGTTACTGATGGGGAATTTAGTGTGTCTTCTGTGACCATTACTCTGTTCGCGATTGTAACAAAAGTTTTATTTAGAAAGGTTGTTATTGTTTCCCCAGCAGAAAAGATAACCACCCTGGGGTAAATTGATTTTATTATTAATTTAATAAACCTGTATAACAATTAATACTAAATCCACACTGAGATAAATATGTATAAACTATAGCAAGGCTAATATTATTAAGTAAATCCCGATAACGATTAATATTCACTCTATTTGAAGTATATTGTCTTTAGTGAAGCCCCCAACCATAGCGTGTCCTGATATCTTTAATGCGTCAATCCCCATCGATCCGGTATAGGCCTAGTACGTGATTATAGGTTTAGATTGGTTGGGTCACGGTGTGTTCCCGTCTCTCATGCTCATAAACATCTGTTCCCACTTTGCAAATAATAATCCCCTCCCGCTAATAAATTGCGCTCAGAATCTCAGTTCTCATCAATTCTGACCTAAAGAAATAGTCCATGCCATCTCTTGGGTGTTCGAATTGCTTTGCATTGGAGAACAGCTCATTTCCTTTCCGACTTTGATCGTTTTTCTGAACTTGTTTTCCCGCTAAGAAATGAACGCACAAAATGACTACAGATTAAAACAGCTTTAGCGAAGCGAATCTTGGGACGGTACCGTTGTTATAGCAGATTTTTGTACAATCCAAATCACTGTAACCAAACCGAGGTTGGAGGGAAAAACAGTCAGGTTCTATTTTTTTAATTTGATATTAGCATTAATTTCTGTTACATATACATGGAGCATGGACCAAGGCCAATATGGTTGAATCATGATTGGCTACTGTGGTTCCGCACATATTCTTAAAGGCAGTGGACACTATTGGTAATTGTCAAAGCCTAGTCTTCATAGTTGGTGTATCTCAACATAAATATGTTGGGATACACCAAGTTAGAAAACTGGTCTTTGACAATATTCCCAAACGTGTTCAGTGCATTTAAAGCCAGTGGACACTATTGGTAATTGTCAAAGACCAGTCTTCTTACTTGCTGTATCTCAACATATGCATAAAATAACAAACCTGTGGAAATTTGAGCTTGATTGGTCGTCGGAGTTGCGAGATAACTATGAAAGAAAAAATTACCCTTGTCACACGAAGTTGTGTGCTTTCAGATGCTTGATTTCGAGACCTCAAATTCTAATTCGTGGAAAATTACTTCTTTCTCGAAAACTACTCCACTTCAGAGGGAGCTGTTTCTCACAATGTTTTGTACCACCAACCTCTCCCCATTACTCGTTACCAAGTAAGGTTTTATGATAATAATTATTTTGAGTAATTACCAATAGTGCCCACTGCCTTTAAGGCGCAATGAACATGAGATCATACCAATATGCTCTGAGGGGTCGACTTTGCTTGAGAACGAGCGCTGTGACTACAAGTGGTTTGTTCTATTAATATGCTCAATGTTGTGCCATAAGGGTACCTTTAGAGTAAAGCCAGTGATGTGGGAAAATTTTCATAAAGCTTACAATATTGCTTGTTATGTTTGTGCTAAGCAGAAATGGACAGAGTACCAGTCATAAAATGAACATGTAAATTGGTAGTTTAGCTGATTACCTAACTCTGGTAACTATTATTTTGTTGTGCTCAGCTATTTTCGTGCTTAAGCAGCTCTATGACCAATGGGCCATGGTCTTAACAAAATAAAATATATGGTAATGAATGTCTATTTAGCAAGTATTTGGCATTTTGATTTGGGGCCTTGAAGAGAAATATCATCACCCTTGCTTTATAAATCCCTGTGTTTATCTGTTCCGCTAACTCAGATTTGAGAAATTGAAAGCTCTCTTGCGATGCTTTATGAAAAAAATAACAATAATACCTTGCTCTGTCCCCTTCTTTTATATTTTTTATATAAAGCTCATGTTTTGACCCTTTTACATCTTTGTAGAGTACCCTGACTACGCAGTATAATGGGTACAATGCTGGGAATAGAATTCTCCAGGCTATCTTTCTCTTCAGCCTCGTGGTGTATAGCATAGTGGGTTTGAATGCGGAGTTATATATGACTTTGTGGATACGGTTGTATTTATCCAAGAGACGATACTCTACCGGTTTGCTACAGTTCGCTTCTGAATACCATTTATTAATACCATACGGTCAAACAGTGTTTGACACTGATTTAATTATAAGACAATTTAATTTTCTGTATTTAATTTCCGGATAAAAACTAAAAAATCTCCCCCAATGAAAATATTGATAATAAAACCGCCCATGTCACAGCCGATATAGTGGCACAATTTCTGAGAAATTTCCCCATAGGTCCAATTTCTTTAATTAAAAAAAAGCGAGGAAATCCAGATTCGTCCGCGAGCTTTCACGTGGGTCTGACCGTGAAGTTGATGTAGATCACGCCTGAGATCGCTCCTACCGAACGGCGCGGATAATGCTGAAATGTAGGGGAACTCACAGACCGTTTGTTGGGGTTTATTGCTGTGGCCTTGTTCTTGAGATAGAAAACGCAGAGCGTCGAGAGGGGGATTTATAAAGATTGAAGGTCGTGAATGACTGGATCTGGCATGAGGAGTAATGTGACACTATTGAATGGGAATAAGTAACAACCATCTGCTAAATAAAACTTCACTGGATTTATTAATTCAAGGTGGATTTAGAGCAAATTAGAAGAAAAAGCAATAAGGGATGAATCAAGGACGCATGAAAAGCAATATATTTGTGTAAAATATAATACTTGATTTAGTGCATTCACGCTGATTAAAAGCAAAAGGGACATAGAAGGCGCCTACATTCATCCACAAATTCGCCCAGTGAGACCAAGGATCGATTTCACACAGCACCAAGACTCATCTACTTAAGGATTTGAAGTTTTCAAGATTGCCATTAGTGATTTGTATTGTGACGTTACGTATTTAAGATCAAGCAAAATCTTGAATGTTGTACCTCACAATATGTGTGTTTGCCTATCAAAATACGTTACATATTCGCAGATAGTTAGTAATTTTCAAAAACAACAAATAATTTGGGTGATAAACAGTACCAAATCATTCTCTTGAAGACGATGAGCCTACTGATCGAAACGTTGGGTCGTTAGCCACCGGTTCTTTTGAGGACCAACACTACTAGAGATATTCACAATATGGTGTTCAAGCTCAACTTAAGCTCCATCACAAACAGTAGTCCAGCATTCCCGTGAAGACGAGCAGAGAATTCTGTTCGAAACGTCGAGGCCATAAACACACCGGCTCTTTACAGAGCCAATACTCCCACAAGAGATATGTACACATGATTGTATTCGCAATTGATTGTACTCTACTTGTTTATATTTTATAAACATTCTTAGTTAATGTTTGTACCAATTGATAAAACTTACCAGATTTGCCTACTCCTGGTTTCCCGAGCACAGTGAATTTTACATCCTGCTGGAAAATAAGCGGCGATCGTCGAATCCCAGTCGCCATGGTCGAACAGGGACAAGGAATACAAAAGAAACTTCAAACAGGATGTCAACAAGGGGGACACCTCTTTACATGCTCTGGTTTCGGCAAACGAAGACACAAATCCAGGCAAGGAAACACCCTCTGGGGTTGACTTAGTACGGTCTTAGCTCTGTGCAAATAGGTTGCTTCGTGTACAGCTGGACGGACGAAGCACAGTGGTGTACAGCACGCTAAATCTGTAATGCCCTCCTTGTTATGAGCAATGCCTACTACAGTAACCATTTATAAATGTAGACCAACGCTGACTTCAGACAGGATTTTAAAACCAACCGGTGCCTATAACGTCTTCAAGAAAACCGCACGAACAGGTTTAAAAGTAGCGTCCACTCAAGCCATCCGTGCGTAAGGTAAATTCACTTCCTCATCGCATCGTAAAAAGCTGTTGAGCGTCTCTTCAAACCCACGCCGACATTCAAACGATTCCCGCCTTTCCTAAACACAACCGTGCATTAGTTTGGGCGCTGCATGGACGAGCGTTTCTCTTTTACACGACTACTGCTCACAAACCTCTCTCACAGCTCTCTGACTAAAGCACAATCGAAGCAACATGAGAAAGTATCAATATCCCTCACGGGAGACTATAGGTCAGAGGTTAAGAGTAGTCTCATCACCATGGTTCAAACGATCCGAAAGGAGACTAATTTACAGTAAAGGTGGACTGATAGTAAATCTTGCTCACGGTATTTACAGAGCTGGTTTTGTGCTATAATTTAACACGGCGAATGTAGATTCTTCAGCCGTGGTGTATACATGTACTATTTAAATAGTAAGGGCTGAGCAAGCCGCGGACCCCCAGGTGTATGGTGCGCATACGGGCTAATGTGTTGATATAAAGTCACTAGCTTCCAACCCTGCGACTGTTCCATGTCTGTGCAAATTTGAACTGGCTGGCCGATTCCGTTCGAACATGATTAGTCCGTGCCCAACGGGTGCGGTATAGTGTTGCATCGCTTAGCATAGAACGAAGAGACAAACTTTCGAAAGTAGAGGATGATGGGGCACTCTATAATAAGTTGCACCATCAAAGATATAAATGCTATTTTTGTTGTTTGTTTGTTTGTTGGTTTTTAGTGGGGGGGGGCGGGGCTCTGTGGTCGCTTTTCGAGGGGAGGTGTAGAATATGTAAACATTAATTTGAAATAACATTTCTGCGTTTTTGATGGTGACGAAAAATGGCACTTGGAGCCAATAAAGCTCGGGAACGTGCATTAACCTCCTGAAATAACGTAAACTGTTACTTTGCGGATAATGTTCAGCTGGTGATGTAATGTGTACACGTTTTGCTGAGTTGTGTCTACGAGTCGAATTCAAGCTAGAAATGTGTTAATGCCCTTTTGCCCAAGCTAATGATGCAGCAATTATGGACTACTAAAATTACGCGAAGCGATGATGATTATTATTACTGATGGCCGAAGTCACGGAGGGATACAACTCAAGTATCATTAATGAGATGGATGTCTTACGTGTCTATATCCGCCCGAACGAAATTACACTAATCTAGGGAATTGGAAGTTCGCTGAAAGTGCTCTCTCAATGTTCTTTATTAGTCATTCTGAATGATAATTGTCACATAATCATTCGTCGTAGAAGAGTTATAATTGATGGTCTATTTTGTGTACAGCATTGGCTTGCTGCAGTTTAATTTGGCTGGAGAAGTGAGGCATTACGCCACAGCGCTGTAAGGGCTTTGGCTATGCATTTCGTTGATGGTCTATTTTGTGTACAGCATTGGCTTGCTGCCGTTTAATTTGGCTGGAGAAGTGAGGCATTACGCCACAGCGCTGTAAGGGCTTTGGCTATGCATTTCGTTGATGGTCTATTTTGTGTACAGCATTGGCTTGCTGCCGTTTAATTTGGCTGGAGAAGTGAGGCATTACGCCACAGCGCTGTAAGGGCTTTGGCTATGCATTTCGTTGATGGTCTATTTTGTGTACAGCATTGGCTTGCTGCCGTTTAATTTGGCTGGAGAACTGAGGCATTACGCCACAGCGCTGTAAGGGCTTTGGCTATGCATTTCGTTGATGGTCTATTTTGTGTACAGCATTGGCTTGCTGTCGTTTAATTTGGCTGTGGAGAAGTGAGGCATTACGCCACAGCGCTGTAAGGGCTTTGGCTATGCATTTCGTGCATGACGTCATAGCGGTGTATTAAAGGGCAACGGCTACCAGGCATTTTATGTACAACGTCAAGGCGCCGTAAGGGCTACGGCTTCCAGGCATTTTATGTATGACGTCAAGGCGCCGTAAAGGCTACGGATTCCAGGCATTAACGCCACAGCTCCGTAGACTTGGGCTAAAAGCCAAGCATTTTGTGCATGACGTCACATCGCTGTAAGGGCTAAAGGCTGTACAACAAGACAGGCATTATGTGCATGACGTCACAGCCCTGATCTGAGAACAGTTTATGCATAAGTAATTCTGAAATTTGATGGTTGGAGTCCGTTCCCAAATACTGCAGCCGGAGATATAGCTGGTACCCCGCTGTCATCTCTTTCTTGTGAATATACAGTAACAGTTGTTTTTGTTTGTTGTTGTTTTCTCAGCAAGTATAATTTTGCCGAAACTTTCACACTCGGGTTACTTTTGTTGTATTGTTCTGCCAATAAATCAGCATTAATTTTGACAAACACCAAACGATGACTCACGTTTAAAGTGAATCGAGTAGTGCATTTCCTAAGCCAGACGCCAAGTGTGGTAATACGAAATAAGAACTGATAATTTAGCGTTGTAACATAAAAAGCGGGCTGTAAATTAAAGGTTTCGCAGCTTTGAGTATTAATGTTTCAAATATTGTTCACATTGCCCAAGTGCTCAGCCCAGATAACCACTCAACAGAGTGGGCGTTTAAACTGTTGCTATCAAGGCTGGAGTCAACTAGAGCGAACATCTCGAATTACTTACACTCTGTTCGGCATTATGCTCCAAATCTGCAGGAAAAAAGGGGTACATTATTAAAATTGCAATCAACTTCCCCAAACCTATTCTTCTTTAATATTAAAAGCGTAGTTGATCGTAAAGGGTGAAGCAGAGATATTGGTTTTGACATGTCGGCTTAAAGGAGATGTGTGCGCCTCTTTTTTTCGTGTGCACAACAATTTTGCAGCAATTTTGGCGAAGTTGTTAAAATTGTAATTTTATTAGGATGTGGAAAACAAAACATATTTTGATAAGAATGTCTTAAAGGCAGTGGACAATATTACTGGTAATTACTCAAAACTATTGTCAGCAGAAAAACCTACTTGGTAACGAGTAATGGGGAGAGGTTGTTAGTATAAAACATTGTGAGAAACGGCTCCCTCTGGAGTTACGTAGTTTTCAAGAAAGAAGTAATTTTCCCTGCATTTTGTTTCGAGATCGGAATCAAGCATCTGAAAGCACACAACTTCATGTGACAAGTGTGTTATTTCTTTCGTTATTATCAACTTTGACCACCGATTGAGCTCAAATTTTCACAGGTTTGTTATTTTGTGCAAATGTTGAGATACACCAGGTGAGAAGACTGGTCTTTGACAATTACCAATAGCGCCCAGTGTCTTTAAAGGCTGCTTGTATGCACAATGAAGCTCTAGATTTGACATAATAAAGTAGTTTGTGCATGGTTGATATATACCAAAGTTTTCGTGTGAACATTTATTTTTAGCACTTACCATAAGGGTTCAATACCTTAACATCAACCTTGTCTAGCTATACCATATTCAAAATAAAAGCGAATGACATACAGTGAGTAATTAATTGTTGTTCGCTTGACATCCGCAAACATAAACGTCCGGGAAGAAAAAAAAACAGACACTCCACTCGACATTTCATTCCGCCAAAAGGTCTAGTTCACTGGCATCGGACTTAAAACACCATTGACAATACTAATATCCCATCAATTCTAATAATGAGGTATCCCAACATGAAAATACAAGAAAACACCCTTGCCCAAGTTTGTTCCTTTTCAGATGCCTGAAGTCTTTTAATTTTTGAGTGCCAATTACTTCTTTCTCAAAAACGACGTTAATTTAGAGGGCGCCGTTTTATCACAACGGTTTTATTTGTTACTATATCAACATCCCTCCGTTGCTTGTTACCAAGTAAGTTTTACGCTAACAACTATTTGGAGTAAATACTAATAGTTCCAGTGCCTTTAAGTCATTCCCATACCAGCCCAGGAGTCACTTTCACAAAGAGTTAGGACTAGTCCTAACTTAGGACTAGTCCTAGGAGATATACAAATTGCATGGATAGTCCTAAGTTAGGACGAGTAACTGGTCCTTACTCGAGATAAGACCAGTCCTAACTCTTTGTGAAATCCACCCCTGGGCCATAGGTGAACATTTTCTCCCCCATAACTACAACCGCCATTTTATTTCCATCCATATGTTTGCAACACCCGACACAAAATCCCGTCTCCATAGAACCAGTCATGCAATGCGCGGTGTTTTATTTATAGTAACCTCCCAGCCAGGCGCACCGAGACACCCATCACGCTCATAATTTAAACCGATTTTTTCTCATTAAAGCAAACTGGGCCCTTGGGCAACATAAAATATTCAAGTCAATCGAACGAGACAGGGATCCAACATTATCCAGGGTGGTTGTAACGAAGGGCAGTAAAACATACATGCCTGTTTCGGCTGACTAGAAAGAGAATGGTGTTGCAAAAATACATTCATTGCCAGAAGAACGCCATTATGTTTTCACCCGCAGTCTTGCTCGTTCAGCATTGCTAATAAGCATACATTTTAATGTTGTTGTTTTAAAATTCAGATCTGAATAAATGATTGCTTTAAATATTTAAAGGTATGTTAAATTGGGTTTGAAATTAAATAGCCCGTTCAAACGAATCATCTATAAAACATTTGCATTGCGTAGGGTATAGAGTGACGAGTGCACATAGGTGAATAGACTGGGCCCCTGCCAGGAGGATAAAGAAAGGTAAAGGCCCTACTTGGTTCTCAGAACCAGTGATTTCTTTTGATACAATCATTTCATTGGATACACGTGCAGTGACGGAAGCTTTCTATTTGTATTTTGATTGGTCCGATATGACGTTTTGCAGCTGCACTTGCAGTCTTCTGCATTATGAATGTAGGTGAAAGGTGAAGATGGACGAGAATTGACCTACACTAGAGGCCACTCTCTGGCGTTACTCACGAGCCTCGAAATGTGACGTCAGATGTTCATGCTAATAGGTGTAGAACAAAATCATTCTAGGCGCAAAGTTTAGCAGTTGACTGTTGGTGGCGTGCTTTCTCGAGCGGCTCGTGGGCATTTTCGAAACGGCGTTTTTGCCGGCGCTCCATTTACGTCAGTCATTTTGTTCAGCTGTGTCTATAGTACACACAAAATGATTTACACACGAGTGTACCAACGGAGCCCGCAGTGGTTGAACTTTTAAAATTAACCGTACAGG
Source organism: Asterias rubens (assembly GCF_902459465.1). Taxonomy (NCBI): domain Eukaryota; kingdom Metazoa; phylum Echinodermata; class Asteroidea; order Forcipulatida; family Asteriidae; genus Asterias; species Asterias rubens. Next base: position 12,241,680 of record NC_047067.1, read on the forward strand.
CTGCCGGTTACCCCCCCCCCCATGCTCTCGAAAAAAACTTGCTGTGGCACACGAGATACCACTGGGCGGTCGTGTAGTGTTTTGGAGTCGTTCCCGCCGAAAATCAACGCACACAATTCTATATTATGAAACAATATGGTGGACGATTGTACTTAATTGCGAGATTGGACCTGTAATCTCTATGGAAGTAAGGGTGAAGTTTGTGAAAGAGGGTGTTCCATTGAGCCGATAAGTCGATGTCATGTTAGTGTACACTCACCCATAGCCTACTGACGTCGCGATTCGAGGCTCGTGGATTACGCCATCAGAGATCTGCTGATGAATCCACGTCCCATAACCTTTGACCTCACATCATTTCTCATGACCTTCTTGGTTCTGGAGATTCACAGTTAAATCTGATGTCAAGTGACATGTATTTATAAACCAATACCGGGAACCAGTCACACCCGTGGAGAAAGAAGCCCACTATCTCGTATGCGGGTTTTTCTGTACATCTAAATCGCCAGGAAAGTTGTCTTCGAGGATGGCATTTTTTATGTACAGAAAAAAATTGCATCCCTTTATAGAACAAAATGTCTTTTGAATCGATTTTTGGTAACCAGGGCTGATCTTCATAATTGATGACACAGATATGATATTAGGGCCCTAGGTTGTGCGATAACGGCTGTTGTATGTACGCTAAATTTGTCGTACCGTCATGGGTTTATTGCAAACCTATAGGTTTTGTTTTATTGTATTTTTGTGGCGTGTTTTATTTTCGTGTTTGTTGGAGAATTTGTCAATTGAAAGTGTTTGTGTGTTTGTTGGTTGGTGCGTTAGGGTTTGTATACTTGTTTGTTGCTGCTGTTTTTGTTGCATTCCTGCGATGCAGTTGGTTTGCTTCCAGCCATAGTAGTAAAGCAACAAAATCGAGTCGGGAAACAGTCAACTCTTCTGCATAATAATAAGAATAGTAAATTACTGTTTACTGCAAACCATAAGACAGCGTCTATTTCGCAAATACTCGCTGCTACGCGTGCCTTACATTAGCCGTGGAATGGGCTCATGCTGTTCTATAGTTAGTTACAAATATTGGCGCTAACGAAACCAGCATGCACGTAATTCCACAGCTAAGGCATGCACACTGAGTATTTTGTGACGAAAGTTATGGCGGTGACAATGTGACCGACTCTCCTGAATATTATTATACTCTCGCTTGCTTCATGTCCAGTGGTATCTTCGAATCATGATGGTTCTCCGTGCCATTTTATTCCCCATTGCCGACTTGAAATCTGCTGATTCAAGACCCGTGTCCATTTTAAGAATGTCGGTGTACCTTAGTGCATGTCTACCAGGTTTCCTCCTCCAATGCTTAGGGGTCCATAAAACAATAGTGGATACTGGTTCGTCTTTGCTCCTGTAGCTTCTCTGTCTTATTTTTGTCAAGATCTTGGTCCCCACATAGTACTCTGTTGGTCATGTTAAACTCCAGTGACCATGCACCCCAATCGAGTATCGAATATAATATTATTTTAACCGAATATTAATAACATGTGAAGTAATTATTGGTATGATGGGTTTATTTCTTTCTCCCCCCCCCCCTTTTTTTTTGGGGGGGGGGGGTCAGAGCTGAGGCATAAAGACAATCGAAATGGAAATTATTAATGTTGTATAACATATTAAACTCAAGAGAGTAACGAGGCTCTTAGCACTTTCGCCACAGCACCTTGTAAATCGTTACAAAGCTATAAATAATGGATAGGGCGCGCGGAGATTGCTAATTTGAATATTGCTTCGCATATCTGTGGACAAAAATAATGAGCACCTAGAAACAATGCGTATGGTGTGCTTTTATTGATAATTATTATAAATGATTGAAGTATATTCATGTAAGCTAACTGCAGTCTGTGAAAGATGGACGTGAATGGTCATGTGCGAAGCTGCTTTTTCGTTCATTCTACAAAAGTTCACTGTGAAGCGTGGTGAAAAGATCAAGTGCGCCCTCTGTCCGAATATCTCTTTGATTTTCAGATTTCACGCATCTATGTAGCGCCCTCTTTACTTCAAATTGGTTTAAAAAGAACACTCTGAAATGACAACCTTTGGTTAACGATGAACCAAGCAAAATGAAACCGTGGAGGAAGGAACTTGGCTGTTCGGTAATCTGTCACTAGGTGTTAGAGTAGTTGCAAATAACAATGACAATAGATCATTGACATAAACATAAATAAGAAGTAAAATTTTCTCTTCTGCACCTCGCTAAAAAAAAAAACTCTGTTTTAAAAACAAATTTGTCACTAGCGGTATTTCAGCAATGAATTTCGTTTCTAATTGCTAATCACAACAAAATATGCGTTTTATACCAGATAGGGTTACCAATCAAAATGCCATGCCATGCGTACCAAAATGTAACCAGTAGTGCTTACTTTGGCTAGCAAAAACGTGATCGGGTTATTTCTGCTTATAAACACTGGGCATGTCTATATCTCCTGTTCATTTGGGCCTTAAATGCACTGGACACGTTTGGTAATTGTCAAAGACCAGTCTTCTCATGAGGTGTTTATCAACATAATATGCACACACACAAAAATGTAAAAAAAATTGAACTCAATTGGTCGTCAACTTGACGACCAATTGAGTTCAAAATAAATTCTTCCATTGTTATCTTGCAACTGAGTTGCAAGATAACAATGGAAGAAAAAACACCCTTGTCACACGAAGTTGTGCGCTTTCAGATACTTGATGTTGGGACCTTAAAATCTAATTATTGGGTCTCGGAAGAGTCAAACTCGTGGAAAACGACTTCTTTCTCACACACTACGTTACTTCAGAGGGAGCCGTTTCTTACAATGGTTTATACTATCAACAGCTCTCCATTGCTTGTTACCAAGAATGTTTTTATTCTAACTATTATTTAGCATTCTAACTATTTTATAAAGCAGAAACTTATGCTTAAAACTGTTCTGCTAAGCGCTGAGCAGGGTAAACGTCACAAATTCTTAACTTGACATGGAATTTTGGATGGTAACCTTCTTTTTAAGCACATTTTTTTATGCTTAGCTACTTTTTTGTGCTACGGGAAGGTACACGTTTGGTAGTTACTCAAAACAAATATTAACTTAAAAACTGACTTGGTAATGAGCATTGGAGAGCTGTTGATAGTATAAAACATTGTAGGAAACGACTCCCTCTGAAGTAACGTATAGTTTTTGAGAAAGAGGTAATTTCTCACTAAAATAATAAAAGACTTCTAGCTAGAAGTCTTTTATTCCCATCTGAAAGCACACAAATTCGTCCGGCTTGTTATTTTATGGTTATGATGGGTTACACCAAGTGAGAACACTGGTCTTTGACATTTTTACTAAACGTGTACAGTGGTTTTAAGCAGGTCTATGAAATTAGGCCCAGAATAGTGTTACCAATCAAAATACTATGTCGTACGTATCAAAATGCAACTGCCGTCGATTTCACCAAACTCTTCCTAACTTAGGGTTAATCTTAGTATACAAATATTGACTGCTTCGAGTGCTATGGTTAAAACTATGACTCCCGAGGTGATCCCCGGAGCGTTCTATTTTCCCGAGGCGAAGAACGCTACGGGGATCACCGAGGGAGTCATAGTGTTTAACCATTGCACGAGTAAAAACAGTCAATATTTGTTTTATAACACCCCAAACATTTCTGAATACTGTACTATTATTATAAAGTTACAGACCTGAATGCTACAATCCACGGACGACGCGAATACAGCATGTACAGATTGCAAACACTTTTACTGTGCTGCATGACGTGTCGTGCAATCCGAAATGGTTACAGACTATTAATTGATCATCCTTGTACACGCAACGGACGTCTGGGTACTGCACGCCGTGTGCTAGTATTCGGACTAGCGCATGGCAAACCGACGCATTATCACACGGCCGTCGTCTAGCAAAACTAAGACATGTCATATGACGCGCTCTAAACCAATGAGCAGGCAGAATACTTGTAAGGGGTGTTATAAAAGTCATTAAGGGTCCCAACCCTGCACTGTAGCATGCAAACTTTAATATAAGGACGGGTTATTACTCGTCCTAACTCGAGATAGGATCAATCCTAACGTTTCGTGAAATCGGTTGCCGGTATTCTATACTTGCTTATACTTTAGCTTTGCAAAAAAAACGTGATCGGGATTCGTTTTTCTGTTTAAACAGCTCAATGAAATTATTACCAAATCCAGCTTCTGTATCTTACTCAAATCAAAGGACATACACGGAATTATAATGAAAGATAATACCACTGTGTGAACACATTAATTAGTTGGGAAAAGAGCCATCCCGAATTGAACTTTATCTTTTTCATGGCCAACTTGCTTGGCAACCCAAACCGCATGTACCTAAATATTGTCACGTAGATGCTACTATTGAAACATAAACAGTACCTGTTTTTCGTATAATGGCAGGTTTAAATTAATCTTTTCCATGGCCAACTGTCACCCCCAGTTCACTTATCTCTTTGCTGTCACGTTTAGCTACTATTATTAAAACGTGATCAAGAATTTTTGCTTTTATAATAATCCATCATGGTTTTCAAAGCTAAAGGCACCGGACACAATATCGGTAAATACTCAAATAATTGTTAACATAAAAACTTACTTGGTAACGAGCAATGGGGGAGATTGTGAGAAACGGCTTCCTCTGAAGTAACGTAGTTTTTGGAAAGAGCTAATATCACTCAAATGTGTAAAGGACTTCTTGTGTGAAGCCTTTAGGCATCTGAAAGAACACACATTGTGCGCAACAAGGGTTTTTTCTTTCGTTTATTTCTTGCAACTTCGAATACCAATACTAAGTCAAAATTTCATGGATGTGTTTGTTTTGCACTAGTCTTAGTGCCAAAAGGTGTCCAGTGCCTTTAAAACAAAAAACAAGGCTTGTAAAAATAAAGAATCCATCATGGTTTGGAACACATTTAACAATAACATTTTCTTTGTCCCCGTGTTACAAAAACACGGTATCAGTTTTTCTGGCGGCTGGCACAGTTGGTATTTTAAGTGCCCTCTTCAGAAATCAGGTTTCGAACTTTGCAAATAACACTCTATCACTCTTTGTGTCTGCTCAGGACTATAAGGTCACTGATGGCAATTTCATAATGATCAAAATGTCATTAAATGAAAAATTCATAGAAGTTTGAAAAAGGGGCCAAAATCAACAAATTGATTGTAGGCCTATGACTTAGAAAGTTAATGTTTCTTTTAGCCGAACAATTACTTTAAAGAACACTTTTGATTATAATAATACCCAATTATACAAGGAGCTCTAAAATTGGCAAGAGGATGATTATCAAACCCATACAAAAACTGCACTTCTGACCTTGTACTTGTAGTTCTGAGCAGACGAAGTTTGGGTTGCAAGTAGACTTACTAGGATTTTACTGGAAGTATACTACTGGCAGGTCTATACCACTATTGTAACACCCCTTACAAATATTCTGCATGTTAATTGGTTTAGAGCGCGTCACATGATATGTCTTAGTTTTACTAGAAACGGCGGCTGTGTGATAGTGCATCGTTTGCCGTGTGATATTCCGACGACTATCACACGACGTACAGTACCTAGACGTCTTTTTACCCACCTCGAACCCAATCAGTTGTGCATCTGTGTATCTGAAACGTTTGTACGAACGTTACGTGTACGAAGATGATAAATAGTCTGTTGGGGTGTTATAAAACAAATATTGGCTGATTTTGCTCGTTCTATGGTCAAAACTCCGACTCCCTCGATGATCCCCGGACCGTTCCGGAAAAATAGAACGCTCCGGGGATCACCTCGGGAGTCGTAATTTTAACCATAGCACTCGAAGCAGTCAATATTTGTATACTATTCTTTCCAGACAATTCAGCCTAGACTTATGAGACTACCAATAAGTACTGACAGCCAGACAATGGGGAAAGTGGTTGCCACAGAGACTCCAAGCCCCCGTCTCGGCTCAGGGTTTTGTCTCTGTCTCTTTTTCAATTTATAGTGAGACAAGTTAAAAATCCAGGATTCTACCACTGTGATAGGCCTACATATTTCTTTACTAAATAACCTACATTAATTTGCTAGCATTCTGACACTCTGTGCATGATTGATGCTCGTATTAAGATCAGCCTACAGGTGCCACCTTTAGCACAATTTATCCAAAGAGTGAATGCACCGCTCTCCCTTCTAGGGTCAGAGGTCATGTTTATTAATTGTGCCATAACTCAGAATCATTGGTACAGTTTTTTGCACAAGTTATATACGGCAGGAAAATTTATTGGGCTTCAGCGTGAATTAGTCGACAATAAAGACGTCTACATGACGAAGATTCTAGGCTCCAAAAGGTTTTATTTATGTCGTGTTTTGACCTTCGTTTGAGGTGCTTGTTTTTGAACTTCTTTGGCTTCGTTTGGCGGGAAGCTTGATATGTGCCCAAAACAAGCAAGAAGTGTGTTAAAGGCAGTGGACACTATTGGCAATTACTCAAAATAATTGTTAGCCTAAAACCTTATTTGGTAACTAGTAATGGGGAGAGGTTGATAGTATAAAACATTGTGAGATACAGCTCCATCTGAAGTGACGTAGTTTTCGAGAAAGAAGTAATTTTCCACGAATTGTATCTCGAGACCTCAGATTTAGAACAATTGAGGTCTCGAAATCAACCATCTGAAAACTCACAACTTTGTATGACAAGGGTGTTTTTTTTTTTCTTTTTTTTTTTTCATTATTACCTCGCAACATCGATGACCGATTGAGCTGAAATTTTCACAGGTATGTTATTTTATGCATATGTTGAGATACAGCAAGTGAGAAGACTGGTCTTTGACAATTACCAAAAGTGTCCACTGTCTATAATTCGATTGCCTCTCAAGAAATCTTCCCGAAATTCGGCAAAATTTTTAGAGTTTCATTATCTGCAAAGTTTTTAATGACGACGCTGTTTTTTATTAGACAACAATAGAGGGTGCTACGTCGACTGGCTCGGAGGGACTGGGCAAGTTTATGAGTGAGACGGTATACCATGCACCCCCGTTGAGGATTCTTGGTTCGTGCTGCCCACTAATTAATTCTATGCAATCCGTCGAGTCCAAAGAACCACCAATCCCATTAGGTCCCCATTCACTGTGACTGATCCCCCCGTAATATTGTTTACCCCCCTGCCTGGATGTTGACCCAACAATCCACTCATATGCCCTTGTTGAAACTTTATAATCTCTCTTATAGTGTTTCGCAAAAGAACCTAAATTCCCCCCTTCTCTTGCACCGTTAACTTTTTGTTGATTTCTGCCCTCTCTCGTCTCCGTCAAAATACGTCCTGATTGTCCTTGCTCACTCTCCATACCCCACACGCTACCTCCACAATTGGGACATGCACACTGTGTCCACACATAAAATAATTAACTGGGAAAATATAAGAAAACCGCCCGCATTCAACCCTTGCCTGGCTTCCCCGTTTCTTGTCATTTTGTTTGAGGCATTTTACTTTGGGTTTAATAAGACATGGCATTATAAATGAGGGTATTTTGAGGGGTTTATACGTGAGGGGGGCATTAGAGGATTTTACGCAACGTCAGGTTACATTTCAGTGAGCCGTTGGTGGTGGGTCTTTGACGATAATACGAGGTAATGTCGAACGATGGTCGAACAAGCGTAGTTTTAAAGGTATGTTATACCTCTGGTAATCACTCTTAAAGGCAGTTGAATCTATTGGTAATTACTCAGAATAATTATTAGAATAAAATGTTACTTGGTAATGAGTAATGGGGAGAGCTTGGTAGTATAAAACATTGTGAGAAACGGCTCCCTCTGAAGTGGAGTACTTTTCGAGAAAGAAGTAATTTTCCACAAATTTGATTTCGATACCTCAGATTTGGAATTTTAGGTCTCGAAATCAAGCATCTGGAAGCACACAACTTCGTGTGACCAGAGTATTTTTTATTTCTTTATTATCTCGCAACTTCGATGACCGATTGAGCTCAAATTTTCACAGGTTTGTTATTTTATGCATATGTTGAGAAACACCAAGTGAGAAGACTGGTCTTTGACACTTACTAATAGTGTCCACTGCCTTTAAAAGGCAATGCAGACATTTGGTTAGAAGCCTACGGCAGTGGTTGATAGTAAAAAGCATTTTGAGTAACATTAACTTCGAAGTAACGTATAAGTAACAATTATAACAGTTTTCATGCCCCCAAAGTTTAATCTGAGAACCGTAAGCGTGACGCTTCCCATATTATTCTTATCGTTCCTGATTGTTCCTTTCAGGGCCCCATTTCATATAGCCTGTTAGCACACAAATTTGCTTACCATGAAATTACTTCCTTAATAAAAACAGGATTGCCAACCAAATTTCCACGTGATTTTCAGGATAAGCAAACAACAGCTAAATGCCAGTAACAAGCAATATGCAACAAATAAAAATTTGGTTGGTAATCTTGTTTTTTTATCAAGGAAGAAGTTTTATGCTTAGCAATTTTGTGTGCTTACAGGCTTTATGAAATTAGGTCCAGGAGTTGTTTTTCCCACGTGGGCATTATTCGCTCCGAATTTTCGGAAATATCTAAAGAGCGCAATCACTTTTCGAAACGAATTTTTCAGACATGTACAATGTACTGAGTGCAGTTTCCTGCTCGAGACGTATTCTGGGCTTGATTGAAGGGGGGGGGGGGGTCGTACAAACAACGAATAACGGCACCTGACGAAAAAAAAGATTCAAATTATATTTTGGACACATTCGGACTGGGCACTTTGAGACAATACACGTGGTTGTTATGGAATGAACTATGGTTGGGAGGATGTAAAAGATTCACATCAAAATTTCCATCGAAATTGTGTGGTTTTCCATTTACTTGGGGAATTAACACGGTCCGTAATTGCTGTGCGAGTCAAAATACGGTATACAAAACGGCGGGTAGTGGCAGACCAAGAAGTAAAAGGAAAAATACACAATATTGAATGAGTGTGACTGTGAGTAACATCTTACAAACCATACAATAAACAATTTTTATAGCCCAAAGCTAAAACCTGTGATTGTCCAATTTGTTTTATAATCTCTTTCGAGAGGGTTGCTACGTGCGAAAGATCTCGTCCCAAAATATTAGAATGTACTTGGGTAAGATACAGAATGGCAGCCATTTAAAATAATTCTGACCGAACAATTTGAAGCACAAAGAGTCCCTCGACATTTCAATGAATTTCGTGGTAACAAATCAATAATGGCTTGGGGTAAATAGTGACGCCGACCTTAGAGGGTTGCTTTTTTGAAAAGAAGTGTCAACAATCAGCCGATAAACATTTTGCAACTTTTATGTCATTAGTAACGATTGTAGCCTAGCCTATGGCTTACCCATATTCACATCGTTAGCATTTATAATGAAGGTCAACAACTTGGTGATTTATCTGCAACGATATATCTCGAAAATTAATTGCCTGTGACTTAAAATCCTCTTTGTCAATATATAACTGTAGAAGGATTTTGTCTGTGGTTGGTGCGGCTTATCTGTTGCGATGGCATTGTTCTTGTTCCTTGGAATCTTGCATAAGAGCCATTTCACTCTGCTCTAGTTTCCCGGGACTGCCTTTTTCACACCTAATCGCTCTACCCTCGGTCTGCCCCGGCAAGTGGACATACCCTGGGGGAATAGCCTTACTTGCTCTGGAGAAATAGCTCATTTCACAATGTTTCTCCTGTTCCTGTGGAATGTCACCGTGGACTTGCAGGACTTGCAATCACAAGGTTGTGGGTTCGAATCCCCTAGTTAACCTCTAATTTCACAATGACTGTGAATAAATATTGTCGTCTAGGTAATACTGAATCACAATTTCTTGATATGTGTCATTCATAATCATAGACGTTAACCCATTGTTTGTATATGAGAGAGATTGGCTGTTGCCAGCTTGGCGTTTATGTCCCTTTGAGTTTGCCAAGTTCCCTTGCTTGATGGGGAGATTATTCAAACAAACAAAATACAGCCCGAGAGGCCCATTACACTGTTAGAACTTTGGGCAAAAAATTGCCCAACTTATTGCCCAACGTTGGTACAATAGTCAGCTTCAACATCTATTGGGCAATTATAGCCCAACGGTCGTTGGTCAATGTCATTGCTTATTGATTGAGCAAACGACTTACACACAAGTTGGGAATTTACTTCTGCCCAACCTTTGGTTTGTTTAGTACGTCCAAGGGTTGGTAATAATAAGTCTCCCAATACTTGGGTAGTAACAGTTACACAAACGTTGTATAACCATGTTTCCTCATATATTGGTCAACCTTTTAGAATAACTGCTTAGTAGTTGGAATATGACTATGCAATAGATGGGCAACCGTGTATCATGATAATGACCACTTGTTGGTAAATTTCCGTTCGTTTTTGTAAATTGTTGGGCACAAATCCATTACTAAAGCTCAGTCGTTGAGACTAGATTGAACCAAATTATTCATCCAACAGTTGAGTAATTAGCACAAACATTAATGAAAGACTTCAGAAAGTACTTCTTTGCTTTTCCTTTTTTATTTGTGAACATCAAACAAGCAGTGAAACAACTTTTGTGTACAAATAAATACATACATAGGCTATATATTACTCATAAAACCGTTAAAGCTGCTGACTTAAACACCCCCCCCCCGAAAAAAAATCAACTGAAAAAGCCTGTTTGTTTCAAACTAAAACAGATTTTTTAGAATTTGCTTCTTTTACTCTCCGACTACAATATGGCTGCCTAAGGATCAACTTGTTAGGTAGCCTTATATACTTGTAAATGGGTTCAGCAGACATTGCTGCAGTGACTTTCAAAACAATGAGAGGTATTTTGTAAAGCAAAGTACTTTCTAAGCAAATACAACAAAGAACTGTCAATTATTTTGATGACTCTTGAATGACAAGTTAGACAGGGATGTACACTTTCAAAATGTAATATGTTTAATCATAACATTGTTTCATACCAAAGTTAAGAATCTGCTTCTATTACACACCAACTATAATAAGACTGCCTAAGGATCAACTTGTTAGGTAGCCTTATATAATTTTAAATGGGTTTATAGCAGATACTGCAGTGACTTTCAAAACAAAGGGAGTTATTTTGTAAAGCAAAGTACTTTCTAAGCAAAATACAAAAAAGAGTTGTCAGTTTTTTGACACTTGAATGACAAGTTAGACCAGTCAGATGTAACAGGGACTTACACCTTTAAATTGTACTAGCGGGATGCCGCGCTTCGCGCGGCACCCCGCTAGATGAGGAGGATTCTAGTATACAAATGTTGTAAAAGGTAATGTGGGGGGAAGGAGGTATTCTTACAGGTAATAATCATTTCGTAGGATTGGATTAGAAATTGTATTTATGATCGGTATGGAAATTTGTCATTAATGTGGTATTTTGATAGATTAATCGTTGAGCGTGCACAACTTAGTTGTGAAACGATGTTTAGTAATGAAACCTTTAAAGCTGCTAACTTATACACATACCACCCCTCTTACACACCGACTACAATAATTATGACTTGTTAGGTAGCCTTTTATGATTTTAGATGGGTTCAGCATTACTGCAGTGACTTACAGCACGTTTTTATGTGCAAGTTAAGCCCTTAGACCTCTCAGTGTGGCGGTTTCTCTCGATTGCACACCTTGCTGGGTGAGCACACACGTGTCAAAAAAGTCCATACCCCTGGCACTGAACTTGGTATTTGCAGTCCAGCACATAGTGTGCCTTGTAGAACACATCTACTGCTTTCATGACTCATGCTTGTGGGAAAATATTTCTTGACTCCAGATCAGCGCTGCCTAATGATAGCACAAAGGGCTGGGGATGAAGCTTTGTGTCATATCCTTCTGGTATTGTGGCATTATGATATCCTGTGGCATAAAAAGAATAATAAATAAAACTTGTTAATATCCTAAAACTCGGTTCTTAAGATATAGCGCCTAATATTACAATCAAATGTCAAAGAAAGTGATCATTATTATTTTATTTTACAAGAGGATAATACAGAGTTATTTTTTTGAGTTATGAGAACTGTTTACAGCGCCTTGTTAGGGTTTACAAGGTGACGGCACAATCTGAAGACAACCACGCACGAACACCAGGACAGATCCGTATACTGAGAAGAGTAACAGTAAATTACTAGAGACATGTGTGTTACTATTATTTTGTGTTGGGTTTGTAAGAACTGTAATTATTTCTGAAAACAAATGATTCATGAAATTGGGTTTTCAAAACATACTGGAGTCATTTAAATAAAACAAATTCAGATAACAGTGACATAATAGAAGACCAAAGCAAGGCTGCTTGTTTTCAGAGAAATTCATCACTTACGCGTTGAGTGTCGATGGATGATTTTGGGAATAAGTTGCAAATTATCTGCCTCAGGCAGCACCTTCATTGCCTGCATGTCGATCTCATTATCTGTATGAATTGTAAACAAAAATAAATTTAATTGCAAAGCTGTTACGCATGGGCATAGCTATCCTATCTTATAAGTAGCTGTGTGTAACCATGGAGGAGTAAATTTATTCCTCCATGGTGTTACTGTGCACTGCTTCCAATACTCTTAAAACTAGTGTCATTTTGGTAAATTTAAGGGTCCTTTTCTTTTGCTTTGATTTTTGTGTTCCCTTTTTATCAAGAAGTGGTCATTTTGTTTCCAAATTGTCAGCATCAGGGAAAAATAGGGACATACCCGGTCCCAGGTAAAACAGTGTCACGTACCCCCACTGCTTGGTATAGGAGCACATGCGCCCACTATTTAGGGAGAATATAATTGGCGGTGCACATGTACCCAACCCTTGGGGAGATCAGGAACATGTAACCCAACTTTTTTAGATCAGTAAGCAAACAGTTGGGGAAGATAATAGCATGTACTCAACGTTTTGGAAGAACAGAACCAATTACCCATTTTCTAAGGAGAAAATACCAAATCTTTGGAGATAATTAACAAAGTTTTCCCATTCCTTGGGAAGAAGAGGCCTACCAAACCCATGCTGTTTTAATTGCTATATACATTACATGTTCACCCAAGTTCATCTACATGTTTTATATCAAGGGATATTATCAATCAAAGTTAATGATAAGGGGGTTAACTAAGGACACTAGTGGACGTTATATATAGGCTACTACTACTACTACACAAGGGCTAGGCATGGCTCTGCGTGTGGCGTCGTGTGTGTGTTGTGTGTCGATGATGTCCCTGAATTTGCGATAACGTGCGGTAGGCCATGCATTCACAGCTCAAGCCGAGTTTTTGGACAGGCCCACACGTTCTTGATCTAAATCATAATAAGAACATGTACTTTTAAACTTTAGAGATACATTTTTCAATTCTCACCTCAGAAAACGTCCGTTAGGGAGCTAACGCCACACTCCTCCATTAATCTCAACACTTGGTGGTCAGCCATCATCGACGTCGCATTATAACTTTCATGACTTGGTAATGAGCGTGTGTGCGCACGACATCAAACTTCACAACAAAATGGTTAACGTCACACTATTCACGCCATAATGCCCATCTGCCAGGAGTGTTTCTCCAATTTCTACCTAGCAATTCGTGGTTGGATAAATCTAATAAACAATACCAATTAATTGGACAATGTTTATCCAACAATTGTTGTTTAAACTATACTCAACGTTGGTAACTTTTTTATCTTAACCAACCCTAAAGTTTACTCAATAGTTGAACAAAAATTTACCAACAAATCACAAATGGCGTTTACCCGGCGATATTTTGCCCAGCTCTTTTAACAGTGTACATGGACTTTGTTTCTACCACACGGTATACCAGCGCACTTTCACACTGTGTCCCAATTCCACGGGGTTCCGATTGCACATTTCAAGAATACCCCGCGGGGTTTTGCTGCTTACCCCTACTGCAGAAAAGGGGTGTCTATTCCCCCCGGGTATGCCCAGGCAGGGCAGACATATTCACAGGGGTCAATCCCGGGGTGAGTGTGAAAAGGTCTATATATAGCGGTAAAACCCCGAGGTATATTCTTGAAACGTGCATCTGGCACCACACGCTCAATTATCGGCAATGATCTCATGAACTTGAAAACTCGGCCAATGTGTTATTTTTCCTAACATCGCTATTAGCTTATAATGTCATAACACAAATGGGAGAAAAGCTTAGTCGAGTTATAGGAAAAAACAGTAAATTGTTGAAAACTCTCTGTAGATCCTCACAGTGGTAAAAACCCAACGTAAGAGTATTCAATTTGTAAATCAAGGCATTAACTTTCATTCAAATGAGCTGATATTTACACAACCATGTTGTAAGGGTTGTACATTGGTGTTAAGAACCGACCGATGTTTTCTTTTGCTTTGAATGACTTAAAGGCAGTGGATACTATTGGTAATTACTCAAAATAATTATTAGCATAAAACCTTACTTGGTAACGAGTAATGGGGAGAGGTTGATAGTGTAGAACATTGTGAGAAAACGGCTCCCTGTGAAGTAATGTAGTTTTCGAGAAAGAAGTAATTTCCCACGAATTTGATTTCGAGATCTCAGAATTGGATTTTGGGGTCTCTAAATCAAGCATCTGAGAGAATACAACTTCGTGTGACGAGGGTGTTTTTCTTTCATTAATATCTTGCAACTTCGATGACCAATTAAGCTCAAATTTGTACAGGTTTGTAAGTTCATGCATATGTCGAGATACACAAAGTGGAAAGACTGGTCTTTGACAATTACCAATAGTGTCCAGTGTCTTTAAGAACTGACCAATGTTTTCTTTTGCATTGAATGTCTTTTATACTATCAATGCTGCAGTTACTATACCTCTATCACTAAAGCAAAGATACGAACAAACGGCAAAGAAAAACAAGCCACTGCGCTTCAATCCGTCAAGGATTTCATCTTTTATGTTCTAGGTTTGAGGGAGTTGCTCAGGTAATGAGATGAAGCTATAGATCTTGAAAGATTTCGTTCGGGGTAGAAAAAAAAGAAAATCTACAATAGATGTAGTGATCAATTGGTTTGTCATGCCGTCAATTACCGTAGCGATTCTACCCCGGGGTAAACTCTTTACCTGCCGCGGTATGCCCGAACCGCAGGTGCCACACTTAAAGGCATGGACACTTTTGGTTATTACTTCTAAATTAACTTACTAGGTAACGAGCAATGGAGAGCTGTTGGAAGTATAAAATACTGTGATAAACGGCTCACTCGGAAGTGACGTAGTTTTTTAGTAAGAGGTAATTTCTCACCCAAGGTTTCGGGCCTGAAGCCTTTTTGAGGCATCTGAAAGCACACAAAGTTATGCAACAAGGGTGCTTTTTCTTTCATTATTCTCTTGCAACTTCGATGACCAATATTGTGTCAACATTTTCACAGATTCTTGCCAGCTTATTTCGATGCGGCAAATCTAAATAAAGTCTCAAAAGTTGGGAGATAGTTTTCTCTGATGCGACTAAAATAAATATCATGAGAACTGGGGTCATAATATCAAGGTTATCTTTTGTAATAATTCAACTTTAAAATAAAAAATATCGTTTGTAACAATTTTTGATAAGTTTAAATTGTTGTATTTATGTACTTCTTTGTTTTAAATTGTTGTCGTTTTTTTTTCTCGCTCCCTGAACAAAAATGTCGACACAATTATTGTTAAGCCTAAAATGGAACTCGTTCCTAGAAAATCATGTGACCCCAAAACCATTCAAACTTTGTTGTCGTGTGTTTTGGGTTTTTGTTGTTGTCTTTTTCTTGGAGGGAAACCAAAGTATGTACACATTATAAAGTTTACATTCGTAGTCGTATGTGTTTGTTTTTGTTGTTGTCTCTTTCGTGGAAAAAAAAACAAAAACATGCGTACATTTTACAAGTGCCATCAGTACCTGCAGAAGGTTACTTCGAAAAAACCATTACATGAGAAAAGAAGACAAGGCAAACAGACAATGCCCACAGCTTCATCTCTGATCGCCACTGTCTGCTTTTATTTGAAGTATCACTTAGATCATGAACAGATACATTAACTGTTACGCCTCTACCCACCCACAAGACTTTGTTGTCTTTTCTAGAAACTCACAAAGTGTGAGCCGGAGGACAATACTGTTTACATTTTCCTCCGGAGTCGAAGCGAAAGTATTTCTAAGTGCCTTGATGACCTTCCGCGATGCGTCGCTTTCTTTTATTGTTTCAATTCGAAGAACGTTTAGCTGAAGTTCTCCCTTGAAACTGCTTGTTTTCAAAACCTTCCAAGAAACCGTGTTATCACTGACAGAATGAGAAACCAAACTCAGTTTAGAACATCCATGATACATCTTATCTGTGGGTTATAGCTGCCAAATTAGGAGACACTTAATTGTTAGCTGCCCTGGAAAGAACTCTTTCAGGCACCACGTGTGCGCACACGCGAAGTTTTACAGGTCCCTGCGGAAGAAGTTGCATCATAACCGTTTTTGCAGCGAAGGGTCTAAACGTCCCTACAAGATTGTCTCCACTATTCACACACGTGAACGAACCTCGTGTTTAACAACTTTCAAAGATTGGACTTTCGTACCTCCATCTGGGACACAGTGGCGGTGTATGTACTCCATCATTATTCACACGATCGACATTCTTTTGAGACTTTCTCCGAGAAGAATTGTTGACGAATTTGAGAATACGGAGACAACTTTGACAAAAGTTCTTGTTTCGTAGTCCATGTTCCAGCCGAATTGCACAAGTGAGCTTTCATATCAAGGTATGTGATAACACACTCAATCGGGAAAAGTGGGTCGGGTTGAGAACAGGTGATTGTAGCCGCTTTGTTCAGTACAATTTGCATTATTTTGGTAATTTAAGATTTGCAATTTTTTCCTAATCTCACAAATGTTTTACAAGAAAGGAAATTATATTTGTGACTGAGTATTGTTGTCGAACTTTAATGTTTTCTCTCTGGGATAGATTTATAGTTTTTGTTTAGTTCATTTAGCTCATAATTTAGTGAATTTAGTTTGTCTTTTATAATGAGGCTTGCAACTATTTGACAACATGTATCAATTTCCTTTTGGAATATTCCTAAGCTCAGGTCTGTGTACAAGTAATTTCATTAAGTTGGCAGACTCAACTACTGTTCATTTTTGCGTTAGGTTATCGTGAACAATTTCAATAGAAACTATAAAGCAGTGTGTTGGCAAAACTTGACACAAGAAACTTGGGAGTACACTGGTTTTTTTCAGTTGATCTTTTGAAATGACGTATGACTATTTTGATAGAAAGTGCTGGAGCCTACATAAGTAATGTTTGAGAGAGTTACGCAATAATAAGTGATTTTTCTAATACAGCTACAGCTCACGTCCGTTACAAGGGTTACATAAATCTCTAACTTAGAGTGACAGCTTTGTGGAAAACAAATTAATTGCGTTTATAGGCAGTGGACACTATTGTTAATAATGACTCAAAATAATTATTAGCATAAAACCTTTCTTGGTATCGAGTAATGGGGAGAGGTTGACAGTATAGAACATTGTGAGAAACGGCTCCCTCTAAAGTAACGTAGAAAGAACTAATTTTCCACGACTTTGATTTCGAGACCTCAGATTTAGAATTTGAGGTCTCGAAATCAAGCATCTGAAAGCACACGACTTCGTTTGACAAGGGTGTTTTTCTTTCATTATTATCTCGCAACTTCGACGACCGATTGAGCTCAAATTTTCACAGGTTTGTTATTTTATGCATATGTTGGGATACACCAAGTGAGAATACCGGTCTTTGACAATTACCAAAGGTGTCCAGTGCCTTTAAACTGGCCATAAATTATGCTTTTTAATATTGATTGTTATTGTACGGTAGAAACTCTAAGAATTCTTGGCCTGCAGCACAGAATCTTCGGCAGTACGCATGAAATGGGCGGATGCATGGTTTACACGGGAAACGCATACCTAGGTCAACTCGTACCCAGGTCACTGACTCGCACCCAGGTCAACTCGTACCCCGGTCAACTCGTACCCAAGTCATCTCGTACTCGTGCCCAAGTTTACACATGCATCTTGTTGTTCAAATACAGACAATGACGTTGCATTCGTACGTTGGGTGGGCACGGTGATAGGTCAAGAAGTAACTTGAAGAATAGACGCACCCTCTTGGCACTATTAACCCTCTTCTCAAAGCCCCTCGTAAACATGTCGAGTGTACTTCTTAAACAATGGCCGGTAAATATTGCCCAGATGATTTTCACAAGTCACGATGGCCTGAAGACAAAGTTGCGTAATAGAAGATAATCATTGTTTTGTGGGACGCACAATAAATGTTGACGAAATAGATCGGTTGCATGTAAATCCAAACTTAGCACACGTTAATGGCGTCTTGTAAGATTTGAGGGTGATGTGAAAATAATGGGATTAATAATGGGTTTATATACCTTGGAATGGTCTCCCTTTGAGCTGGTGAAAGGTGTTGAGGCGGTGGGTTGAGAACACCATGGTTGAGGCATGGAGGTGGGGACGGTGTTCAGACGGACAACTCGACGGTTCGGACAACTCGTCCGTCAGACAACTCTATCGTAAGCAACTCGTCCATCTACCAACTCGATGTTTCTCTCAACCGTCGAGCTGTCTGACGGATGAGCTGTCCGAGAGACGGGCTGTCTGAACTGTCGAGTTGTCTGACGGACGAACTGTCTGACATCCGAGGGGACAAACACTTCTCAGCCAATAATCCGGTACCTGTACAGAGTTCTTGGCCGATGTCAATCACTGTCATAAGTTATATATTTGCAATCATAATGGGGGATAAGGGGAAGTGTTTACGTGTGGCCAATTACTATGAATAGAAATTATTGTCATAAATAACTTGTAATTACCAATTGCAGGCATAGAGAATGAACACGAGTTTTTACTGATTTGTTTGCATTTCTGCTCCACGTTAATGCTCTTTCGACTTGAACAATTGTGTTTGCCCAAAATAACACCCTCTAATGAAAGTAACGGTGTTATGTGTACACACATGCTTTGGGGTGTTAACTTCGTCGCTGTAAATAAATATCAAAAACCGTTATTAATAATGGTTGTTAATTATGACATAACTAACCATGGAATGTTGTTCAGTGTAAACTTGATTAGTAATCATGTCTTATGACTTGTCATGCAGTCTGGTGCACAACACTTGAATACATCAGGACAAAGTAATTTTGACTTATCCTGAATTACATGAAAATTGACTCTTTTTTCCTTCAATTTGTTGGTGAATATCGGCAGAAGTACCCGTTGTCGATCTGACACTCTAAGGTCAATCGACACAATAACTTGATGCTAAACAGATGGTACGTTTTGTTTAACTGTTTTGTTGTGATGTATGTTATGGTTGCTGGTTAGCTGTCGTTGGGACAAGGTGTGATAGGGTGTTCTGATTGAACCGTTCAGGCTTTAAAGAGGCACTCTAGACACACTATTGGTATTTTACTCAAAATAGTATTGTTAGCTTTTGAAATGAGCAATGAAGAGCTGTTGATTGTAGAATATTATGAGAAACGGCTGCCTCTGAAGTAACGTAGCTTTAAGTAGTAATTTCTCACTCAAATATTAAACAATTTAAGGCCTATGGCCTTTTATTGGGGATATCTGAAATGAAAAGCAAATTAATTTGTGCAACAATGGTGTTTTCTGTTACAATTCTCTTGTAACTTACTTCGATGACCAATTGCGTCTAAGTTCACAGATTTGTTATGCATATATTGAGGTACACCAAGTGAAAATACTGGTATTTACATTTACCAAATGTGTCTAGTGCATTAAAACCACCTGTGTTTAGTTGGGGAAATTAGTCCATCAGTCCATGGAGGAAGTCCATGAACAGTCCTACGGCCTCAGGTTTATAGAGTGCGCCCTACACAATTTAGCTACCAAAGCCATAGACCTTTTCGCAAATACCGGGGCGCGCGCGTAAAGCTTGGAATTAGGTGCATTGTGGTCTAGCTGGTATCCAAATTTGATCCATATATATCCCACAATGCACCTCTTTCAACAGTCTGCGCTTGCGCATTGGTATTTGCGATAAGGTCTATGCATAAACTAAGTTTAGTCATATTTTTATTTCAAACATTTGTGCTGCGATATCAGTTGGGAATGTC
Source organism: Asterias rubens (assembly GCF_902459465.1). Taxonomy (NCBI): domain Eukaryota; kingdom Metazoa; phylum Echinodermata; class Asteroidea; order Forcipulatida; family Asteriidae; genus Asterias; species Asterias rubens. Next base: position 12,261,697 of record NC_047067.1, read on the forward strand.
AGAAAAGAAACTTTCTCGCAAGTTTAAGTGTAGCCACTTATGTATGATGAATTATTGTTGACCGTTGTAGACGTTGAGCATACTGACGTTTAGATTTCGGTAACGATTTGTCTAGCGCCCTCTCGTGTAAAGCTACGAGTAATATTTCGTATGTAAAGAGACCTGACTACGAACCCCGCCCATCGCAACGTGAAAGCTTTGCCAGCATGACAATGTACGTGCCAATGCTTGTGAAATGTTTCTTCCATTCTCATAATGACAATGTCTTTGCTAGAAATAATGGTTAATTTATGGCCTACAAGTCGTAATTAAACGAAACTGTATGTTCGTCGTCTGTGTGCACAATAGAGAGATGTGCCCTCCGACTAACCCCGGCCATCCATATTGGCTGCAGAGGGGACATACAATAACTTTGACATGCGTTGGCCATGTGCTGTTCCATTATAAAACTTTCACCATCAATGGTGTCCGCACCGACGTATACCTGTCTTGGGAAAAGTCAAGTCTTTTGTGCATTGAAGATTAAACCACATGCGTCATTTGGGTGTAGAGAACCACTTTACTCCACGCAACAACAGGCCCATTCATTGTATCTGTATTGTTATAAACACCTATAGAGCTGACTTCGAGTAGTTGTTCACACATCCACCCACGAATGTTCACGGCGTTGCTTCAATTATAATAGACTTTAATCTTCCAATAGTCTCTTGTTTGTTAAATCTTGGTTAAATATCAAACCAGGCATTTGGTGGTAATTAGCTAATATGAGACACCAGTGTGGTGTCAACATGTGGATTAGCCGTTGATCTCAGACCTCAATGGGTGACGGTGCAGCTTTTTTATGGGGCATACAGTGTACATGTAGAAGGTCTGATGATACCCAAAACCGCCGGATCTTTCGAAATTCCTTAACAGGAAACAGTGACGCCCTCTCACAGTGCATACGATCGGAACGTCGTGCATGAACTAACCAACATGAAACTTGTATGTTGAGACCAGCGACATGCACGCTTTTAGTCAGTGTGTGTTTTTCTTTGAAGTCGAGAGTCCGGTGTGTGGGTTGTTTCTCTGTTCATGGAGGTAGCTCTTTCCATGTTTGTACCTCGGTCTGTCAGACCATAGAGAAAGGACATCCGTCAAATTATGGTAAGTTAATTTTGTCTATATTTTATTAGGCCATCTCACTTCTGTCGAATTCTTCCACAACATTTGAAGCACTCGTCAGTGCGTTTTTCATTGAGGCTGTTGCATTCATGCTGTGAACGGACATATTATCCCTTGGCTGCAAATGTGTGTTCTATAACTTCTTATCGTATGGCTTTCTGCTAAACACCATTCGTTCTATTTTCTTATATCGTATGGCTTTGAGTGTAGGCCTACATCGTTTTTTTCTATAACTTCTTGTCGTATGGCTTTATGTTTAGTATTTCGCTTTTTATTTCTAATCGAATGGCTTTCTGTGTGTAGGTCTTCTTTGTCTAGACTTCTTATCGTATGGCTGTCTGTGCAGGCCTACATCGTTTGGAAAAGTTTCCGTATGGCGCCACCACTTTTTCATTCGAAATAAAATAATATAGTATCTAATTTACCTGATCGATATATTCCTTTTTGTAAAAATGAGTGAAAAAGTGGTGGCGCCATACGGAAAGTTATCCTTTAAATTAATTTAAGGAAATTATGGTGCCCCTCCCCCCCCCTCCCTCCAATAATGCGTAACGTTATGGGGTACTCTTAAGAAAGATGATAACGTTGAAATGTCTTGTTAATTTTTCAGTATTCAGGTGTTCACGTACATCATGAAGGCTACATCAAGTCTTTTTTTCTTTCTTTTCTTTTTCCAAGCTTTTGTTAGAAGTCGTCATTTACTTCTTAATGAGACAGTACACTTACAAATGGATCACCTTACAAATACATTTTGACTTTTTTTTTCCGTGTATCAAGACATATCGAGGTCGAAGACCCTCAAAAACAGTGTTGAGTTCATGAGTTCAGCTTGTTTTTATAGATTAATCAGCAAATATTTGGGCTGTGTGTTTGTTGAGATTTATGGAAGTCACGTCAAACAACGACGATCGTAAATTGTTTAACTTATAGCTACTGCGTTACTGGTTCGTGTGTTGATTGTGAAGTCGTTTAGTGCCGTCTGAATTTGGCGATCTATTGAGAATTGTGTGTGGAGAGGTTTATGGCAGCAACATTAAAGACACTGGACACTATCGGTAATTGTCAAAGACTAGCTTCACAGTTGGTGTATCTCAACATATGCATAAAATAACAAACCTGTGAAAATTTGAGCTCAATTGGTCGTCGGAGTTGCGAGATGACTATGAAAGAAAAAACACCATTGTCGCACGAAGTTGTGTGCTTTCAGATGCTCGATTTTTAGACCTCAAATTTTAAATCTACGGTCTCGAAATCAAATTCGTTGAAAATTGCTTCTTTCTCGAAAACTGCATTACTTCAGAGGGAGCTGTTTCTCACAATGGTTTATACTATCGACCTCTCCCCTTTACTCGATACCAAGTAAGGTTTTATGCTAATATTTATTTTGAGTAATTACCAATAGTGTCCACTGCCTTTAAGTGAAGTTTCTCATTTACTTTGAGCTATGGACAGAAGGACATACCTGAACGTTTACAGGTGAGGTTGGGCGACACAGTTTGTTTGGGCATGGAGGTAGGAATGAGGCAATACAACGTATGGAGAGGCTTTAAAGGCACTATAAACTATTGGTAATTACTTAAAAAATAACTGTAGGTATACAAACTTTCCGGCATCTGAAAGGTACACATATTTTTCTGCTGCTGAATTGACTTTTCTGTATGATGATACGTAGAAAAAATTACCTGCTTTGTTTTGGGTTGTTTTGTGTGTTTTTGTGGGGGGGGGGGGGGGGGGGGGTCTTGTTTTGCCATCCTTTTTTTTCTTTTTCGTTGAGGGTACTTAATTAAATTATTAAAATATAAGTGTCTCGGATACGTGTTCATTTTCATCTTCACCATCGTCAGCGGTCAAAAAAAAAAAAGAGGTCAATCTAGCAACCTTATTTTCTGGAGCATAGCACTTTCGAATTCCGTCGACCCCCTGTTAGTGTTGGATGGAAAGATATTGGTCCCATGGGAAGGTGAACCACCTCGGATGGAGACGCATTTAATGTTTGATCAATATCAATAATGAACTGCTTATAAATTGTATATGCAATGGCAATTTGTATACAGCGATCCGGTAATTTTAACTTGATTGATTTTTTTTAAATGATTTGTGGCTGACCTGTCCTAACTTTGCTTCAAAAATCAAAAACCACGCCTCAAGCAGCAGAGTTGATAATCATTTTGAGGCGACCCATGTACATTGGCGGCACGGCCTTACATAAAATTACTTTTGTAGAATGCCGATTGAAAACCAGACAACAAACCTGTTGACAGAGTAAGATTGGGTTACATTCAAAGCTCGACTCGGTTTTTTCTATACTATTTTTACTTTTTACGAGACCAGTTGTGATGTTGTTGTATGGAGTGTTTCAGGTTGGCCGATAACTACAAAATTGATTATTAAAAATATAAAGTTTGTAACCAGGGCTTGGCGTTTTATACTGCATTTCGTGTTCATATACGCCTCGAAAGCACGCATAAACCTTTATCATGATGCCTCCATCTTGGTCACGTTCCTTGTATCAAATAGCAGTAATGAATTTTAAAATCCAGTGCTAAGAAAGGAACCAGACTATTTTTTTCTTCCAGCTTTAGTTTTATTACAATGGTTCAAATTAGAGAAAAATAAAGATTGCCACACCATGATTAAAGATGCTGCGTCAGATTTTTGGCCGATTTGACCCCAAATTTTTGATTTAAAATTCACTAGGTATTTTGATGGGGGTCGAGAAAGTTACAAGCTTTCATTTGAGCCATTGCTCGAAAAAGTCCGCCAGTTATTAGTAGCAGACAAATAAAGTGCTCAAAATTAGTTTTTGTCGGGATCCCGACAATGTATCACGTGACCAATTCTTATGTGTTTTATAAGAAACGTTTTAAATTTTTGTCAATGGTTCCTGACCATTAAAAGTAAAAGTTCAACCCTTTTTTCATTAGAACGGGTGATACTCTTTGAAATACCATTCACTAAAAAAACACCTTTTTTTTAATGTTTGGGGCAAAAAATCTGACATAGCATCTTTAAGGTTTGAAGTCAATGTGAAGTCAAAAACGAATTTGATATATTTTTGTTGGTCCCCAAAGGGAAAGTGAACTCATAACTGTATACCTTGGTTATCCATAAAAATCAATCAAAGTGCCACGCTAACAGTCGAAACAGTAGTTTGTGATGATTAATGATGTCTCAATATAGTATTATGAGTGGCCTAAAGCGACCTCGCACAACACAAATATACAATAACTCAAACTGTATCTCCTATTATATTCCAACAGATTTCATGGTAAGCTATTGTTTATAGACAATCAGAATACTCCACCCTGTTTTGAGACGAAACCTGGATGTTTTCCAGCATGGCCAGGACCTGAGCAGTACACCTGCACCCTCTGTGAGCAAGAACAGGCCGTTCAAGTCGATGGTCCAATTAGCGTTGAACGCCCGGTGAACGTAGAGGTTTATTTTGGGTGTTTCTCGATAAGCGTTTCACGTCATCTTCACGTCATCTTCGCGTGGGTCTACACAACTCGAGCTTCGGGCTGGAGGGTTGTCCGAATGAGACGGTCTCACACGAGCACTTGACCAACCACCACGGGTTTAGGTCCCGTCCGAATTGCATGTATTCGCTGCCTGAAAGAACCATTACAACAGTTGCCATGCCCAACAAGATGTCTAGGTCAAATTCGCCGCCAAATAATAACACAGGACCGTACCTGAGCGGACTGAAACGGAAGGGGTCCATGAGAAAGATCGGAGTGGCCCAGGCCAAGCCTTTTAGGGTAATTGTGCTGGGACAAGCTTCTGTTGGAAAAACAGGTAGGCATTTTTGTTTTTTTACTATTTATCGTGGAACTGTTTTGAAAGTTGATCATGTTCGTGAATTAATTTAATGTGCTGTTGTTGTAATGATGAAAGGTGGTGAGGGTTTTCTCTGCAAAACAAGCCATTTCATCAAACCAATCATTACAAAATAAACTTGGTAGTCTAGTGTAAACTACACATTTTAAATTCTAGGTAGATTTGGAGGTAGTGACCATTCCTTGAAGCTGACATGAAAATGTAACAACAATAGATATAGCTTCAGCTCAAATCCCGTTGCATTTGGTGCAATAAATAATCAAAAGGCTACTGGAAACTTGTTCAGAAGATCACCCATTATTGAAAAAAAGGTGCAACCCTTTGTGCCCACTCAAAAATAACCTTTTAGTTACAGCGCTGCGTATAAGTATATGGCGTTTTGTTTGGACAATTTGATTTACCTCTATAATTTCCAGTGTAAATGGTGCTCCCGGCCATTCCTAATGGGAACATCCTTGTCAAAATGTGTTTGTCTTTATTTTGTTGTTGATTTTTTTTACCCCGATGTCAATTGCACACTTTTTTGACCTTCAGAGGAATCCTCTTAATAAACAAAAAAACTTGCAAATCCTTTGTGGCCACTGAAAACGTTCCCTTACATCGCTGCATAATTATGTGTTTTGTATAATGTACAAGTTGATTTACCTCTAATTCCCAGTACAAAGGGTTTCTGTCAAATTTTGAATCTGTTTGTTTTCTGTTGCTCGCCTGATGTCAATTTGTATTACCTTTTTTTCATGGTATAATAGTACTAAGAGACTTCTTTGCCCTTCGCATCATCATTTAATACCATCGCCCTTTCATCACTAGGCACTAGTATTAGTTAATATGAAAGCCGGAGACCTTTTAGTTTAGATAATCGGGTTGTCCGACTGGGAAGTCATGCGTGTTGATACTTCTTTCATAACGGGACTCGGCCAAATCTCAAGGTTACAAAGCTTTTCAATATCGAGATATCGCCTCATTCTTGATTTCAGTATAGTGCGTGACTGAAATTGTGCTTGAACACTCACACGGAACACTATTTGTAATTACTCCAAATATTGTTGAGCATAAAATTTACTTGGTAACTAGCCATGAAGAGCTGCTGATAGTATAAAGGGTGTCAGGCGATTCGTACCCTGTTCACTGCGTACCTTTTGCAAGTACTGATTGACTTTGGACACCTCATGAAAACTTACTTGGTAACACAGGCAAGGGAGAGCTGTTGATAGTATACACAACATTGTAAGAAACAGCTCCCTCTGAACTGAAGTAACCTAGTTTTTGAGAACGAGGTAACTTCACACTCAAAAGACTTCAGGCCTGCTTAAGTAAGTTTTAAGCATCTGAAAGCACACAAATTTGTGCAACATTGGTGTTTGTTATTTCAAGTTATCAAGATTCTACACATTTATTCTATACCCAACGGGCCTCTTATCAAACTTCTAAAAGAAATGCATTGACTCTTGTTTGTGTCCAGTTTACATCTTCACCAATGGAGGTCTTTGAAATCCCCAATACTTCAACAGGTATTTTACGTAGAAACTCTCTTGTCTTCAGTTTGTATGGTCTTTGTTCGCGTAAACCAACACAGGCAATTAAATGACGCGTGACCCTATATATGAAGGGATTGTTGACTTGCTGTATACAAAACATAGACGCATCATTCTCACTCTCTTCTCTCTTGAGTTTTTCTTTTCCGTCTAATCCCATTTGAAGAAGAAAAGGCGTCTTGAAAGAGATGGTGGAAAAGTGAAATGGATTAAACCGGTCACCGTGCGCCCACCGTCCCCCATGGGAGTCGGAGCCGCCGTGATCTGGCGATGATTTGTTGAACTCTTTGTCAAATAAAAACCCCGGTGTTTTCTTGTTTGCCATGTTGGCGCCCATGATGTTTTAAACGTCTTGTATTTATTTGTCTGCTTCCAATCTGAAGGGTTTGAGTTTGTGGAAGAAAAACAAACAAACGTCCTTCCCCCCTGTTTTTACGTAATGAACCAATTTGAAAAGGTTCAAACCAGTGGTTAGACTGCAGGACTTGCCATCACGAGGTTGTGGGGTTCGAAACCTACCAAGTTAACTTGTATCTGGGGTCGATTTCACAAAGAGTTAGGACTAGTCCTAACTTAGGACTAGTCCTAGGAGATAAACAAACTGCATGGATAGTCCTAAGTTAGGACGTGTAACTGGTCCTAACTCGAGATAAGACTAGTCCTAACTCTTTGTGAAACCCACCCCTGGTTTGCCTTGATGGCGCCAAAGAAGGTTACCTTGTCCGCTACCAACTGAAGTGTTTGGGTTTATGTAAACGAACACCTCCCCCCCACCCTTTTTTTTAAAAAACGTATTGATCCAGTCAGTAAGAAAACAAACTGTGGTCTAGTGGTTAGACTGCAGGACTTGCAACCACAAGGCTGTGGGTTCGAATCTTACCGAGTTTACCGCTGACGCTGATTATTATTATTATTTGTAATACGTCTCGCGTCTAACTAATGTATAGTGAGAGGGATTGAAAATTTCTCATCGCGTCACTACACCAGTTTGCGTTTTAGATTCTAAATTCATTCGGTTAAGGCTGGCAATCTACCCAATGTCGCCTCAAAGCTTCGATATTGATTTGGTTGGGTCCGAAGATAAGGACAATAAATTTGGTTTCACGCCGTAGAGTAATATTCCCATCACACAAAACTCATTCTCAATACGTTCTGAAAAATGTAGTCTCGGTTCAAGACAATGCTATCCACCCTATCACTCAATTATAACGATTCCTCGCCCCTGCGCTTAAAACAAGACTTTACAATTTCAGGTAGTGAGAACGAGTTCGGTGTGATGGGGTTACCAGGGATAAAAGTTGACCCGAGAAATGTCTTAAAATTCTCTCTACATTCCCATCAACTCAGTCACCGTAAAGAGCTTTTATGAGTGCTGCTGGACGGTCGAGAATTTTGAGAGCCTCTGATTTATGCTATCAATTTGAGTTTGGCAACCTCCACTTCCTCTTTAATCTTCAAGAGTCAACACTTAATAAATCTATATGTGGGCGAAGTACTGCAGTTTTTTATAATTTCGTATAATTTATAGAAGTCCTTCCTGGTGGGTTTTCATGAATTGGAATTATTGAATAATTTTGTCTTTATCGTTTTCATGAGATGTGAGATAACACCGATTGATTAATTGACGATATGTTCTTGCCTGCTCTCAAGTTTCAGTAAACACAGCATTAAATAAATGAACCATCACACAGTTTTTATGATGATGGTTTTATATGTCCATGGCGTTTTACCTTTTAATGTTGTTTACTTGTTTACAGTATGAACGTTTTCTCCTTCTTTGTTTCTTCCTTTTTTATTGTACTTGTGTAGTAGAGTGATTTGGAACTTATATTTTTCTCTATACTATGTATATACGACGATTTTAATTAGCCGTTAACTATTTGGTGTCTGTTTCGATTCCACTATTACAATTCGTCATGGATGGATGTAGGCTTACTTAACTTATAGTATCCATTAACTATTTGGTGTATGTTTTCACACTACTGTGATAAGTGTCACAATGTGGCTTTCATGCACAGTACTGTTTGTAAGTTTTGATAACCTTACTCAGTTATTGCTGCTTCCAAAAATAGAACTTGGACCTGTATCAGTTTCTAGTTTTTACAGTTAATGAATAAACCGTTATGCGACTGCACATCACTATTGGTATATAGGGCCTACTCCAAATAATGATGTGGCCTCCCGTCGAGGCCAGCCATTCATGTTGGGGAATAACATAGCAACATTCCCCACCCTTTGTCATCTTTAGTATGTGTATAAGGATTGGGACGAAACTCTGGGAGTTATCAAAGGGATAACTTAGAGGTAGTTTTGTCCTCGTTAAATCAGGCCAGGAGGAGGTCGCCAGATGATCGATAACTCCTGGAAAGACATGGACTAGTCCAGGTGTGAATGATGAGATACCTCTTCCGATGTGACATTGTCTTTTGTGTCCTAACATGGAGGTAGAAATAGCTACTTCCATGGTATGGGGGTATTCTTTCATGTCACGTTGGAGTACTGCTCATGGAACAGGGTGACACTACAAGTAACGATTTCGCCCAGCAATTTTGCATTGTACAAAATTTAGACTGCACTCATTTTGTCCACACTATTATATTAAGTGGCAAATTTTGATTTTTAGTAGAAATTGACACCTTTTGTGAAGCACTTCACAAGGGGAATCGGTTTGATTAATTAAACATTTTCACCTGTTTGTTTAGGAATTGCCCTTATTAAATATTTGTTCTGAATGCGTGTGTATCAAATACAGGATCTAGAATAAGTAAGCAACCCTGCACTGGCAGGCAGTGTCAACCGGTAGATCTGGTGGCACATCAAGGCTTGATGTACGAGCCACCACCACACCCAACCGCCACCCCACACTCTAACACGCCTCGGCAAAAATACAGTCGATTCTTGTTTTAACATAATCACTGGTTCTGGCCAAATTCCTTTTTAAACACCATAGCAGAAACAACCTTGTTTTAAGAGAATAGCAAAACAAATGAACGCAAGGCAGAAATGAGATTTAGGGCAAGTAGTTGGCGGGAAAATGCAGTTGGATTTTTGAAAAGGGTTTAAGGAACTGGCGATAATCTTGATCCCCCAACAAAGTTATATCCAAGGACAATGCATCTAATCCGCCTAAAATCATTACTGCCATGCATATCAATACAATTTTGATGTATATCGTACATACATTGCACTTGATCAAGTGATTTACCGTGTATTTTGTTTTGAAAATCATTGCTCCCTATACCTCTCCAATATTCTATTGTGCCCACCCACTTTAAAAGATCCCACCACTGCTTCGTGAGATGGGCCCTATCAGTTCCAGCGCTAATAGTGTGCTTTTTATCTGTTTAGTAATACAAACACCATTATTTCGCGTGACCAACAAATAACGGGTTTTAGTCGCCCTTTGGCTAATAATGTCACTTGCAACAATGTTGCTTTTTACCTGATTGAATGAAAAACCAGGAACAAGGACCCACCATTTAGGACCTGCTCCACTTAACAATAATCTACCAGTTCTCTCTGTAACAAGCGGTTATCGCGGACAAATCCAATCTGCCGAAATCGGTCCCTTGGGTTGTCTTTATGGTAAATCCATGCACTTTAGAAAGAAAAACCCTGGTTTTGTTAGGATGGGTTTAGGGTTATTTATTTCCGAAGGCTTGTTTTAAGTTGTCATTTTAAGGATCTTCTAAAGGAGAAAACCTACAACGAGGAGTTTTTTTGTTAGTGGAATAAAGTCGTGAGGCCTCCCGAGGGAGAACAGAAACCGTAGCAGTGCAGTAAGGGGTGTATTGTATGCGGGTGTTCCCCGCTGAATTGGGCTTTTTGGCTTTTGTGGTGGCTTTGTGCCTCGCAGTTCCGCTTGTCAAAATTTGTTTCTGGATAGCTCGTTCCTGGTTTAGGGAAAGACTCTTTCTTGTGTCGTTGAATCAGGTATACCTGTATATGCCTCGTTCTTGAAAGGGCACCTAGGCAATGACCAGGGGGCATGGAGGCAATCACCTGTATTGCCTCCGTGTGGATACCGGACTTCAGGATTGGTTTTGGCGGGCTGTCAAATTTGTCAACGGATTCTTTGTAGAGAACTGTGTGTATGTTTGCATTTGATTCAACAGGTGTTGTGTAACCCACTTTTCGTGCAGTAAACATAATTAAAGTTTCTTTTTGTGAAAAAACAACGTCAGGTTAAAGAAAAAACAATTTTGCAAATACTGAATGGGTTAATTGTGTTTAGACTAACTAATGATCTCTCCCCCTGCCGAGTCCAGCTGGTTTATAAACAGACCAATAATTGTGATTTTGTTTTTGTTTTTATTGATTCGAAGTCAATATGGTAGTTCTCAATTCAGTGGGTGCCCGGTCATTTGATCCTTCCTTGCTCTGTGCTCAGGGCCCGATTTCTTCCTTAATAAAGACAGGACTACCAACCAAATTTCCACGTGATTTTCAGGATAAGCAAACAACAGCTGAATGCTTGTAACAAGCAATATGCAACAAATTAAAATTTGGTTGTTAATCCTGTTTTACTCAAGGAAGAAATGTCATGCTAAGCAAACTTTTGTGCTTACAGGTTTTATGAAATTGGGCACAGATCAAGATTGAATTCGTTAGATTCCTTGCTCGATGGCTATAGTTGTGCTGCCCTTGTCTTAAAACACCGGACTTAAAACTGTTTTGGTTCTGATGAGTAGAGTGTGGGTTCAAGTCCTGGTCGTGGCACTTGAATAGATTAATTGCTGGGATTGGTAGTGCATGTTACAGAACATGAACATAATACAGGACATGAACAACCCAGAACATTTATCCCAGAATAATTATCGTGGGAGGAGTTGTTCACATAGCAAGCACCCCAAATTAAATGAATACGTTGTCTTGGATCGGTCGAGTTCGTCTTTGAAAAGCATTTGTAACCGTTTGTTATAAAACGCATTCGGGATGTTGTAAAGGTATAATACAATGATCCACACAAACATGCCTAGAAATTGGCCGGTTTTCCTTTTACCTCCCATTGTCTTCAATATTATTTACTATTGAACGCAATCTCCTCAAGAACTGACCCAAGACGTAAGTGCCTGTTGATTGATGCAAGACGCCATAAATCGACACGTCCCATCGAAAGAAAACGCCATTCAAGACAACCATTATATTCCTTATAAATTGGCCTTATATATTGATGCCTCACTTGAACTTTCTGTGAACTGTCGAAAACGTGGATTTCGAGATTTCTTGATTGTGAATTCAAAGCTCGGGCATCGTCAACGCCCCCACCCCCCCCCCCACCCCATCCACCCCAAGGCACCACTCAGTAAGAAGTTTTCTCGGCATAGACCATAGAGCAAGGAACAGTTAACCCCACTTCAAAACCGTTTGCATTTCAAAGTGTGAAAGAGCTAGGCTGGGCTACCGGACTAGTGCGAGTGCATGATTCCTGACCACCCATACAGACGTCTATTTTGTGCAACCTCTTTAAAGGCACTGGACGCTTTTGTTAAAATTACTCAAAGTAATTGTAAGCAAGTAACTTGGTAACGAGCAACGGAGAGCTGTTGATAGTATATAAACTGAAACATTGTGATAAACGGCTCCCCTGAAACGTAGGTTTTTTTTTAGAAAGAGGTAATTTCAACTCTCACTCACATATTAAAAGACTTCACTTTTCAGGACCGAAGCCTTTTATTAGATATCTGAAGACACACAGGTTTGTTATTCTATGCATATGTTGAGATACACCAAGTGAGAATCCTGGTCTCTGACAATTACCAAACGTGTCCAGTTCCTTTGATGTGATCTAGCCCTCTTGATTGAGAGCTGCAGTTCAGAGTGGAGTTGTAAAACCGTCTCGTGGGATCAACTGCCACAAGAAAGGCGTATATTTAGGTGACGCATTCTCACAAAAAAAGCTTGGAGCAAAAGACTGAGAAAAACAACCTCTACGACCTCAGTGGACTAATACGGATTAAATTGTTCACTTACTTTGTCGATGGACTTATGGTTACGAGTCCATTTGCCCCAAAATGTACCCTTTCTGCATCCAACGTGTTACATTCACACTTTAGGGAGCGGATTACGTGTAGCGAGGCCGGGTGTAGCGAGGCCAGCACCGGTGTCTTGTTCGTGGAAAGCCCTTCACAAGGTCCGCCATTTATACTTTTTTAAGTCTCGAGAGAGACTGAACCAATAACTGAAATATAGATTGGATGTTCATTTCATGCCAGTTAACAGTCACAGAGTATAAGATTGGCATGTGTCATGTGATTTACAAAAAGGACACTTCTTTATATGTTACTCTTAGTTACCTGCTCATGTTGAGGGTGTTGTCATTGTAGCCTTCGAGAAAGACTCGATGTTGTTTCCAACAGCCAATTCTATTTTCTCATTAATAAAACAAGCACACAGTGAAGGTTGATGTCAGGTATGAGACCTAAATGTGCAGCTAAGGGACAGGTTGGCGGAAATGTTTTATACAATCTGACATGTTCTTTTGTTCTAGTAATATAATACACTTAGTTACCTGTTCATGTTAAGTGTGTTGTCATTTAGCCTTCGAGAAAGACTCGATGTTATTTGCAACAGCTAGTTCTATTTTGACATTATAAATTTATATGGTTTGTGTGCAGCACCTTCCTTTGGTTGTCCAATCATAACTTTACAGGACTACAAATTTCGGTGACAAACTTCAAGTTTCGGTGGAAAACTTCATGTTGAAATGTTTTGTTTCGGCTCGGTCTGTTTTCACACACAACCCTACCGATTACCTATTATGGAAAAAAATTTCATCTGAGATTCTGTCCCCCACTTTGGCAATTTAATTGGAGGATGATTCAAAAGAGAGCGCTAAGAAGTTTGCTCAGTTTGCTGTAAGAGGATGGGGGAGAGGGGCAGAACTCCTGTCACGCAGTTTTGAAGCAAATAACAGTCCCTCTTCTCGATTTCTGGAACGTCTTGGCTTTCCCACAATTGTATTGAGACAACCAACCACTGTGGCTTTATAAACATAAAAACAACACTGGAACAGTTAACTTTAAAAATAGACTGCTTGAATATTTAAGGTTTCCTGCACTATACCGGCGACACCTCGGCTTTAAGATGATACAACAAAAGAACATCTTTTATTCGTAGATGACAAATTCCTTCGCACATTACTTGCGGGGGGTTGATCCCGTTTTGAAATCCCCACCACCAATACGCAGCGAACCATGGTATCCTTTTATTCCCGCCCGAAAGCTTCTCTGTTGAACCCCTTTTTATCACTTACTTGCCTGTAAATCGTAGAGCTGTCTTTTCATTTCTATCGCATTGCCAAAAGAGGATTGCTGTTTTTTTTTATATCCAGTCTCATCCACTTTTTGTGCTGAATACCGGGATAGCCAGGGCAATACCGGGATACCAGTATTAAAGAAAACGGAAGCTTATAAAAAGTTGGGACTATTCCAATTCACTGTTTTTATTTACTTTAAATATACCTGTTGTAATCCTTTTAATTTTAATGTACACTGTTTTGTAATTCAGCCAGTAGGCCACAATGAGCAGTTTTTTTTAATAAACCATAATAAAAAATAACAATAGAAATCCACTGCTACGCAATGATGATATGCTCCCTTGTTTTTGAGTGATTGTTAGTCGGGAGGAATGTACATAATTTCACCATGTCCTCGCCCTAGATGATTTAGCAAATGTAGAACAGGAATAGATTTTGCGCAACAATATGATTGATACCAAACTTGAAACACCTGTAATTTCTGTTGACTGACAAGGCAATACAAGAATACTCTGTTCATAATAATTTGCAATGCATTGACTGGGGAAGATCCCAATGAATAGCTGGTTGGCCTTTTACCAAACTTGAAACATCTGTAATTTATGTTGACAACACTGACTGCACAAGACAACTCAACTATTCAAGGCGGTGGACACAATTGGTAATTACTCAAAATAATTATTAGCATAAAACCTTACTTCTTTGGTAACGAGTAATGGGGAGAGGATGATAGTATATAAAACACTGAGAAACGGCTCCCCTCTGAAGTCACGTAGTTTTCGAGAAAGAGGTAATTATCTACGATTTTGATTTCGAGACCTCAGAATTAGATACTGAGGTCACGAAATCAAGCATCTGAAAGCACACAACTTCGTGTGACAAGGGTGTTTTTCTTTCATTATTATCTCGCAACTTCGACGACCAATTGAGCTCAAATTTTCACAGGTTTGTAGGCATATGTTGAGATACACCAAGTGAGTAGACTGGTCTTTGACAATTACCATTAGTGTATAGTCTCTTTAATGCAAGAATACTCTGTTCATAATAAGTTGCAATGCATATTATTGACTGGTGAAGATCCCAGTGAGAAGCTGGTTGGCCTTTTGACAGTTACCTGTCAGTCTTCATTTAGTCATTTAAATCTCCACCACAAACCACAACATGGCATTGAATTAGTGCACGGCAATTCTTAGCCGATCCCTGGTTTTGATTGACAGCTCTCCATTTATTTAATGGGATGTCACTTTTTACGCAAGTCTGGCTCCGACTTCTGTTGTTTAAGACATAACATTGCTGTCTCTGTGAATGTCTCAACTGGCATCCAAAAACTGACCTGACACCGTTCCGCCATATTTGTTTATGTTACCTTCATGATGTAAATATGGCTGTCATTTCGTATTAGGAGTGACGGGTTCGCCAACTTTTTAAAAAACTCCAAAGTGGTAGCACTATTTTTTTTACCCGAGACTAAAGGCATGCCATCAACTTGTGGGTTCGTTCTGTATTTCTTATACTATATTTTGAGTCTCCATCGTTTGTCTGCATTGCCAAGCCTTTTTTCGGTTTGATTATTAGTAAATAGTGTTGTGGTACCCATACAGAGTAATCCAAGTGCTCCCATTCAAATAATAGTTCTCACTAGTACTCATACTCGAGTTACAATCCACCAGTACTCGTACTCGAGTTAAAAAAACTGTATACTCGTACTCGTGTAATATTCTTCACTAGTACTCGGACTCGAGTAATACTCCCAGTACTCGTACTCGAGTTAAAAAAATGTATACTCATACTCGTAGTCGTGTAATATTCTTCACTAGTACTCGTACTCGAGTAATACTGTACTCATACTCGTACTCGAGTACTCCCACAAGTACTCTTACTCGAGTAACACTCCCCCACTAGTACTCGTACTCGAGTAATACTGTACTCATACTCGTACTCGAGTACTCCCACAAGTACTCTTACTCGAGTAACACTCCCCCACTAGTACTCGTACTCGAGTAATACTCTTACTCCTGTAATACTCTTCACTACTCGGACTCGAGTAAAACTCCCAGTACTCATGCTCGTACTCGAGTACTCCCACAAGTTACTCGAGTAACACTCCCCTACGTACTCGTACTCGAGAGGGATTCTTGACTCAAGTAACACTCGTACTCGAGTAATACTTCCACTAGTACTCGTACTTGTACTCGGGTAATAATCCCCTCGAGTAATACTCTCCACTCGTATACATGAATGTGTTCTTACTCGAGTTGTACTCCCGCTAGCATACTCATATACTCCTAATGAACGGCAGAGCATTGATGGGGAAATAACTAGCATAATATGTTGTTTTGTACTGTTCGTCAAATTGTACAATGCGTATGTGAAGGCAGGGTGTGCGACAAAGATGTACACATTGCTCCTGCTGGACTTGTTGACTTGTACAGTTGTAGTATTTGGCTTAACGACATTTTGCTTATCGGTATTTTATTGACTTGATTCTGGGGGTTTGTCCTTCGATAGTCAAGCCCACCTGAAGCGTGTGTCCACATACGTAGTTGGTATTTACAATGGGACCCGTTACTCCACAGCTAACAACTCTCTTCTATGTCCATGTTGTTACCTGCCTTTGAAGACACTTTTGTGAGCCCTACTGTGTTACACCATGGGGAGGGGGAAAGTACCCGACTATCGTTTTAATCACCCATCCAAATAAAAGTGTCGTGTTCACAACTTAAGTTTGTCTTCGGTCGAGCTCCAAAATGCAGAAATGGGTGAAGATATGGATGGGCAAATTGGATATGGATGAAGCATGCTTGTATCATTCGTTTATGTAAGAGCAAGGGCACCAAGTCATTTTCTCCTTGGTAAAGGGCATCCTATGAGAAAGTTGTACATTTCTACTTGAGCATTTCAAGGCACCAAGGCAATGACCTCGGGGCATGGAGGTAATCGGTGAAGTATGAGGCATGTGAAGTCGAAATAACTCCATGTAGACGTTTTTTTCAAAACCCACAACAAACAAAGAAACTCACTTAATCTAAATCCACAAGATTCCCATCTCAAACGTCCTCTTGATCATTTTATAAATTGGCTTCACTCTATTCCCAAAAGACTCCTTAATTTCAACAGAAAAACATCTTCTGTCTTATATAATACATGTTTGTTGTTGCAAGGGAAACCGCGCAAGTGCAGGAGATTTATTTCTGCGTCGATTTTTGAAAAAGGGAAACCCCTCGATGTTTTAAACAGTTTCTTTTCGACCCGGTCCCAACTCAAGGATCTGTAATTGACTCCGTGATAAATGATGCACTGGGTGTATTGGAGCTGTCTTATCTTATTTCTTGAAGACATCTTCATCTTCGTTTGTCATGTTATCCAATTAGAGTTCGATTCCTAATCCTGCCTCATCATCCATGGTACTCACCTTTCATGCATGCTTGAGGAGAGGAGGCAGACCCCAACCCCTCCCCCCCCCCAAAAAAAAGGGGGGAGAAGAAAAACACACACACCCATGGATGTCTGTGAATCCCGCTAACCGAGGACTTCTCTTTTTTTTCATTACTCTTCCCTTCCCCGTACCCTTGGTCCGCTGCAACAACAATTCCAGAGTTGGGAATGCATCAACCCTGATACAGAGGCTTATGCTTAGTTTTTGAAACGCCAAGGGCACCAAGGTATTTTCTCCTTGAAGAGTGAAGGGCACCCTATGAGGAAATTGTAAACTTCTATCAGGAGCATTTCAAGGGCACCAAGGCAATGGACAGGGGCATGGAGGCAATCGCCTTCGTTGCCTCCTTGAAGTATCAGCAGTCATAAGCGAAACAAAACAACATTACAACCTACTGCAGAACGGAAAAATACTTTAAAAAAAAATGTAACTTGAATGGTTGGCATCGACAATGATTGACAGACCTCGTTGACTTAAAAGCTGCAGTAGTCCCCCTACTTGACACTTCATGAACCAGTTTAGAGAAGTGTGTAACAATGCCAGGCCTCCCCACCATCCATGTAACTCTAAAAAGTGTTATCATTCATGCTATTCTGCGATGTCTAGTGTTGAACACTTGACCTGAAAGTGGTTTCAAGAACCTCCTTGCAATAAAAATTCTTTAGTGTCTCCCCCCCCCCCCCCCCCCCCTCTTGTTAAAGATTTACAATGACGCGAGAATGCTGCCGGTCTTGGGTAGCTTGATAAATAAGCCCAACAGCGCGAGGGGTTCAAAACTGTATTAGTACCCGCCGGCCATCAAGATCAAATATGCCCTCACGAAGTCTTTAGAACTAGCAATTATTTTTTTAATAATGACGGGTGGAATTTTTTTCTAATTAACAACAAAAAAGAGTGTCCCGCGGAAGTTGGTTTATTTTTTTTGGTTGGAATGTGGATTAATTAGCGATCGGCAGGTTTTCGTCAATGTTTGTATATATAGTGTGGTTAAGTTTTCAATTGATTAGAGTTTGTAGTATTTATTTTTACCATTGCAATTTACAAACCGGGGGTCGTTCCGTTCCTATAGCCTGGCCATTTGTATTCTCTATTTCTTAGAATCAATTTTTTCCTCCAAACTATAACCCGAGTTGAACTGCGTTTTATTGATTTGATGTTCTAGCTTTTACATTCACCTAACACCGCGTCCAGCAACCCAACAAGAGAGTAATTGTTGGTGCGTTTTATTGAATACCAATTTATCAACATTAAAGTCGGTTGGTACCAAAGAGAAAATTTCCCCAGTCTGTCAAACTGTATTTTATTGTCAGGAAGGTCGATATTTAAAGTCACTGGACACCTTTGGTAATTGTCAAAGACATATACACAAAATTACAAACCTGTGGAAATGCGGTACAATTTACAAACTGTCATGGAGTTTATAGACAACAAGTTTCTGTGTGAATTTACCAAAACTCCGGGCGGCCCGATATATCACACGGATGCAATGAAGGGGATTGCCTTCGTGCTCCCTTAAGCAGAATTTTACCATTTCCTCATAGGGTGCCTTTTACCAAGGAAAAAAAGCCCTTTCAAATTGCCCTTCAAAAACGAAGCATACCTGAAAATCTCAACTCAAAACTTCTAACAGAATTCTTTCCTTTGTCACACCTGGACTCCGTGTTTGTTGTTTCAACGTCTAATCTCCTGACCAGGCTGTAATAAACGTCAGCCAGTGGGGAATCTACCTAATGAAAGTCGTGACTAATTACATGCTCTCGGTCGTATCAAACCATGGAACTCCACCATCAAACCCTCCCGATGGATCCGGAGTGGCCGGAATAATGAGCCGCGGTGGGGTCACCTCAAGTGTTTGTAGTGGGACAACAGTGCCCCGGGGGCTTCCAAGTAAACATCACCCTTTCATGACAAAGACTTTCGTAGTGGTAAATTGCAATTAGATCAGTGTCTAAAAAAACCTCCTAGGAATGCCTGGCCCTTTGTGGTTGGAATCCTTTCTCTGCCTCTCTCTCAAAAGTCTCACCTTTTGCTCAACTCTGATTTCTCTCCTGTGCTGCCACTTCGAATGGTAATTATGCATTGAACAGAGGTTTGTGCAGTGTAATGAACAACGTAAGATTCTTCGCCCAATTTCTTACAGCTTCTTAAGCAGAAAATTAAGCAGAACATGTTATTTTCTGTTTTGCAAAAAAAGTTACAAAATGCAAATACTGCGGTTGCGTCAAATATAGACACCAACAAAAGAATCACAATTTACGCCATAGGATGTTGAGATAACTCCAATTTCTTTAAAAACAATTGATGTTATTTGAACGCATAATATATTATGTTAATTTTGATTTTCCGTTCGGTATCTATTATGTGACAGTACCAAGGTGTAATGGTTAACAACCCAGTTTCTGCAGTGCACCAGTCACAGATTGTACATGTGACCAGGGCCCAATTTCATAAAGCCTTTAAGCACAACAATTTGCTTAGCATGAAATTTCTTCCTCGATTAAAAACAAGATTTCCAACCAAATTGAAAAATATTCATGCTTAGCACATTTTGGTGCTTATGAAATTGGGCCATGGAAGTTTGGCTGGTAACCTCATTCTGGTAAGCAGATGTCCCTTTTGTTAAAGTCCACGGGTTCATCGGACGGCCATGGGGCATGCTTACCCCCCCCACCCCCCACCCCCATGGGAGGGGTCGGAAGAGAGAAAACACACAGTTCTAAATCAAACAAACAAATATGTAGTAGGCCTTTGCAAACCTGTAAATCAATCAATCTACTGGCAAATTTAATAACCAATTATTAAGCAATCAGTACGTCAATCAGTTGTCAATAAATCAATAAATCAACAGGTTTTTTAACATCAATGTTTCCATTGTTGTGATGTTGAAGGGGACGCAGTCTGTCAACTTAGCCTCAACGTTAACCTCAAAAGCTAATTTTGTTTTGTTCAAGGTGTTTACCTCAAACCGATACCTCTGCTTATTTTTCTATCACCCCCCCCCCCCCCGCCATTTTGGTATAGAAGACATTCAGACTTTCTTCTGATGACGCAGTATGAAAACCGGTCAACAATTGAGCTATAGTTTCGATCTTTCTTTTTGTTGGAGTTTCCATCAACTCTGGCTTTGCACCTTCTTGGAAAACATATTTTTAATTGCCCTCCCTGACCCTGATTTTGTGACCTCCTTATGTCATTCATAACCTTCCACTCCACAGTCAACTGTTTAATGACCGATTTCCAGGACTTCTGCTTAATGAGGGAAGTAGAGTGTGCATTCTCGTGCATATCGAACAAGAGATAACAACTCTAACGAAAACTATAGGCCCGTATGCTTCGTTTTTTGATAAGGGCAGGGGACCGAAGCATTTTAAATTTCTACTTGAGCATTTCAAGGGCACGAAGGCAATGATCAGGGGGCATGGAGAAAAATCGTATATCTGTGAAGTATCAGGTTTCAGAGTGTATAACATTTCGTTGAAATTCAGTAGTTGTTTTTGAACTTTATTTTTTACAAAAATCTTGAAAATAAATTATAGCAATTTGTATTAAATAGTATTTCAATTTGTGTACAAAATAAAAATAATTCATTATAAATAGCTTGAAATGAAGTTACAACTTGGACGAGTTATTCTTTTAACGAGTACTTTTTCCCTTTTAATTTCAGCCATGACTGTGCGATTTGTGACGAGAAGGTTTATCTACGAGTATGACCCAACGTTAGGTATGTACCGTGTCCTTTATATACCTTAATCACGGCGCAGCCATCTTTAATTTCTACCATTGGTATCACTGTTACCAAGCCGAGGCTGGAAGAACAGCGTAGTCTGGTTCCTTGTTGCAAATGATTATTAGCGTTCATTATTGTTGTTCGATACAACAAGGAACTCGACCAAGATGGAGGCAGCATGATGAAGGTCTAGAGCCTTGGTGCCTATAGATTACAGATTTCACAGCACGTGTTTTCAAACTGCCATTTTTGATGATAGGTCTTTATAAGAAAAGTATATACATGTAACACAGGATTGGTGTTTTGGGGCGTTTGGAGATTCGAGCAGGGAAGTCTATAATCATTTCCAGAATGAATGAAGATGTTCAACATGTGTGTTATATTAGCCTGATGCACAAGTATATATGCACATGATTAAACATAAACAAGTAATGAGGAAGATACTGTTTATATAGTGAGTGGCTCAATCTCGCGACTATAACTGATGCTCTGATCACAAAAAAGACTACACAAGTTGACGACGTCATAGCACAAGGTCTAGGCCTATGTTTACGTGTCTTAAAACGGCACATGTGACACGTCCCTTTAAAAAACAGTTCAATTAGAATAAAATTAGAGACTATTGCTTTCACATGGTGTCTTTGTAGCTTTTCTTCTTTTAAAACAGAAAACTACTTCTATGCAAAAGTCGCAATAATTTCAATAACTGACATTTTTTCTTTGAAGACATACAATTAGTAGTTTTTGAATTGTCGACCGAAAACCATAATTTCGTTTATAGAGCTGATTTAAGCAGAGCATTTTCGCTGAAAATGTTTGTGCATAGAAATAAAGCCTGGATACTAGTCGCAGGATGTTATATATGATATGTTTTTCGGCTGGTAACCTTATTTTGGTAAGCCTATTTTTGCTGTGCCCATAGCTACTTTTTGCGCTCAAGCAGCTTCATAAAATTGGGCCCGGTCCGATGTTACAAAATCCTAAATGATTTTAAAATCAAAAGATGACATAGAACACTGGTAAGTGCCCAATTTCGTAGAGCTGCTAAGCACAAAAATGTGCTTAGCATGAAATTTCTTCCTAGATAAAAACTGGATTACCAAACAAATTTCCACGTGATTTTCAGGATAAGCAAAACAGCTGAAGACCAGAAACAAGCAATATGCAACAAACGAAAATTTGGTTGGTACTCCTGTTTTCATCAAGGAAGAAATGTCATGCTAAAAAAACAATTGTGTTTAGAAACTCTATGAAATCGGGCCAAGGTATCCTAAGTTCAGTCTAAAAATAGCCATTTAATTTCACCTGCCTGGGTTGTTTACATGTTGTGTTTGCTTAATCACCACAGACACAAACAATGGTTAATAACTTGGCAGACATAAGTTGTTTGACCTTGTCTACATGTATTATTGTTCACTAGGAGTAGCGCCAAAGGACTCCGTTGGTCAATTCCATTAATTCGATTCAAAAATGTTCTTTGAAAAAAAAATCAACTAAGTTGGAAGGTCGTGTTGCCGTTTTGGGAGCGCAGTGACGAACCAGACACAATCAAAATCTGTTTATATTTTTTAGAGGGAAGATGATCAAATAGTCGTCAAACTTGTATAGTTATGAGTGTCCTTAAATATCTATAATATAGATAAGTTTTGACCCATGATGAAGGCTAATAGGAACATTTCATTTGTAAATAGACATTTTTAAATCAGGGCCCAATTTGATATCTGCTTTTAGCAGCTACTTTTCATCTATACTTTTGCTCTTCAGCTTCTAAATAGCCGAACATTACAAAATAACGTTCACAAGAATAAGGTTACCAGCCAAACTGGCATTTCACATGTGAATTTCGTGACTGGTATCCTGCTCATTTTCTGCTTAGCACACAAACATGCTTAGAAATGTTTGCTGCCGAAGAAGCTCCAAAAAATTGCCACCTGATCCCAGTTGATAGAGATGCAGAGTAGACTATTTCAGTGTGAAATGTTTGTAGGCAAGAGTCAGATGTTGTTTGATTTATAGCGTTGTTTGTTATACTTTATTTTCATGGAAGGCCATTATTAGCTGAAGAAAACTCTTTAAAATAAGCTGGCTCAATAATTTGGACCAAGTGTTCACTTAAAGGCAGTGGACACTATTGGCAATTACTCAAAATAATTATCAGCATAAAACCTCACTTGGTAACGAGTAATGGGGAGAGGTTGATATATAGTATAAAACATTATGAGAAACGGCTCCCACTGAAGTGACGTAGTTTTTGAGAAAGATGTAGTTTTCCACGAATTTGATTTTGAGACCTCAAGTTTAGAAGTTGAGGTCTCGAAATCAACCATCTAAACGCACACAACTTCGTGTGACAAAGGGTGTTTTTTCTTTCATTATTATCTCGCAACTTCGACGACCAATTGTATGAAATTTTCACAGGTTTGTTATTTCATGCATATGTTGAGATACACCAAGTGAGAAGACTGGTCTTTGACAATTACCAATAGTGTCCACTGTCTTTAAACTGTGCATACACTGCTTCTATATTGGTCAATCGCGGGACAATTTACGGTAACCGAAATGTGGTCGTATTGCTGAAAAACTTCCGGGTCAGAAATGACCCGGGTCCCGTGGGGCCAGATTGACCCATTTCGTGGTTCCATGACCCGGAGTATCTGTGTCAAAATTACTAAGAAATTGGTCCAACCATGGAGGAAGTAAATACCTCCCCCGTGGTCATACTGACTGAGTATCTGTCCGCTTGTTTTTAGTCCTCTTTTCTGGTCAGTTTTGCCGGGTAACAGGTCGGCTTGACCTGGGATTAGGTCAGGACCCCATGGAACCAGAATTCGGGTCAAGATTAACGCGGGAGTTTGAAGATTAGAAATTATACACATTCTTCTTCATATATACGAGGTAGAAGAATCCAACTTCTCCGCATGCAGAACCTGTGTTGTGACACAATATTTGTTGTGGTATTATCTCGCGAGATATTTTATTCCTTTCAAGGTGAAATTCTTCGCTGAAAATAAAACACTGAGTGTTAGATTAGGTGATAACTTGTCGGTCGCAGGTGTCGCGACTGACCTCTGTGATGAGTGACATTAGTGACTGTATAAATCGAACTGAATTTGAACACTTTTTGTGACACCTTTGGTTTTGCTTAGGCACTGGACACCTCTAGTAATTGTCACAGACCAGTATTCTCACTTTGGTGTGTCCCAACATATAATATGCAGAAAGTAATTAATCTGTGAACATTTGGTCATCGAAGTTACAAGAGATTAATGAAAGAACAACACCCTTGTCGCACAAATTTGTGTGCTTTCAGGTGCCTATTATAAAAGGCATCAACAGCCCTTTGGCGGGAATGTCTTTCTCGTGACGTACCCCCCCCCCACACACTAATTTACCCTGAACCGAGTAAGAAGGTCATCCAGTTGTTAAATATTTTTTTTCTAACCTTAATGCTATGTTTTTATCAACTCTTTCACAGAAAACATCTACAAACATCGGATGTTCTTTGAGACTGAATCAACTCCTGTTGACTTTGAGATTCTAGATACTGCTGGACAGGTATGTAATGGATTTATCTTATGAGCAAACACTTGACAAGAATCGAGGCCTGTCAGGAAAAGCGTGTTAGCTTTGATTGAGAGCTTTGTAAAGACGCAGTGACGAAGATAACCAATCTTAAGAGAACCGAAGCCAATGACCAAAGCGATTCGGATAGCATTCTGGCAGCAGAATGGGACCATCTGTAACTCCTTAATTTATCAAATCTCCTCAAAAATTGAAGAACTGAGTCTCAGTTTCGAATAGATTGATAATTAGTATTTACACAATCTATTAATTGTATGACCCCGAAACATTATTATTCAAAAGAAAATTGTGGGTTTACAAAGAAACTGTGCAGACAGTTTGGTGCATGAATGTTGGCGCATTTAAAGACACTGGACACTATTGGTAGTTGTCATAGACCAGTCTGCTCACTTGGTGCATCTCAACATATGCATAAAATAACAAACCTGTGAAAATTTGAGTTCAATTGGTCGTCGAAGTTGCGAGATAATAATGAAAGAAAAAACACCCTGTTGTGTGCTTTCAGATGCTTGATTTCGAGACCTCAAAATCTAATTCTGAGGTCTCGAAATCAAAATCGTGGAAAATTACTTCTTTCTCAAAAATTACGTCACTTCAGTTTCTCACAATGTTTAACTATAAACCTCTCCCCATTACTCGTTACCAAGTTTAAGTAATAATTACCAATAGTGTCCACTGCTGGCTTTTTAAAGTGGTACACATGTATATCCAGACAGTTCATTCGAAGAACGGTAGACGTCGACCAGTGTTCAAGTTTAACTTAACTCGCACTCGACGATGAAGTCAATGAAGGTTGTCCAGTGAGTGAGTCTTGAATCGACACTCTGGTGTTTTTCAAAGTTTCTTATGCTGGTATGAAGATGCAAGACAAACATTACGAAATATTAACTGAGATGATAACCTTCATTTACGCCACAAAACTGGTTAGAGTTTTAAGAAACTTTCCTTTGATTTCCATTTGACAGGAAGATAACATCGAGGAGAAACTTAAATGGGCCGATGCTTTTATCATCGCGTATTCCATCAATGACCGATGCAGCTTTGAAGAGGTCACAAGATTAACATTCTTGGCTGGGAGATGTAGGAAGTCCAGCTCCCACGACCATGCCATCTTAATCGTAGGAAACAAGAAAGACTTGGAGTATGACAGGCTCGTCCAGAAAGAGGAAGGATTAGAGTTGGCCAGGGCCATGAACTGTTCCTTCGTGGAGGTGTCAACGTTAGAATCATACGACGACGTAGTGGGTGCCTTCGAGCGGCTGTACATGGACCATAAGAACAGGAAGAAGACTAGTACCAACTCTCCGAAATTCACGCTCAGAAGGAAAACCAGTAATGTCGGGAAGCAGGACTTAGATTCGAACCCACCGAAGCCGAGAGAGCGGAGTACGAGTTTTGCTGCACTGTCCACGCCCATTTACGCGCGAAGGTCTGCCCTTGTAGGCGGGATGGAAGGAAGCCTCTTGGGTAGTAACGATTTCCATGACGTCATAGATGAGCAGGATTGATGATGTGCGCTACGTCATGACACTCCATTGTGCAATTTTTTATTAAGTCACGACTCGCAGTCATAGATGGATTGACAGTTACCAACGAAATGCTGGTACCCTATCTTTTCAAAAGGTGCACACAAGTCTAGGAATAGTATGATTTGAATCTTCATACTGAACTGGCCAAATTTGGAAATTGATGAGGGATTCTATGGCCAGGATAGGCCATGCCAACATTCATAAATGAGAGTGCCTTTTGACAACCATTTAAAAACTCTGGCATTAACAATGCGGCCTCAACTTATTTTTTGTATGAAATAATATACAAATATTGAACTTTAACATTCCATGAGTGAGTGCCTTTGATATGTATCTTTTTCGAACAATTCAGCTTTGGAAATGTTTTATTTATTATAAAAGACAACAAGAAACATACAGTGCTGAACTGTATTTTTGTTTTTACAACAACTACAAGTAATGTTTTATGACGGTAGAGGGCGCTATAGGATGTCCGTTACGGCTCGCTCCCGGGCGCAATTCTTTTTCTTTTGCACTTTGGAATTGCCATCATAAACAACTTTCTGATTCTTTTTTTAGGATTCACTTTTTTAATCGATTTATAAACAAGTGGCAATTTCGTTATGCTAAAATTGTTGTGGATGGCAACTCTATACTGCTGAAAATATTGCGTCCCGGGATGAAGAAACAGTCACAAAAAGTTGACTGTGAAGTATTTGATTGTTGGTGATCTTGCCTCAGACTTATGGACAATTTTGCGTTAATTTGTTAATGGTTTATTCCTAAGAAAGGCCAAATTAGTTTACTTAGATGATTACGAATCTGAATCTTTTCTCTCTGTAGTGCACATAGTAAGTATTAGACAAGCAATATAACGTTCCCTATTGCAGCAGATACATCAGGATTCTTTTCCACAGCGCGCCAAAAGATGAGCTGTCGAAATCTTGAGCAAAAATACTTGTTCACCTATTAAAAATTTGACTTCCCAATGTGTGTGCGAATCATTAAAAATACTCATTTGTGCCTTTCAAATGGAATGAATTAGCAAGATGCAAATTAGGTATTATAGAGCTGAAGCAAACGTTAACGTACCATAGCTACCAACCGAGCTGTTTATTGAATGACAGTAAAATTAGTTTGATAGTGGACATTGGACACTTACATAGCTTTGTTCAGCGAATGTCTACTTTGATATTTCAATATTGGACATTGGACATTCACATAGCTTTCTACAGCAAATGTGTACTTTGATATTTCGATATTGGACATTCATATAGCTTTGTACAGCAAATGTGTACTTTGATATTTCGATATTGGATATTGAATATCACATAGCTTTGTACAGCGAATGTCTACTTTGATATTTCGATATTTGACATTGAACATTTTCACATAGATTTGTACAGCGAATGTCTACTTTGATATTTCAATATTGGACATCGGAAATTCACATAGCTTTGTACAGCGAATGTCATCTTTGCTGTTTCAATATTGGACTTTGGAAATTCCCATAGCTTTATACAGCGCGAACGTCTACTTTGATATTTCGATATTGGATATTCAGGTACGGTTGGTACATTGGATCTCTAATTTTCCTTTTGGACACTGGACACTGCTGTTCAAACATTATGTAAATGTCCAGTGCCCAATCTCGATTCGAAAAATTAGACATTCGCTGTCTCTTCGTAATGTCAAATGCCCATTGTCAAAATAACTTTTATGTCAAGTGTATTGAGAGAGTAAAGACAAGAAGCCATTTTCTGCAAATAAAAAACACGCCCCAAAAACATGTGGGCATACAAGGTACCAGACTTTAGACTGCCCATTGGGTTGTGCTCAAACTGTCAGGCCATGTCCGAATTGGAGGTCACGGCTACGGCTGGATTGCTTGCAACCATGCATTATATGGCGTCCTTAGCAACGTTCTTAGCAACAGTCAAAGCCGTAGTCGACAATGGGAGACTTTCAGGACGCTTGGTGGCAGCAGACTTACCTCGGTAATGTGCGCATGCTCAGAACTACGTAAACAATGGAAATTTACATGGGTAGTCTGCTGCCACCTAGCGCCTCAAAGTCTCCCATTCGGATTCGTATATAGTGTAGATCAGTGGTTGGGTTATATTTTGGACCAAAATGGCGTACAACAACCACGTGGCCATTACAAAATGTCGCAACCCTTTCAATACACATCTTAGAGTTGGAGAGTTTACCATACTAAATTAGATAAAACGTCATGTGACAAGCCTCTTGAACAAAAATGGGCCACAAGTTTATCTGAAAAATACAAAGATTTTTGAAGGTCATGACTTCCATGGTTGTTGCCTTTAAACTTGGAGCATTCTGGGTAGAGTGGCTCTGTAAAAATTACACAATTGTTTTGCTAAAAGTGTTCCAAGCTGGTCAGTTGACTCGGTCCGGGATATCACTTTGGGTAACTTTTGAATATTTATTTAAATAAGTATGAAAAGGTAATCCAAAATGAGAATACCCCGGACCGAGTAAACTGGCCAGCTTGGATTTTTTTTTTTTCAATTACGCATTAGTTGTTGAGGTAAGCATTTAGTGCGGTGCACAATATTAGAGAAATAAATAGCGCCCTCTGGAGATAGATTTAAATTTAAATTTGTACCATTATTAGTGTAACCTGCTGCAAAATATTATGATGTAAATAAAATGCAAATTATATATGAAAAACCCGGCAGCATTGTGTCTTTGAGAATTTCTTGTCTAAAGTTACAAGCAACTTGGTAGTAGGAAAAAGACAATGCGTCGGCGAAGGTTTGGACATGTATTCTCACTTGGTGTAGCCTATCCCAACAATGCATAGGCCCAATATAAACAAATCTGTGAACAATTAGATCCGATGTGGTCCTCGAAGTTGCAAGAGCCTTATGAGAGAGAAAACACCATTGTTGCACAATGTTGTGCCTCTCAGGTGCCTAAAAAGGGCTTCGGGTCTTAGATCTTTTAGTAATTGAATAATCTCAAAGATATTTTGCGATATCGCAAATATTTGCAAAGATATTTTGTGATTTCGCAAATATTTTGCAAAGATATTTGCGATGTGCGGTGTCCCTTCAGGGCCACCATACCACTGCCCGTTACCAATTAAAGCTTTTACGTTAACAAATGAGTAAAATGTACTGTCCATGTGCCCAGTGCCTATAAAAATCATAAAATAAGGTTTTATGTTTTGCCTATAAATATGTCTTTGTATAAGCTGTGTGTAATGGTGATTATTTGTACTGACTGTACGAGGCAGTATTCAATACATAACATAACCATCAACATAGATACAGCAGCGCTGCAGGTTACCGCAACTAAGCAACTTTATTTTAGGAGGGGGGGGGGGGGCACACTGTTTTGCTAATTGTAGATGTAGTTTTCGTTTGCATTTCCCGGCCCCTCAATAAGCCCGCTTTCAGCGTCCCTCCCCCCTTGTGTTTTTATCTACTGTATTAAAGATAATCTGCCATGGGGGAACACATAAGTAGGCCCTTTGTCTGTATTACTCTCTAGTTAATTACCTGATAGACAGTTTTTGTTTTAACACCACAAAAAACGTCATCAAGTGTATCTTTTTATTCGGGTACCCCCCCCCCCCCCGCCCACACCACCCTCGGCAACTTTTTCTGCACTTTAGAATTCCAATCTCAAAAAAATCCTGATTCCCTCTTTTGAATAGATTTAGAAGAACAAATTCCCCATAAAAGCACTACGAAAGTGTTAGATTCTTAGTGCATAAAAAAATTCCCCAACCCCCAAGTAACGCCACTGGTCAACAGAATAATACATTATTAATCTTTACTGGTTACATACTCGGGCTCGATCATGTAAGTTGCAAATAATATTTTATCGTGTCGAGGGAAAGTACTCCCTGTAGGAGTTCTCGCTGGATGGTGCATCAGGTGCCGTCACTGGAACGGGAAAGGGGCAAGGTACCCTTGAAATTGAAATAAACATAGAGTCCACATAGACAAACAAAACCTGCTTGACCGATACAGAACACAAGGTGGCGCCATATACAATGTTTTGATCACTTTTCAAAATGGCTGCTGTGACACATGTGTGTGTCCCTACTCTTTATGGTGTGATCTAATTTCGTATTGAAGTGACACAACGAAGTCCGTTTTTTTGTGTTTCTGAGGATGCAAATAATTCAGTACACGACTGGGAGCTGGTAGTTTTAGTCAAGTGCTATAAAGAATGTCTTTCTGAGCTTCAGCTGTCTTGGAATTATTGGCCGCCCCATAGTTTGGAACTGGTGTAGGACGTCAGTACCAACGGAGGAGTCCAACCAACAAATTATTAACAGTGTCCTCAACCGAAGCTGATTTTTGGGTGAGTTCAGTATATTTTCATAAGATAAGCACAACAAAATATGGGAACCTTTCCGCATCTAGCCCCACTTGTGTGTCCAAGGATTCAGCTAGCCTTTGCCACAAAAGTGGGGCTATTCCGCATCCTGCCACCACCTTTTTACTTATTTTTACAAAAAAGAATATCTCTTTTTGAGTAAACTAAACATGATTGTCTATACTATTTATTTCAAAACAAATCAAAAAGTGGTTCCAGAACACGGGAACTTTCGAAAATAATATGTAGAAAACGTTACAAAAGCATGATTCAAATAATGAGAGATAAATATTTATTTCATACAATTGAGAACTAACTTAAAGGATGACGGGCCATTTGAAAACAGGCGACTGTCAGTCAACCGACCCACTTGCAGTTGTTATGCAATAATGGGGGTGCCCTAGTAGTAGGGGTTCATGATTGTCAGTCAAATAATTTTTTATTTAAAAAATATCTTCAAAAGCAAAACATCTGCAGAACACTGTTTGCAATTACTCAAATTTATTGTTAGCATAAAAACTTGCTTTGTAACGAGCAATGGAGAGCTGTTGATAGCATAAAACAATATAAGTCGAGAAACGGCTCCCTCGCTGAAGTAATGTAGTTTTCTTAAAGAAAGGGGTTATTTCTCACTCAAATATTAAAATACTTCAGGCTTGAAGCCTTTTTAGGCATGTGAAAGCACACACAATGTGTCCAACAAGGTTAGGTGTTTTTTTTCTTCCATTATATTCTCTTGCAACTTCGATCACCAACCTAAATTTTCCCAGATTTTTTATTTTATGCATATGTCGGATAACACTAATTGAGAATAGTGGTCTGTGATTACCAAAGGTGTCCAGTCACTTTAATGACTTTTTAAACTGTTCCGCTGTTGGCGCAATGCCACCTGTAATGTTCATTGTCCAGGTTGATAAAGGCCTTTATGTTTCATAAAGCATCGGGGTCACACCCATTATTGGGACATGCAGCAAATGACTGTTTTGCCATAAATAAATAAAAAGTGTATGTATAACCGCTTTATAACTACACATACCATGGAGCTCCATATACGCACCGCATGGCGCATTCGGACGTATTTGGCACTATGGTCATTATACGCTGTCCACGGTTCTTCTCCAAAACTCTCACAAAATGTGAAGAACAAATCTGTTTATCATCCTGCTAAATAAATTCTGAAGGAAATACATATCCTGTCAATCGTGGAGTTTTGCTAACAAATTATAGTGCTAGGAGAGTTCACGCTAAACCATAATGCTAAGTTGGCAAGTCCATAATATAATATACCTATCTGTACATTGTACAAATTGTTCCCTTCGCGGTTCGACATGCACAGTTTCTGTGGATTTTCACTCCTCATTTTTGTTTTGCAAAGAGCTCCTTGACCATTGTCCTTCACAATTCTCAAACACCATCTTACTTCCTTATAACGTCATAGTCTTTTTGTCCCGAGTGTGACCGAACATCCTGCCGAAGAGAGTCGATCGGGAGCCGAACTTATACATTCGGATCTCTCGGTAAAGTTCGTGGAAGACGTCGGCAATCTTATCGTAGCTCTCCGAGGCTGATAGCTCGGCAAAAGAGCACCCTATTTCCTTTGATAATCGTTCACCTGTCAGCGGGATAGAAAATGAGACAATATATTGTGACTGAATAATTCTGTAAATACTCAAAGTAGAACATAGCAATCACCATCTTTGATCGTTAGTAAACACACATTAGAAGCAATATACATGTGTACATGTAGACCGAGGCCTTGGTCCAATACGTCACTAAATTAAAGGGATAACCCGCGCTTTTCTTCTTGAATACATTAATCTGTACACGACTGTCGATTACCAATAATAGACTTGTAGGCTTTATTACTCAGCTATCGGCGATATGGAACGCTGCCCATGGAAGCGAGGCTGGGTATGCAAAGTACTTGGAACCAAGACTGTTATAGACCGTCACATGTTCCTGACGTTTTAGCTTCCAGCCTCGTTTCTGATTTTAAATGGACACACAAAGATGGTCGAACAATGCCGTAAGACCAGCCGTATTTTAAAGGATCCCCTAAAAGAACAAAATCACGCAAACTAATTTGACTATTATCCTTGTTTATTTTGTGTTCAGTAATTAATTGGTCATAAGTGTGAAGTTTCCTTAATGTGTGTGTTGTTGAAATTTGACCCGAAAAAAAACCTAGGCGTGAACACCCCCACACCTTTCGATTTTTGAAGTAGTGTATTATTATTATTATTATTATTATTGGTTTATTAAAAATCAAACGTTGCAGCCAAAAGGCTGAGTTGTGTTTAGGTTTACAATATAAAAATACATTAAAACATCAAAAACCAGCAAATATACAATACGAGATTATAAAAATAGAGTAGATGTGAATATACAATTTAAAAACTGTAAATATATACATTACAAATATTTACACAATGAAAAAGAAGAAAATGTCGGAGCAAGGGCCGCTGCGTGTCATCGCGCCGGTCCAAGCAACTTAGTCTTGTATGTTTTCATCAGTAATATTATTTATTATCGAAGACACTAATGAAGGCTAGCGGTATTTTTCTTGCATCAAAATGTTTGTCAGTTTGGATGTATTTGTGGAGCCGGTCACATTTCGTAATACAGACGTGTCAAGAAGTGTATTCCGATTGTGCAGTGGAAAACCTCATTGTCGACTTAGCCGCCTGAAGGGAGATAATTTTAGATAATGGTGAGCTCTGTGGGTTTTGAGTAGCTTTGTTTACCTTTAATCTAGGGTTACGCACAAAGATGCTTGGACCGGAAGACTTTATGAATTCTGACTGTTGGGGAACCCGCTTCTGGCACAGTTTCCCATAATCCAGAAAATTATAAATGAATTGATGGTATCCGACTGCTGTTTTATGGTTGAGGATTTATTGTCTTGAATGTGAGAAGATGTAGGAAGAAACTCAACATGTATTGTAAACCATGACCACAATCATGTGTAAATCTCTGTTGTGGCAGTGTTGGACCTGAAAAGACGTTTCGAACAGTACACTCTGCTCGTCTTCAGGGAGAAACTGAAGTGAGGAGGTGTGTTGAACTTGAAGGGCGCTGTCTGCCCATGTAGGAGACAGTTTGAGGTTCATGATGAACCATGGCATGGTTGGCTTGTGCGTAAAGCGCTCGCATCTCACCAAGGTGACCCGGGTTCGATTCCCTGTCAGGGTCATTATGTGAGTTGAGTTGTGCGTTGGTTCACTGCTGTGCCACGAGGGTTTTCCTGACCATCAAACACTTTCGATCTCGGCTGTGCTCCGTGGTCATAATGGGTTGATGTGGCTGGCAACCCTAAGGCGCCCTTGCATGCCTGCTTCGCGAACATGTTGTAGCCGCGTCCTTCGCAACCTCTTAGCTGCGAGTAAGGATGATTAGCCCCCCCCCCCAAATAGTTATTATTATCATTATTATTATTATTAAAAACTGCCCGCCCCAAAAAATACCGGGGAAAATGCAATACATAATGCGGTCATAAGATGGATTGCCCTAGAACCATTCTATTTGGATGTGCTCGTTCTGATCAAGATTTTGCACAGCCTCGCTACCATGGGCAACGCGCCGTATCGATACCTCTCGATGATCGAGCAAGGCATGCTGGGGAAAAATGGCGCGGTGAGATCGATAACCCCTGGGAACGAGGTTGTATTTTGCATGATTGTGATTTTGTTTGTGTGAGAAAAACCATAAACAATAGTTATCAAATTAAACTGGTCTTTAAAAAGGGACGCATTATGGTGTGAAATCCTACACGAAACAGCCGTTTGTAAAATGCCATCTTTGTTCACCCTATCCGGCGTCTCCACAACGATACAATAATGTTCGTATACATAAAATGCCACTTCGACGAATAGCGGGCTAAATATAGTTTCCTGGGCTGTGAAAGAAGGGCTAATTTTGGATTCTCCCCGTCAGTTTCTATTTCAGTTTCGCACGAAGTGGCTATTGTGGTAATTCTCTCATCCCCTTCAGGAATACACCGAGAATTGTTTAACCTCTTTTTTTATCAACATGTATTTATTTCATGAAAGAAGTTCATCAGGCTGGTAAATTAATATCAAGGCTGTATTTGGCTGTGTTTCTTAGAAAATACATTCAATAAGTATCTTTTTATTTGTTCTGTATTTTGTTTAATATGGAGACATTGTCTGTGTCATATTTTGATATTCTATGTTTATCAACTAGAGTTGATATGTGTTAGGGTTATATGTACATGTAAATTTGAGAGCGCAGATCCCCTCTACCCCCCCCCCCCCCCATCCGCATTCAGTTGAAAGACAAAAATAAACGTCCAGATGTCGAGGGCACCGAAATGTCATATAGTCTGCTTACGTTTGTTTTCCTGCAGCAATATTATTTTAACTTTTTATTTTATAAACTTGACACCAATCCATTCTGATTACCATGAAGCAGCTTCAATATTTATCTCTTAAAACAATATCTGAGTGAAGTGATGAATCGATCCACTCAGTGATATGTATGTTTGTTTTATTGTCTTGCATGCTCTCCTCACCCACACGCCTTTCCTTCCACACACGGGGGAATTGCTTTTAAAATGTTATTATTTTTGAATACCACTATCTGCAATCGCCAACGGTTAACAGAAACAGCAAGATAGCTGAGCGAACAATCTTATTTTAACGGGACTGCTAATTCAAAGTTAAGTTATCATTTAATTGTGATTTTGATATTTTCACACTTGTGAAGGTTTTTTTCGTAATTATTTTTCATCAAAAGATCAGCTCCAACATCAAGGTTTATAAAAAAAAAAAAAAAAAAAAAAAAAAAAATAGCCACACTACTACCGTTTGCGGCGTGCGTCATATTTTGTGACAATACTTTGACGTCATAAGGTCTTGACCCGAAATCTGTGTCAAAATGACACAGAAGTTGGTCAAACTAACGCAGAATCTCCCTTTAAAAACTAGTTCTTGTGTCAGCCTCATGCCTCATCTGGAACTGGGTATGGCCCCCTTTGATCCCCTTAGACATTAGACAAAATAATACATTTTTCAAACAGTATTTTCTGCTTAACAGCTTTAAGAATATGGGCCCTGATGAGCAATGTTGGCTCGGGACGGACCGACTTGACTTTGAGCATTAAAGGAACACGTTGCCTTGGATCGGTCGAGTTGGTCTATAAAAAGCGTCTGTAACCCTTTTTTATAAAAAGCATGTGGTTAGAAAGATGTTTTAAAAGTAGAAGACAATGATCCACACAAGTTTGCCTCGAAGTTGCGTGGTTTTCCTTTTACTGTGCGAACTAACACGGTCGGTTATTTATGTCAGTCAAAAACATAAATGGCCGACCGTGTAAGTCGACGAGGTAAAAGGAAAACCGTGCAATTTTGAGGCATGTTTGTGTGGATCATTGTATTCTACTTTTACAACATCTTTATACCCATATGCATTTTATATTAAAAAAAAACCGGTTACAAACGCTTTTCAAAGACCAAATCGACCGATCCAAGGCAACGTGTTCCTTTAATTTTACCTTCAATTGTATCCACTTTCCGTAGATGTAGTAAGTCAGCCTTATTGGCTACTACAGTGAATGCTACGGGTACAGACTTGGTGGTCCGACTCTCTTCTATGACGAGTCGTGCCTGTCGTATTGCTTCAACACTGCCCATGTCAGTTATTGAATAGACGAGTAAGAGACCATCTGCCCATTGGATGATGTCATCCGTTAATACACCCTGTTTGATCAGAGAAAAAAATACACAAACTAAAAGTCACCTGGAAGTGGTATTTTTTCAAAATAAAGCTTTTGTCACTAATATATGTGTTTTGATGAGTGGAATGTGAATAAACAGTTAACTAAGGTTTTAAACACTTAGTTCTTATGTTAGTTACAAATTTAAGAGTAGACCCCGACCCGAGAGGGCGCTGTTCGTGACGTCAATCGAGGCAGACTTTACCTGTAATGCATAGAGTAAACACAATTGCAAAGTTCATGTACGGACCAAGTCGTGAGTTTGTACGTTTGAAGCAATTTTGAAGCATTTTTACTGGCATTTGAAAGCACACAAAATGTGCAACAACCAAAGTGTTTTTTGTTTTGTCTTTGTTCTCGTGTAACTTTGATGCTGATTTAGTCCACCTTTTTACAGATTATGTTGGGATACACCAAGTTTAAATACTGGTCTTTGACAATGGTGTCCAGTGGCTTGAAAATTAACTTAAAATTCAACCTCGTGAATGTTAAGCCAAATTCTTGCCAGAAGAGGTGCTTTTCAAATACAATGATTATATCCGCAAAATTATTTGAAAGGCTCTCGAAATTTTACAACTTCCGCACGTTATGTTTGGCATACTACCATTTCACAGCGTGTATAGACTTGGATTTCATCAAACTGTAAACAGGATTTTATCAGCTACTGCCACGTTGGTAACATTAATGTTAAGAGGCATTTTCCGTTACCCGAAACTTAAGCTAGCGTTTAAAGGCAGTTGGCACTATCGGTATTGCTCAAAATATTTTTTAGCATAAAACTTACTTGGTAACGAGTAATTGTGAGTATAAGACATTGTGAGGAAACGGCTCCCTCTGAAGTGATAGTTTTCGAGCAAAAAAGTAATTTTCCACGAGCTTGATTTCGAGAGCTCAGAATTAGATTTTGAGGTCTCGAAATCAAGCATCTGAAAGCACACAGCGTGTCCAGTGTCTTTAAAGGATCCGGCACCCGCATGGATTAAAAAGAGTATTGCTATTGGTGCTGTCTGACTTGTAAAATCCAAAAGTGTACATTTAAACTACACTAAGTCCATGCACATCTTTAAACCAACTTAAAGATTATAATAGTCGGGCAGAGATTTGGGTTATAGGGTGATCAGTAACAGACAAACCAAATAAGAGATACCTCACTTCCCGTATCCAATATTTCCATCAGTACAATGTCACCATCTATCTTACACTGGTGGTGGTACTTGGTTTCTGGGGATAAAACAAAATACAATGTTGACCAAATTAAATCTGCCATTTCATGTTTATCTACGGAGCTTTTAAAGGGACATGCATGAAAAAAACTTTGTTTCGCACGCAGTTTTTTTTTGTTTCGTTCGCACGCAGATTTTTTTTCGTCCGCACGCAGATTTTTTTCGTTCGCGCGCAGATTTGTTTCGTTCGCACGCAGATTGTTTTCGTTCGCACGCAGATTTTTTTCGAACGCACGCAGATTTTTTTCGTTCACACGTAGATTTTTTGCGTTCACACGCAGATGTTTTGTTTCAAAGTTTTTTTTTCACGTATGTCCCTTTAAAAGCTCCGTATTTATCCGTGATACACTTGATCCACTAATACCCTGGGGACGTGAATTGGACGATTCAAGGGGTTAGCACAGTGGTATCTTCCCCACCACTGGGACCCCGGTTCTAATCACGCCGGGAGAATGTGTTGAGCTTGATGCCTTTGCCCAAGGATAAATAAGTTTACAACCTAAAATAGACTGTTCAAAATGGGCGTCGTGAAAAATTCTTTACATTTGTAAAATTTCGGATCCATATGCAACAATTTCGCATCCATGATAGCTAAAAATTTAGCAAGGGACCCTTGTTAACTTGCTCTCGTGTGAAAAGGGCTTTTGTGGTCAAAAGGCAAGATGTGGGGGATATAGTTCTCAGTAGCTTACCTGGTTCATGGCCATATTCACCAATGAACCTCTTGGTCAGGAATCGAACTGTGACAGCTGCAGGAAGAGAACGAAGGAGAAAACAAAATGGAAAGAAAAAATTGAAATAACGGAAACGAAATCAATTGATTATCTTTATTAATCAATTCAATTTGGTTTCATTTAAAGACATTGGACACTATTGGTAGTCAAAGACCAGTCTTCCCACTTGGTGTATCTCAACATTTAATGCATAAAATAACAAACCTGTGAAAATTTGAACTCAATTGGTCGTCGAAGTTGCGAGATAATAACGGAAACTTTGTCACACGAAGTTGTGTGCTTTCAGATGCTTGATTTCGGGACCTCAAATTCTAAATTTGAGGTATCGAAATCGAAATCGTGGAAAAATTACTTCTATCTCAGAAACCACTTCCCATTACTCGTTACCAAGTAAGGTTTTATGCAAATCATAATTTTGAGTAATTACCAATAGTGTCCACTACCTTTAACTTACAATGGAATAATTATGCCAATATCATCTTTAAGGGACTTTGGTCGATTTATTTAGGATAGTTAAGAAATGATGGATTATAATAATATCCGTATTATATTACGCTGTTTATAATAACCTAATAATCTTTGGTTGACAGTAATTGCACTGGGGAAACAGCGCGTGTCCAAACTAGGGCACGCAATGACCACGTGAACTTATTAAACGATGAACTTTGACGATATTATTAGTCACACAGACATGACTGATACGCATTGCTTGCGTTGCCCGTCTAAGGTACTGGACACCTTTGGTAATTGTCAAAGACCAGTGTTCCCACTTGGTGTATCCCAACATAGGCATAAAATAAAAAACCTGTGAAAATGACTCAGTTGGTCATCGAAGTTGCAAGAGGATAATGAAAGAAAAAACTGCCTTGTTGCACAAAATTGTGTGATTTAAGATGCCTCAAAAGGCTTCAGGCCTATACAGTCTTTACATTTTTTAGTGAGAAATTACCTCTTTCTCAAAAACTATACGTTACTTCAGAGGGAGCCGTTTCTCAAAATGTCTTTTATCAACAGCTCTCGTTTGATGTTGGAATCACCATACAAAATGTACACTGCTTAAAAATTGATAAACGGAGCCCAAGTCAGAGGCTAGAACCACATAACAAATCAGAGGTTTGGAAAATGCCAAAGGAGTCAATGTGACAAAGTAACAGTAGGTACAACAAAAGTTGTGCGTTCCATGCGATTTTTGTTTGTTTTTAATTTGCTGTGTTTCCATGCCAAAGTTTTGTTCCATACACAATGTATATGGTCTGTGTCAAATCTTAGATATTAGGTCTAAACTTCATTATTATGCAAAATACAGCTGGATCGAGAGTGAATTATAGGTTTGTCAGCTTGCGATCAGCTTCTGACAACACAAGTCTAACCGAACCCTCAACCATCAGAACACTCTCATCTGCTCACAACCGGACTTTCTCCTTTATTGCTCCGCGATTATGTTTTAACAACCTCCCAGCCACGCATCAGAAATTGTAACTCTTTGACATTGTTCAAAAAATCTCTCAAAACTCACTTATACCAGATGTAGTTTGTTGTATTTATATAGTTTCATTGGTTTTGCTCTTTTCAGCGCTTTGATCTTGATGTAAAGACGCTTTATAAATATTTAGTTGTATGTATGTATGTATGTATGTATTAGCTACATTCAAAAAGTTGTCCCCACTATGTTTTTAAAATTTTAAAACTTCATGGAATGTTGTTCCATCACTCCAACAGAACAGTCAATTATAACAGCACAAGCTGTGAAAATATTATCACGTATGTAGTTCGTGTCACTTTGAAGTGGTTCGCGAGATGGTTACATTATCATTACATCTAGCCTGTATCTTTATTTGGGTATCCTCAAGGAGGCAGATAACGAACTGCACTTTCCCAGCTGTCTTGGGGTTGTCAGGTCACTCTTTAGATGATGAGATATGACCAACATGCTCGAGACTTTGGCGAACATTAAAATGCCCGCGTGCGTAACAATTGAGTGATTTTTAACATAACTAATGATTGATGTATTTAAAGGCACTAAGACATCTTTGGTAATAATTTTCAAAGATAATTATTCTCACTTGGTGTATCCCATGCATCACAAATCTGTGCATCTAAGTTGCAAAGAATAATGAAAGAAAACACCCTTGCTGCACAAATTGGTGTGCTTGCAGATGCCTATGTGGAAAGGCTACAGGCCTGAAGTATTTTAATATTCGAGTAAGAAATTACCTCTTTCTCAACAACTAAGTCACTTCAGAGGGAGCTGTTTCTCACAATGTTTTATATATCAACAGCTCTCCATTGTTACGAAGTAAGTTTTTATGCTATCAAATTGTTTTGAGTAATTACCAATAGTGTCCAGTGCCTTTAACTCGCTCCCGGAAACGGTTGGTGTGAGTTAATATTATGAAATTACTAAAGCTCATTCGGCGAGGGTTATTTTTGGGTGTCATTTTATAGACTTGTGTAAACATGGACATTCGATGTGCGCATTGGAGATAATGTTTTTTTACAGGCACAAAATCATTATGTAGTAAGAGAATCTTTAAAGGCAGTGGACACCATTGGTAAATGTCAAAGACTAGTCTTCACAGTTGTTGTATCTCAACATATGCATAAAATAACAAACCTGTGAAAATTTGAGCTAAATCGGTCTTCGAACTTGCGAGATAATAATGAAAGAAAAAACACCCTTGTCACACGAAGTTGTGTGCGTTTAGATGGTTGATTTCGAGACCTCAAGTTCTAAACCTGAGGTCTCGAAATCAAATTCGTGGAAATTACTTCTTTCTCGAAAACTACGTCACTTCAGAGGGAGCCGTTTCTCACAATGTTTTATACCACCAACCTCTCCCCATTACTCGTTAGCGAGTAAGGTTTCATGCTAATAATTATTTTGAGTAATTACCAATAGTGTCCACTGTCTTTAATATTGGTCTGTGACGCGATGTCAAGCGTGGGTATCTGTGTAGAATATTACTCTGTATGAACACCCGCCTTCTTGCAGCCCCATTACCTTGTGTAACAACATTAAAGTCACTGGACACTAATGGTAATTGTACTCAAAATAATTGATAGCATATAGAAACTTACTTTGTAACGAACAACGGAGAGATGTTGATAGTATAACACAGAAACGGCTCCCTCTGAAGTTATAGGGTAGTTTTTGAGTAAGATTGGAGGTAATTTCTTACTCAAATATTAAAAGGCTTCAGGCCTGAAGTCTTTTAATATTTTTTAGGCATCTGAAAGCACACACATATGTGCAGCAATTACTGTTTTTCTTTCATTATTCTCTTGCAACTTCGATGACCAATTGAGTAAATTTTCACCGTTGGGATACACCAAGAGTTTAATACTGGTCTTTACCAAATGTGTCCTGTGCCTTTAAGCATCAAACTTGCAACCACATTATTTGTTTTAAATACGTTATACCGTCTACCACAAATCCCAAAATAGACTGGTGCCTCCTTACTAATGTGGCTATTTATACTGGTTGACATGAGAAGGCCACAGACAAGTCATGGCTAGTGTACTCTATGGTTGAATCAATGAGAAAACAATATGTTGATGGACGAGCTTCTTTTAATAGTTCTCACTGTTGTTCAGAGCGACATACCAGCATGGTTCGGGCATTTTTCTTTAATTTGCCTCGAAGGCCGAAATACATCGTTGGATATCAAAACCGTTTTGTGCTGTAATTTTTCTTCATTAGACATTGGAGAGTCAAGGGCACCTTGACAAAGCAAACATTCCGGAGGATACCTTTTCACTTAGATGATTATTGGGCTACAAATTAAATAGTGGCTTGTCTCTTGTCAATTTGTTTATACATTTTGTGAGATTTGACCTACTTTAAAATAGTAATGATAATTTATTTAATTTCAAATGCGCTCTCTCCAAGACCAGCCTGTTCGAGGGCGCATAACAGTAAACCAATATCAGTGTAAATTTGTCTCAATAATAAGATAATGACCCTTTTTCGTCCAATGGATAAGTGAAGAGTTACAGGGCAATCGTGGCATGTCAATAACACACTGAGATAAAACTAAATTGTTGGGAAAGAAGGGCAAAACAAACCAATGTTAAAGGCAGTGGAAACTATTGGTAATTACTCAAAATAATTAGTAGCATACAACCTTTCTTGGTGACGAGTAATGGGGAGAGGTTGATGGTATAAAACATTGTGAGAAACGGCTCCCTCTGAAGTGCATAGTGTTCGAGAATAAAGTAATTTTCCACGAATTTGATTTCGAGACCTCAGACTTAGAACTTGGGGTCTCTAATTAAACCATCTAAGCGCACACAACTTTGTGTGACAAGGGTGTTTTTTTTCTTTCATTATTATCTCGCAAGTTCGATGACCGATTGAGCTCAAATTTTCACAGGTTGTTTTTTATGCTTATGTTGAGATATACCAACTGTGAAGGCTAGTCTTTGACAATTACCAATAGTGCCCATGCACTGTCTTTAACCTCTGGAAAACCTGTGGAACCAAATGCTAACATCTTGTTTGGTAATCCCTCTTTCGATAAAGCGTTTTGAGAAACATAATTTTGCCAAAAAAGATATCAGTTTCTAATACCTCAAAACAATTTGAATCTGGAAAGCGTCCTCCTAGCCTGCGTGGACATTATTCGCTCCGGATTTTCGGCGATGTCTCAAAAATGTTAACTTTTCGAAAGTTGTTTGATTGTGACAAAAAATGGTGCCGGTTTGGGGGTTTGGGTCTTATTTAATCGTTACCTTTAGACGCTGATACACTGTCAATGTAAGACAGCCTTAGATCCGTTTAATTAAAATAATAAGGTTTTACAGTGGTAAATGTAATTAACATTTTAATAACGTCCTTATTCATGAGATAAGATGAAGTCTATAGCAAGTATCAACATCAAGTCTATGAAGAGGACGTCAACCTCGTATAACCATATGGTATAACCCAGCATCATCGCGTGATCTCGTTTGATCTCCCAATCAGTCATCCCTTTTACTGGACTATTAACGTGAGATCAAGAGTCCCTAGAACCCATCCAATCAAAGGAGACTGCCGTCATTCGTCAAGATGTAAAACATGTCAAACGCACCAACCACGCTACAAACAACACCTACCCTTGTTATAAATAATTCAATAACTGTCAACACTGGGTGTAATTTCCTTTTTTTAATTGGATTTCAAGTCTGGGTATCAACCATGGTAATCCCGAAGGGTATCCTTTCTGGGTAGTCATAAATTGTGTAGTTGTTTTTTGTTTCGGAAGATGGGGCAATATTGTGACGTCAAAGGGATACCGGAACTACACAGGTAATACATCATTG
Source organism: Asterias rubens (assembly GCF_902459465.1). Taxonomy (NCBI): domain Eukaryota; kingdom Metazoa; phylum Echinodermata; class Asteroidea; order Forcipulatida; family Asteriidae; genus Asterias; species Asterias rubens. The sequence continues at coordinate 12,305,095 of NC_047067.1, forward strand.
GTTCTTAAGACAGGTGAAATTCTTTTTCAGACTCAAGACTTGAATAAGCACACCATATCGGCCAGTCTGTCACTCAAACAGCAACGTAAATGTTCTTCTTCTTAGTCTTCTCTTTTCTTTCTCATTTTTGCTTATTTATCTCTTTATTTCTTTATTTACTAGGGGAGAGGGGTTCTTAATAATCAATTTTCTAGATCTTCAAAGTATCTCAGCTCAATTTCTTGTTGTTTCTCATTGCTCCCATTGCATAAACTGTGGTAAAATAATAGATCTCTACATACTCAATCTTTACTTTAAGCCTAATCCTTAACCCCCCCCCCCCCCATGAGTTGTAATTGATATGTGACACTCTTAAAAAAAAAAGACAAAACTGAAGTTGAAGAAGTTGAATAATGTACCTCCTTTAAAGGAATACGTTGCATTGGATCGGACGAGTTGGTCTATAAAAAGTGTTTGAAACCGTTTGTTATGAAATGCATATGGTTAGAAAGATGTTTTAAAAGTAGAATATAATGATCCACACAAGTGTCATTTAAAATTGCACGGTTTTCGTTTTACGTCGCGAACTAACACGGTCGGCCATTTATGGGGGGGGGGGGGGGTCAAATAAAATTTGACTCGCATAAATGGCCGACCGTGTTGGTCGACGAGGTAAAACGAAAACCACGCAATTTCGAGGCATATTTGTGTAGATCATTATATTCTACTTTTACAACATCTTTCTACCCAATGCACTTTATAACAAACGGTTACAGAACGCTTTTCAAAGACCAACTCGACCGATCCAAGGCAACGTGTTCCTTTAATCTGACAACTGTGCGTCCTGAAGAAAGCAACAGAAACACATCCACGCATTTTAATCCGTCTGCATTACTTCCTTTTGATAAAAGAGACATGAATTGGACTTACATAAAATGTCACTGTGTGGGTTGAAGCCGGACACCGGATGATGTTATTTTATTTCAAACAACATAAATCAATGTTTAGTATGATAATCACTTGTTGATTTGAAAATTAGCCGAGAGGAGTAATTCAACGCCCCCGCACAATTATGGAACTTACTTTTGAACGTCGTATGTAGTTGCATTAATAATTGAGTGGCCAGTTGTGTCAACGGCGCTGAAGTCGCGTGGTACCGTCGGATTGTCGCGTGAGGCCATTGCACTGTCGCATTGTGCCTTGCATTTCCACGTGGTACCTTCTGATTGTCGCGTGGTGCCGTTGTATTGTCGCGTGGTGCCGTTGGATTGTCGCGTGGTGCCGTTGGATTGTTGCGTGGTGCCGTTGGATTGTCGCGTGGTGCCGTTGGATTGTCGCGTGGTGCCGTTGGATTGGCGCATGGCGCGGTTGGATTGGCGCGTGGTGCCGTTGGATTGTCGCAAGGTGACGTTGGGTTGTCGCAAGGTGCCGTTGGATTGTCGCATAGTGCCGTTGGATTGTCGCGTATACCGTTGGATTGTCGCGTGGTGCAGTTGGATTGTCACTGTCGCATATTTTTGTACCTTTGGATAAGGGCCGTCACACTGCTGCGTTTGCCGGTTGGTGCTGTTGCATTGCCATGTCGTGCTGTCGCATCGTCACACTGCCGTCCCATGTTGCGTGGTGCCATCGCATTGTCACATCGTGTCGCCATAATTGCTGTCACATCGCACAAGAGTCCATAGCCATTAATGCGACAACAGACGGCACGATGCGAAATGTCATGATTTTATGATGTGATGTTAAAATAATACAAAATGTAAATTACCCCGACGACCAGTGCAGTATCCCGCCAACGATGAAATGCCCTGAGACGTACAAAGTCATAAAACTAATGTGACATGATCTATTAGTCACTAATTAGTTTTGCCATAACTGCAACAACTGTTGTGTTATTCTTTCCGGGAATGTGGCAACACCGATATGATGTTAATTATCACAAGATATTGCTGGCAAGCTTTGACCATAATTTAAGAGGGTTTGTTTCACTTTTTTTTGGTCAACGATTTGTTTTATCTTTAGGTGTGTTGTCAGCATGTGTTCAAGTGTTAATTGGGTACTAATTGAACATATTTTTTATTTTGCTCGTCTTTTCACTTGGTGTATCTCAACATATGCATAAAACAACAAACCTGTACAATTTTGAAAACAATTGGTCGTCAAAGTTGCGAGATAATAATGAAAGAAAAAACACACTTGTCACACGAAGATGTGTGCTTTCAGATGCCTGATTTCGAGACCTCAAAATCTAGTTCCGAGGTCTCAAAATTAAATTCGTTGAAAATTACTTCTTTCTCGAAAAATATAACTTCAGAGGGAGCCATTTCTCACAATTTGTTATACCATCAACCTCTCCCCATTACTCGTTACCAAGTAAGGTTTTATGCTGATAATTATTTTGAGTAATTACCAATAGTGTCCATCTACCATCGACAATAATATCTGGCAGAGTTTTGTCCTGCGGACTCTTGCCCCATTTTCACCTAATTGCTGACCCCTTGTGATTTTTTGACACCCCCTCTGTTGTTGGGCTAGTCCATCTCAGAATGACCATTATAATGGTGAGGTTAACACAGGGTAAATATTAACATATCTCCGCATGTGCTGACAGCGGCCATCAAATTGTGTTTAAAAGAGAAAACCAAATAAAAATCATCGTAAACATGTTATGCTACGACAATTATTTCCGGAAATTGTAATAAGTTTCAAATTCCAATGACTCACCGCCCCTAACTTCCAGTATCATCCAAAATTTTACCAACTCGGTTCAATATTTTGTATATAAAAAATGTACAAGGCCATCAAATCCGAACCACGAATGTAGAGTTGAACCATATATTGTACAGAGAAAGGACCACGTGGGCATAAATAATACTCAATGGTTAAACTGAAGGGCGGGAAAAGTTCAGTGGCCGGGCAGACTTGATTAAATTTCTGACGCCTTGTGTCCGGTTTTAATTAATATAGCACAACATCCTGCTCATTGGAGGGTGTTATATCTAAGCCAGCAGGGGATTGTTATTTGCCTCTGGGCTCATCAAACTGTCACTCCAACGTCGTTTTATTGTCTTTATTTATACACGACGGGGGAAATGTACTTCCGCAATTGCATTTTGTCGTCGAAGACATCTATTTAAAACAAACAACATTATAACTGAAAGTTCTGCTGACGCGATGTGTATTGGCTCTGTTTACGTGTTCCTTGAGTAAAAAGGTTATTGACTTTCAGAATATAATTATTCCTTTCTAATAATCTATCCAGCACTTCGTAAGACGTACTCCTTATTTTTACCAGAAGGAAATCTTTGTTATGTTGAATTTCTTTATATACCAAAAAAAGGTCTGACTATTTCATCCCTTCGATGGCCATTTTAAATTAAGAAAAAGAAGAAACAAACTTAAAGCTGTATTTGTTTTTATTTTGAACAACTTAAATGTTTTTCTTTCTTTGTCTCATAGAATGTGTTCACTCTTTGCACTATACTGGGTCAGATTTGACACGGATCCGGGTGGCAGATCCATTATGGATCAGTCTGACCCAGAAACTGGTTGCGGGTTTTTAATGGAACCGGATCAATTCTGACATGAGAGTTGATATATAGAAAGATAGGCTTAGGCATGTGTAAAATGTAATTATTTTATCCCAAATTATCATACAAAACAAGTTTCTTTAAAGGCACGGCACCGAATACCTTTGGTAATTTGTCAAAGACCAGTATTCTCACTTGAATATATCATACAAAAATTTGCATAAAATAAAAAATCTGTGTGCTTTCAGATGCCAAAAAAACTTCGGGTCTGAAGTCTTTAATTACTTGAGTGAGAAGTTACCTCTTTCTCAAAAACCACGTTACTTCAGAGGGAACCATTTCCCACAATGTTGTATCATCAGCTGTCCATTGCTTGTTACCAAGTAAGTTATTCAAACAATTATTTTTTTAGTAATTACCAATAGTGTCCACAGTGCCTTTAAAAAGTGTATGCCTATTTTTGATGTATTACTCGAGTGTCTTTTGCGGACAGTTCCATATGAAATGTTTACGGTCCCACTGGAAATATTTAGTGCACATGCTGAGAAGGGAAGATTGCCTATAAAACATGATCTCTTATATTTCGACGGACAAATTTATTTTACTGATCGAAAAAATTCCGCGTATAATATAGGATTACTGTTTAATTCGATTCAATGTCAATAATGTAAATGGAATAAAGTGACGTATTTAGGTGTTGGTTGACTGAGAATAAAATATTTTGTTCGTGTTAGTCTGCATGTGAAATTGTGAATTAAAACAAAATGGAAGCTGTTTTCTGTATACATGCACCTGTACAAGCCTTTTTATTTCAGCATTAAAAATCCAGCGATTATGAATACAGGTGAACTATTACTTTAGCTGCACGACACATTTTTTTAGACATTCGGCAAGCTTTTTCAAAACTAAAATTGGTCTGAGATCGTTAAAATGTATCCTTTAAAGGCAATGGACACTATTGGTAATTGTCAAAGACCAGTCTTCTCACTTGCTGTATCTCAACATTTATGCATAAAATAACAAACCTGTGAAAATTTGGGCTCGATTGGTCGTCGGAGTTGCGAGATAACTATGAAAGAAAAAACACCATTGTCACACGAAGTTGTGTGCTTTTAGATGCTTGATTTCCAGACCTCAAATTCTATAGCTTGAGGTCTCGAAATCAAATTCGTGGAAAATTACTTCTTTCTCGAAAACTACGTTACTTCAGAGGGAGCCGTTTCTCACAGTGTTTTATACTATCAACCTCTCCCCATACTCGTTACCAAGTGAGGTTTTATGCTAATAATTATTTTGAGTAATTACCAATAGTGTCCAAAGGCTTTAATATCGTTGGAAAAAAGGAAGAAATAAGGAGGCGGCCTGTATAAGGAAGCGGTTGGGTGCTAAACATGTTTTATCATTTTGTTATATTCGGCCTCCTGATGTGCTGCGCCTTTGATATTACATGAACTTTCATGTTCTAGTGGGAGTTTGGTCTGAATCTGTTTTCAATTCTCCCTCCCGTCTTGAATGTGATGAAGACAACTCTCCTACCCATTGCAGTGTAGTGAACTTTCTAACATCTATACATTTGTTATTTCAATTGTGCATCATTTTCCGTGTTCACACCGATAGCATGTTGTTTGTATTACGTTATTATCTTGTGACGTCGTATCTATCTTTTGATAGTCATACCGACAGATAGTTGACGAGGTCTGGGTGAGCTATAGGCCTACCGGATGATCACAACGTTCCAACCATTATAGCAATTAAATTACCACGTCTGGCTTCCTCTTCCCCCATCTAATTCCCGATCAGATTGGTTAAAGAGTTTGTGCAAAACACAAACGTCCAAAGATTTACATTTAACTTAAAGGCACTGGACACTATTGGTAATTACTCAAAATAGTTCTTTCATAAAACCTTACTTGGTAGTGAGTAACTGATAGCTGTTGATAGTATAAAACATTGTGAGAAACAGCTTCATCTGAATTAGTTTTCAAGACTAAAATATTTGATCTTTAGCTCGAGGCCTCAGAATTAGAGTTTGAGGTCTCGAAATCAAGCATCTTAAAGCACACAACTTGTGCAACAAGTGAGAATACTGGTATTTGACAAGTACCAATAGTGTCCTGTGTCTTTAAAAGATTATGATGGTAGAAAGCTTCCTTAAAATATTACCTGCTGACATGCTGTAGTTTTTGAGAAATGAGTAAAACAATTTCACGAAAATAATTTTCGTCTCAACGAGAGACGAACATTGATTGAACAGCAGGTACAACAGATTTACGCGACTCTTCTGAAAATATCGTTCTGTGATTTCACTTTTTTCCCCTCATAAATTTAAAGAAGATATAATGAATCTGACACTTATTTTACACTCATTTACTTAAAATATTTTACAAACATCTTCATTCACAGTGAGTAGGTATTGTATACCATTTTTATAAAGGGAGACTTCCGTTTTTACTAGTCAGTTATAAAATATTCTTTGACATAGCCTTTACAGTATTAATGTGGAAAAGTTGTCAAACACTGTCTCGACTTGAAGTAGCTCATGTCATTGTATGACCGGTGAAGAATGTGTGTAGGATATCCGCCCTTCTAAATCACTAGGGAACACTTCTGAGAGACAAGTCTTTATACCGTTTAGCCGCCATAAATCTTACCACATGTTTTTTTCATCGCCCACCAAATGTAAACCGGTCAATGGAAATCGAGGCTGTATGAACTGAAAAACAGGATTAATCCTATCTCAAGTTCCTAACTTAGGATTAGTCTTAAGGTCTGCATGCGACAGCGCAGGGTTGGGACTCGTCTTAAGTCCTGAGATTAATCGTATAAGTTAGGAAGAGTTTGGTGAAATCGACGGCTGGCTCCTCTGCATGCATAAAATAATTAATGGTATAAAGGCCGTGTCCTGGCATAGAACATGTTTTAAAATGCAAAATGTTTTTAAAGGCATTGGTAACTACTCAAAATAATTATTAGTATAAAACCTTACTTGGTAACGAGTAGCCTAATGGAGAGCTGTTGATAATATAAAACATTGTGAGATACGGCTCCATCTGAAGTAACATAGCTTTTGAGAAAGAAGTTATTTTCAACGAACTTGATTTCGAGACCTGAGAATTAGATTTGGAGATCTCGAAAGTCGAAATCAAGCATCTGAAAGCCGGCTTCGTGTGACAAGGGTGTTTTTCTTTCATAGTTATCTCGCAACTTCGACAACCAATTGAGCTCAAATTTTCATAGGTTTGGTATTTATGCATATGTTGAGATACACCAAGTGTGAAGGTCTTTGACACTTACCAAAAGTGTCCAGTGTCTTTAAAACAAAAAGACGATCCGAGAAATGTTTTTGTTTCTCACAACCTCAGACAACACATGAATTGTTATTTTATTTTCACAGGTGACGAAGAATCATTGTATTTACTGTTTAGTACAATTCAATAATGTCTGTGCTTTCCCACAGATCCAGGTCGCAAAACAATTCTGGTGAAGCAACCTTTTTTGAATGATAGCCATCGCGGGAGGAAAAACACTCAATGTGTTCAAAATAAAACAAGAGTGTTGTTTGAGTGACAACGAGCACCTGTCACAGTTAAAGACAGTGGACACTATTGGTAACTGTCAAAGACCAGTCTTCTCACTTGGTGTATCTCAACTTGTGCATAAAATAACAAACCTGTGAAAATTTGAGCTCAATCGGTTGTAGAAGTTGCGAGATAATAATGAAAGAAAAAACACCCTTGTCACACGAAGTTGTGTGCTTTCTGATGCTTGATCTCGAGACCTCAAGTTCTAAACTTGAGGTCTCGAAATCAAATTCGTGGAAAATTACTTCTTTCTCGAAAACTACGTCACTTCAGAGGGAGCTGTTTCTCACAATGTTTTATACTATAAACCTCTCCCCATTACTGGTAATAAAGAAAGGTTTTGTGATGATAATTATTTTGAGTAATTACCAATAGTGTCCACTGCCTTTCAATGTAATGATCCTAAAAATGTCTAATATTTATTTTCACCGAAAGCATAAATAGACCTAACGGTCTATACGTAATCATCCTGCGAAATAGTTTAACTGAAGTGCTCTCGTTGATTAGAATTCAGTAGAAATATTAAATCTTCTTACTTTTTTTTCGTCCAACGTACTCCTCATTGAGTTAAATAATTGCTACTTTCTGGTTTGGTTTGGTTTTGGTTGGGTTTTTGATGTATCTTCTTTCGTTTTGTATTTGTTTTAGGCATTTAAAGAAAAGCCTTCTGGCTTCTGTATATTTGGTTTGCTCCGTATCAATTAAGTTATTATTGTTTTTCCTTTCATTTATATTATATATATATTTTTTTTTCTTGACCAGTTCACGTTGACACTTTGTAGCTGTTTTTGGTTTCTCAACAAGTAGGCTACATGTAATAAATAAATAATAAAAAAATCCGCGTAAAATGTACAGTGCTTTACCTGGCAGCTAGGGTAACATATAAAGTGCCGCAAGTTTCACGGTGGAAGTTTTGTAAACTACTCCTTCAAGGCACAATTTAACAAACTTCCACCATGAAATTAACGGCACTTTACCGGGCACCTTCTGTCAGGTAAGTGCCGTAAGTTTTACGGATATTTATTTTTTACAGTAATAGACACTGTATTCATCTGAAACTGTCCTAGTAAATTTGTTGTATATCTTTATTGATAAAAAAAACAAGACCCTATCTCTACTCTATAAGACCCTATATCTTTATAGGAGAAGTGATTCTGTGTTGTGTTTATTTTTTCTGTAGTATATTTTATAACATATAGTAATTTGTGGCCCTACATTTTAATTTGTTCAAGCTTTAGCTTTTGTGTCGATTGTTGTGAACTTCTAATTTTTAAGTGATTCATAATGCACTTGATAAATGCTGTTTATTATTATGATTGATTGATTGCATCTAGATTTGAACTTCACTTATAACTGGCACATCAATACTCTGTATGCTTTTGACTCGAGCTGTCCAGTTGTGGCACGAATGTAAGATATGATAAATTGATAATCCTCCGGACTACGATAGTGACCGGACCGCAATCTGAGATACCGGAGTATACTGGACGTAACCTCTCCTTAACACCGCCCTAGGGACCTGTACCCGCGTTCCTGCTCCGAAGATCGCTTCGCACGGTTGCATTCCTGATGACACGCCGGCCGGTGTTGCCCAACTTTGGTTGGAATACTTTCCGTTGAGTAGGCCTACAGTTTCGAAACTGCCAATTAATTTTCCTGACTTCGAAACTAAATTTCTGAAAATATGAAAACAATTCCCGTGCATTTCTTGTTTAAAAAACACTCTTTAAGGCAGTGGACACTAATGGTAATTGTCAAAGACTAGCCTTCACAGTTGGTGTATCTCAACATATGCATAAAATAACAAACCTGTAAAAATTTGAGCTCAATCGGTCATCGAAGTTGCGAGATAATAATGAAAGAAAAAACACCCTTGTCACACGAAGTTGTGTGCGTTTAGATGGTTGATTTCGAGACCTCAAGTTCTAAATCTGAGGTCTCGAAATCAAATTCGTGGAAAATTACTTCTTTCTCGAAAATTATGGCACTTCAGAGGGAGCCGAATAGTGACATTAGCATTTCGCACAATGCGGGCTTCTGTTCCGCACTCAGAAATCCAATTTTCCTTTTTATAGGCGATCTTTTCTTTCCCATGCTGTATTATATTCCCCATGAGGATGATGTAGGACTCATGACCATTGAGTTGTCATTCGGCAGTTGGCGGTTGACTTTGACAGGGGTACTGTGTCTTCAATTGACATGTCGCCTGCTGCCAGCTTTCCCGTTTCTCCCTGGGACACAATAGTGAGTCATGTGACCCCATCGTGACCTCCTTTAACCACTGTGCCCATATGATATCAATCTGAGAACCAAATGATCGCAGTTGAAAATGAGGCCCTTGGTAATTTTCAAAGACCAGTATTCTCACTTGGTGTATCCATGGAGGTCCATGGTGTATCCTAACATAATTATGCATAAAATAACAAACCTGTGAAAATTTAGACTTTTGTCATTGAAGTTGCGCTTTCAGGGTGCCTAGACGGGCTTCAGGCATTGTTTAAGTAAGAAATAACGTCTTTCTCAAAAACTACGTTACTTCATCAGTGGAAGACGTTTCTCACAATGTTTTTTTTATACTCTATCAACCTCTCCCCATTACTCGTCACCAAGTAAGGTTTTATGCTCACAATTATTTTGAGTAATTACCAATAGTGTCCAGTGCCTTTAATGAGGAGGATCCCAGAATTACATCCATGGCAATCTTGCATGGCATGAGAGGTGTATCAACCGCTCTCAATTGCTCGTTTACCAAGTAAGTTTATATTTTGAGTAATTACCAATAGTGCCCAGTGGCGGTGTACAAACAGACAAAATAGAAAGAAATGTTGGCAGTCTTTTAAAAGTGTCCCTTCCAGGCAAAATGGCCGAATTCATGAGAGAAAAAAAATCCATAACTAGGATAATGCAATTTTTATTCAACTATAGGGCCTATGTGAGTGTTAACCCATGCAGAGGGAAATACGTGTAAAATAAACTTGGTTGTGCTTCACAAAACAGCAGCATCTCTCAAGGCCAACTTGTTTTACTCGGCGCTTTTCACCAAATATCCCGTGTGTTGTAGTAGGCCTATATCAAGTGAGCGTCTGTCTGTGGTGAAACAAGTCGGGGTTTGTTTTATGTCAATCAGATATCTGTCCACTCAAAAAATGTAAATCTTGACGGGGCGTAATAAATGACATGTGTGTGTTGATTTATAAGGTTTGGTCAATGTTTGCATCTGTTAAAGGGACGTTTTGGCATATTATGGTTTTAAATATAAAATGTCAACAATCGGGAAAGTACTGAGTATACAGTGCTAACACACATCGGTGTATGGGTAAAAACCAAAATTAATATTCTTTACCCCGATACAATTTTAACATCTTTTATGTCAACAATTGTTGTTTGCCGGCTTTTATTGACTGTTACACAAATTCGATTATTGCGGCACCAAGTTTTGTTTTCCCTTTTTTTACGTGACATAGCTCCACATAACTTGGATAGCACCTCATGTATATTTGTATCATGCTTGTGCAATAATTTGTTGCCATTTTTAAATTGTACTTTTCCCATCTTCTTTGTGATTTTGTTTACTTTTTATGGTATTTCTTTGTTTTCTTTGGTTGTTTGCGTGTAGTTGTGCTTGTCCCTTGTCTTTCGGTTGTTGATATGTAAACAAGGGTCCCCATTTAGTGGCCCTGTGTATGTGCCTGTTCGGGGTTTCCCTATTGCACCAATGTAATTTTGTATGTACTTGTGCAATGAAGGTAATAAAATAAAATAAAATAAATCATCTTTTTCACCGTCAGACAACGTGAATTATATAGGATAGGAGTTTTGCATGTCTTCTAAATGAACAAAAAAAACGCAATGGCGTTTTGGCTTTCTAAATACTAAAATTCTAATTATCTGTATATAACCAGGCATATCAACTCAAACATGGCCACCCACGGCAAGCAAAACCTGAGCCAATTTCATCAAGTCCGTAAGTGCAAAAACTTGCTTAGCACAAAATATCGTTTGCTTAGCAACAATTATGTTACCAGCCAGAACACTATACAGTAGTCATTGCTGCAACTCCCGGTCATTTCTTGCTTAGCGAAGAAATGTGCTAAGCAGAATTGACAGCTTTGTTGAAACTTGGTCCTGCAGGGGGAACTGCGCATTTAATTGGTTACTTCAGTAGGGATTGACTTGCAGTACTTACCACTTTTCCCAACGCCATTGACACCAGTAACAGCTATTTTGACCTCTGTCTGTGACCCACTTTTCTTCCTCCTGCCGAACGGGCTAGATGTACTCATGGTATTATAGGCTCTAGCTGATGGTAGTCCGCAATAATCCAGGAGAATTTATCCCTAGTAAGTTCTGCTTTCCCTTTTGACAACTGCAGTGTGAAGCGACCTCTCAAATGAACTGTAAGAGAAGATTAAATGCGTGTTTCAACGCTAACGCTTCGTTGAGGTATTCGCCATGTGGAAATGTACTCAACCACACACCAGAAAGACAGCCCGTTATAAAATAAAAAAAAAACTAAATGTCCATTTCCTGTCAGACGTTCACGTCGGCTGAAAAACAAAGGCACTGCTTGGCACTAACCAGGGCTCACGTTTGCAGCGTATCTTCACTGGTCCTGTGACAGCACCAACCATAGAGTAAGGACACCAACCAAGAAAAACTGAGTAAATTTCGAACGCAGTAATAAAATGTACGTTGAAGAAAGATTTGAGCGAACAATATTAAGACGGTTTGTCTCCAAGCTTGTTAAACTCCAGAATTGGGGCAACGCAATTCATGATGACAACAAAAAAAACGCCGATTAAACTGTTGGTCACGAACCCTGAAGTTGGAGTGTATCTGATAAGTTGTGAACATGCTCGTTCTCCCACTGCGCTTTGGGTGGTTTATGTAGAGGAGCACTAAACCTCAACGTCTTATCTCTCCTGCAGCATAGCTGTCTGATAAAGCAATAGAGTGGATAAAGCCATCAGAAGAAGAGGAAAGCAGACCGGTCCTTATGCTGTAAATGTCATCCACGAAGTCATGACCAAACAAGTTATGATTTCCACTTTCTCCGTGACTTTATACCGGGTAGCTTATTACTTCTGCCTTAGACTATTATCCTCGAACAGCCTAGCACCACGGTGTGTCAATACGGTGATAATTTACAGCACTCAACTCCTAATGATGTTTGCGCATCATCTGACCGTATGATTCGCCTTCTTTGTGCATCATTATTTGAGAACACAACGGAAGTGTGATGAGAAATCCTGGGCTAAAAAAAGAAGCAATCTTCTATACGGCGTGTCATCTCCTTCATATTCAAATGAAGCGAAGGCGGGACAGACTTCAATTGGAGAGACAGGGAGACCACTAGCCTTCTCTTGTGCTTTACGTAGGCTTGACCCGGTTATCGTGAAGAGGGGTTTAATGTCCGTGAGAACGTGGCGTGCTTGCCTTGCTGCCAAGCGTTATTTCTCGGTTTGACGGATGTTAAACCGAATTTTATTTCTATGTCCCAGTCAAAACCATACGGAGCCCCTAAATGGACATTTAAAACAAACAAATTATCTCGTGCGCACGACATATCTCGTGCGCACGACATCTCGTACGCACAACCTATTATATCGTGCGCACGACATAATATCTCGTCTGCTTAAAGCCAGCGGACACTATTGGTAATTACTCAAAATAATTATCATCATAAAACCTTTCTTGATTACGAGTAATGGGAAGAGGTTGATTGTAAAAAACAATGTGAGAAACAGCTCCCTCTGAAATGACGTAGTTTTCGAGAAAGAAGTAATTTTCATCGAATTTGATTTCGAGACCTCAAGTTTAGAACTTGAGGTCTCGAAATCAAGCATCAGAAAGCACACAACTTCGTGTGACAAGGGTGTTTTTTCTTTCACTAATATCTCGCAACTTCGACGACCGATTGAGCTCAAATTTTCACAGGGTTGTTATTTTATGCATTTGTTGAGATACACCAACTGTGAAGACTAGTCTTTGACAATTATCAATAGTGTCCACTGTCTTTAATTTACAATTGCTGATCTGTACCATTTGGGAGTAGCCTTCGCGTTTGGAGGCCAAATGCAGTAATTTGATGTTTGCAAGTCTGCAACCACACTACTTTTCGCTGTATGTTTCGCCTTGGGATGAAACGACTTTTCTCATAATATGTCACTAAATCAGCAATTAGGGAGTGCGCCTTTTTCGATGGGAAGGTAGCCTTTTCTACTGATGGTCATTTTCAAGACATGCCCAGCCCAGTCCCTCCGGGCCAGTCGAATCGATGTTGCGCCCTCATCGGGGACCTTTACAAACAAATTACGAGTACGAGTGGAAAGTGGGAAGTATTTATCGAGTACGAGTAATTAGTACGTCAACACTGGCTGCTACTTCATAAGTATTTAAAATATGTTTATTAGTACGATGCCGCTTTTGGAAACTAATTTGATGCATCAACTCGTCAAGTCACGAAATACCAAGACACATGATGATAAAATGCCTAGTGAGGGCGCTCTTTGTGTATCTGGTGCACCCACTATTATTTAGTCTCCTTTAATTAGGGAATAACAGTGCGAGTACCCGGTCTTCACTGCGTGGTAATGACCGGGTTGGTGGCTGGCGCTGTTAACGGACCGAGCCGGAGGCGAGGTCCGTTAACAGCGCCAGCCACCAACCAAGGTCATTACCACGCAGTAAAGACCGGGTGTTATTCCCATTAATAAATACCTTTTTTAGCGAATTAAACGGCTAAAATTGTCCAAATTTTGTGACTTTTCTCTCGGCGGTACTTCTTCCAAACAAGTTCAGGGGCCATATTTGAGCTTTTGATGGTTCCCATCTCTTTCGTGCGTTAATCACATTACTGATCTTTGAGACCAGTGACTCTTTTAATATTGATCTGTTCAGCGCCTTCACTGGGGTCAAAGTAGGCAAATTTTCCACGAACTTCATTTCGAGACCTCAGAATTAGATTTTGAGGTCTCATAATCAAGCATCTGAAAGCACAAAACTTTGCGTGACAAGGGTGTTTTTTCTTCCATTCTTCGACGACCACTCACATTTTCACATGTTTGTTATGATTGTATATTGTTTAGATACACCAAATGAGAAGACTTGACAACCAATAGTGTCCAGTGTTTTTAATTGCAGAGGTGCTGTATTTTCTGTTTGAGAAATTGGTAAAAACAATTGTCGCGAAAGAATGTTTTACATGCCAGAATAATTTTCGAGACTTGTTTTTACTCATTTCTCAAAAACTACACCACCTTTAGAGTACTGGGAAAGCTTTAGGGCAAGCTTTCTACCACCATTATCTTCAAACCGTGTAAGTATTAATGTAAATCTGTGGGCGTTGTGTGTTGTGTCCTACAAAAAGTACCCAGACCCTTTTAAAGGGACACACCCAATGACAATACTGACCGGGCTTGTGAGGTGTTGGTATTTGTTTTGGAGTTGGACCTAATAATTTTATCAAACTTTTTCCAAAAACAAAAATGAATCGCAAGGGGTTGTTCCATTGTTTTTTTTCATTACAAGGCTAATAGAGAAAAATCACCAGGGTAAGTCCAAATAATTTTTATCAAATCTAAGCGAAAACGTGAAAAAAATAACAAGGAGCAGCAATTTTTTAAAGGCCCAAATTCGAAAAAAATCACAGAAGGTTTACCCTAGCATTTTTTATCAAATTCGGGCCTAACATTGAACAAATTACGAGGCAAAACAGACTCGTAGCCCTTGGTATGATAGCCAAACAGTGAAGCTTCCGTGGAATTTTTTTTTCCAGCCTGATGAAACTTTTACAGAAAATTTGAAAAAAAGGAGACAAAAAATACGTTACTCTTTCCCAAACCACTGGTCATCCTTTCCCTGTGTTTATTAACTTTATTCTTTCTTCTCTCCAGATGTTTTGTAATCCATGTTGTGTAAGCATGTCATGGGCTGCCCGTGTGTTTTGACTTTCGTGTACTAATAATGGGGACGTCGGTAATAAAAAAGGACCTACTGAAAGTCCAAACAATGGGAGATCAAAGAGAAGTCTTCTTAGTTTTCAGGTTCAAACAATGCCTACTAACTCTTCACTCTCTTCTCTGACGTTGGTTATAACTGAACAAATGGGGGCGCAATACGTCGCGTCGTCAAAAGCGCTGGGATGAAGGTTGAAAATTGGTCAACCACGATCTCTCTTTTCAATCAAAGCGATCAAAATGGTGAGAGTCATAATAAAATTTCGTAAACAATCCGTTGCATCTTGACAAGCTTTTTAACAAAATGTTAATTTTAAACACACTAATGTATGATTTATTTACTTGAGCAATAAATAAGCCAAATATTTTCGCTAAATTTGATTCGATGGGTTGGTAATTCGTCGATAAACGCAACTAAGATTTCGTGTGCATGATGTACGTTGGCTTTCACAGTCGGACATTTGGTGTAAATACTTGTCAAAATGGCCACCATCTCCTTGAAATTATCTTGGAAATTACTACATTAGCTTTTGGTTTTAATAGCCATGGAATGGTTGTGAAATTAGCAGGGAACTGTGCTGGCATTGTTGAAGTTGGAACATAATATTAATAAGGGTTCATGATTTTTCAATCTTTGTAGGGCAGGTTAAGAAAGTCGGCCTGGTGAAGAAAATCGCCCGTTTTTATTTTCCCAAACCCTTATAAACATTAAAACAAACTCATGCTCTGTGAGTTACTTTTTGCTGGGGACACTGTTCCTAAAAGCTGTGTGAAATATAACCTAAGGGGTTATCAAAAAGTGGAGGTGCCAACATTTCAGGGTAGGCCTACCAAATAGAGAGTCAAGACCAACCCAATCCTATCTTTGGTGCCTGCTCGCTGAATTTTTCTAAACGTCATCATGTCGTGTCTATCCGGTGCGCCTCAAATAGGATGGAGAGTCAAGACCAACCCAATCCTATCTTTGGTGCCTGCTCGCTGAATTTTTCTAAACGTCATCATGTCGTATCCATCCGATGCGCCTTGGTGATCATGAATGTCAATCCAGATGGCCCGAATGAATGCTGTAATTTGTTTAAAATCATCTTGCGTTTGGGAACAATCCTGCTGTTTGTTTTTGTTGTTTGGTTTGTCTTTGTTTTGTCTTTGTTTTGTTGTTTGGTTTGTCTTTGATTGAGAAGTAGCGCTAGCGAGGCTGTACAAAATGTCCTCAAAAATAATATTGTAATTACTTTCAAGCAAACTTTCAAGTTATTTATTATTTTTTTTTTTAATATAAATAGATACATAAATATACCAGGAAAAAAAAGAAGAAGAAATGCAAATTTGAAAACAACCAGTTCAAATACAAGTACCTAGTTTAGTTAAAAGTATTCAATGGCAATGTTCAATTCTGATTTCTAAAGCGTTTACGGTGGAAGGTTTTTGTTTTTATTACCAAGTGATCCTCGTCTCTCGATGACGGCACTCTAAATTTCGGGGGTAAAATAAAGTGCCTTTTCCAATAATTGACTAATTTCTCAACCCATATGCTGCACTTAAATCATAGGTCAACGTTCCTAAAGCGAGACGCACCTTCTGCAAGAAGTGTGGTCACCACAAGATGCACAAGGTGACACAGTACAAGACTGGCAAGGCTTCTCTCTACGCCCAAGGTAAATCCAATATGCAATTGTTGTACGCTGTGACGGGGTCCATGGTGTTTTGTAAACCAGAGGGGGCAACATGCAAATGGCACCCAGGGCGAAGCTGAGGGTGCCATCTTGCCCCTGAGGGTGTACAAAACACCCAAAACACAAACCACTATTTCCGACAGCACCCTGCAGAGAAATGTATCAATTTACCTAGAAGCACCGTAATTACAAACTCTAACCCTTTTTCAGCTCATAGTCTCTTTCAACACGCTTGGTATCCACAACTCACTGTTAAAGACAGTTAACACTATTGGTAATTGTCAAAGACCAGTCTTCTTACTTGGTGTATCTCAACATATGCATAAAATATTAAACCTGTTAAAATTTGAGCTCAATTGGTCGTCAAAGTTGCGAGATATAAATGAAAGAAAAAACACCTTTGTCACACTGAGTTGTGTGCTTTCAGATGCTTGATTTCGAGACCTCATATTCTAAATCTGAGGTCTCGAAACCAAATTCGTGGAAGATTGCTTCTTTCTCGAAAACTACGCCACTTCAGAGGGAGCCACTTCTCAGGCCAAACAAAATAAATGTTGTGTTTACAGTAACCCGACCGACCTGAATTTTTTTGCGGCCGAATTGCCGACCTCAAACATTTTTCTAAATATTTTGTGAGTTGGTAAAATTTAAAATGACAACTTATAAACTTTTATATTTTACCACTTTCCAACATGAGGGTTTATTTAAACTTGATGAGTCGAACAAGGTTAGTATCAGCCCTGATACTTCACCCACGACGGCAACGACACCAATAGTGTCCATTGCCTTTAGCACCTCCAATGTATAATTAAAACCCACAAAAGAGGCATAGAACCGTAACGTAATACTTAAAGGAAGGCTAGATTTCAGTTATAAAAATGGATTTGTTTTTCTCGCGGAAAATGTTTCTCTAAGCAGCGTAGCCGTTGGCTGAAAGAACGTGCTCTCCAATCCTTATTGTAAAAAGGAAACTTCTTCTTTAGCAAATACTTTAAAGTTCCAGATGCTTCTTTTGTGGATTTTAAATGCATATGGGAGTTGTTGACGGTGAGTTGACTGTACCATGCGTGTTGATGTCGAGTTGACGGCAAGTAGTAGGACCGTATTGTACAGGGTGCTGGAAACGATAAAGAGTGGGAATGACCAAGGTGATATATCCCAGTATACGACGCTTTCATACTACCTGCTGGCTGCCGACCCATGTAACATGCGTCTTTGTATTATATCACGTGATTGGTTCTCGACCAATAAAACTTTCCAATCTGTTACCGAGGTATATACCAAATAAAAATGTTTTCCCTTTCGAATTGAGGGGGAAGAAACATTTAAAAAGGATATGAAGCTTGGAATGGCGAAGATACAATCAAGTGAGGTTTGCGGATACACCATGAGATAAATCTTTAATGAGCTGTGGTGGTTCCGAGAAGAACCAGTGGTTTAAAAACTCAGCGTTTCAATCAGTGTACTCTGATCGTATGCAGAAGCTGTTAAACGTATCCGGTCATAACTGATTAAATGCACTGGACACTATTGGTAATTACTCAAAATAAATGTCAGCATAAAAACTTACTTAGTGGAGAGCTGTTATTAATATAGATGTTGTGACAAATGGCTTCCTATGAAGTAACGTAGTTTTTGAGAAAGAGGTCAATTTTCACTCAATATTTAAAGACTTCGGGCCTCAAGAAGCACTTTATTCTCCTGCAACTTCAATGAATAATTTGTTATTCTATGCATGAGAATTCATTACAACAAGAGAGAATACTTGTCTTTGACAATTACCAAAGTTGTCCAGTGCATTTAAATTATCATGCTTTCTTGAAACCTGCAATTATTTTAATTTGTGTGTATTTTTTTGTATAATTAACTAAACATAATTTGATGAATTCACAGGAAAGAGGCGTTACGACAGAAAACAGAGTGGATATGGAGGCCAGACCAAGCCTGTGTTTCACAAGAAGGTTAGTACCAGCTAAGCATGTTTGGTTCCATCGACAGGCCAGGATAGCATCTAAATCGATGACACATAGGAAAGAACAATCGCATTTAACAAACCATTCACAAGTTTTAAGGGCAGTGGACACTATTGGTAATTAGTCAAAATAATTATTAGTATAAAACCTCACTTGGTAACAAGTAATGGGGAGAGGTTTATAGTATAAAACCTTGTGAGAAACAACTCCCTCTGAAGTGGCGTAGTTTTCGAGAAAGAAGTAATTTTCAATGAATTTGATCTGAAAGCACACAACTTCGTGTGACAAGGGTGTTTTTTTTTCTTCCATTATTATCTTGCAACTTCGACGAGCAATTGAGCTCAAGTTTTCACAGGTTTGTTATTTTGTGCATATGTTGAGATACACCTAGTGAGAAGACTAGTCTTTGACAATTACCAATAGTGTCCAGTGTCTTTTAGGGGTTACCAGAGGTTTGCACCATACCTAGTATTTCATCTTTGAGAGGGCGAGGCCTTTTTTATTTTGCAAAGGGTACTTCCGATGAGACATTTTGAAACTTTTGAAGGAGCACCAAGGCCAAGAGCAGGGTATTGAAGGCCATGGCCTCGTTGTTTGTTGTACACAAACATAGATAGGCCCAACAAAGGTCATGACCCAAGGCCTTTCAGAAGTATGCCTCTTTGGGTTTTTGTGACAGATATTTTTTATTAAGTATACCATACCCGACTCGTATTCAAGGAAAAGGACTTCTCCTGAAAATACCTTAAACATACATTTAGCTAATCTTTACCATGATAATGCAATAGATCCAGCTCATTACTAGATATACAAATTTGATTTTAATATATCGAAAACAATATGCGAATATCACAATTTACAACAGAAAAATACGTTATGAGGAACTCACAAAAATTGTGATTCAGGTAAACTAGACGACAATAGTTAATCTAGTCATTGTAAAGTAAGCGGTTAGCTTGGGGGACTCGAACCAGCAACCTTGAATTAGACCAAACAAACTTGCAATTGCAAGTCCTGAAGTTTCACCAACTGACCACGGTGACCTGTAGGGAGGGTTAACTGTACAATGATACAAGTGTCCGTTTTAATATTTAATTGAACTCTTGTTTGTGGACAGGCCAAGACCACAAAGAAGATCGTCCTGAGGATGGAATGCACAGACTGCAAGTTCCGCAAGCAGCTTCCCATCAAGCGATGCAAGCATTTTGAGCTGGGAGGAGACAAGAAGAGAAAGGCAAGTAGTCGTTCTTCTGTCTGGACCATTTCTTTCTCAGATGCTAGAATAATCCTACTCCTTATTAAAGGCAGTGGACACTATTGGTAATTGTCAAAGACCAGTCTTCTCACTTGGTGTATATCACCATATGCATAAAATAACAAACCTGTGAAAATTTGACCTCGATTGGTCTTCAGAGTTGCGAGATAACTATGAAAGAAAAAATGACCCTTGTCGCACAAAGTTATGTGCTTTTAGATGCTTGATTTCGAGACCTCAAATTCTATCAAATTCGCAGAAAATTACTTCTTTCTCGAAAACTATGTCACTTCAGAGGGAGGCGTTTCTCACAATGTTTTATACCATCAACCTCTCCCCATTACTCGTCACCAAGTAAGGTTTTATGCTGATAATTAGTTTGATTAGATACCAATAGTGTCCACTGCCTTTAACAGTGTTGTAGATGGACCAATTTTAGTGGTGGGCTCTATTATCCAATTTATAGTCCACCAAGGGGGAGCGGTTCAACAAAATTATTCGTACTTAAATATGGAGCCATCATTGCTGAAGTGCAATCTCGGAGTGCTGGGTGCCTGGTTCCGCCCACTGTGGCTACAATACTGCTTTTGTTCTGTATGTTTTGTTTATGAAAATGGTACTATACCAGTTTTTAGTTTTGGTACAATGTTGTGGGTGCCTTTACATACCATTGTTCATGCCAATGTTTTGGAAAGCAGTGCTCTAAAGTTGGCATACTTTTCAAAATGCACATCAAAACAAGTCGCAAACATAATTGTCATGTAGGTGAGACAACAAATATTTTTGCATGTAGAACCTATTAACCAGTTAAAGTTGACTATAACTGGTAACTATTTACCTTTTACATGATAAAACTGAGATGAAAACTATTTTCGTGACAGTTTTTCCTCATTTCTCAAAAACTACATTACCTCAGCAAACAATTTTTATGGGAAGCTTTCTACTATCATTATCTTCAAACTGTTTGGGTTTAATGTAGATCCGACGTAATTGTGTTATGTGTTAAAAAAAGTACACAGACCCTTTAATGGCTACTCATAAATACCTCAGACAGTTTTTCTACATTGGTGGAGAGCACGTCACGGGGGTGTGTATAAACCTTTGTTTATGACCAGTAAAAAGTGTTGAAACATGGTCGTGACACGCAAGCTTGCACCTGTTCTTGTAAGAAAGTTTCTTCATTCCTATTGGTCGAGAGCAACGGCTGTAACAGTTGTGCCACATCACGATACGCGCGACGCGCACAGCATTCCCTTATAAGGAGTTGTTTACCGGAGGGCGGCGGAGGGCCGTACCATTTCATAGCTGGAGGGGTGTTGTGTTGAAAGAAATCATTGAACAATTATAATTTCTGCATTTATTTTGCTTTTTGAACAAAAAGTGGTGATGTTTTTTACCGTAAAGGTATTTATGAATGGGAATCAAAGTGTGTTGAATCAGTTTTCAACTAGTGGTTTAAACCTGCCGAGGCCTGGGTCTTGATAATTTACCTTGACTTCGTCTCGGTAAAATTATAGACAAGAACCAGGCCTTGTTGGGATTAAACCACTAGTTGAAAACCTCTTTACGACACATTGATTCCCTTTAATTTTAATTACTAATTCCATTTATTTTCTTGTCTTCAATACCACAGGGCCAGATGATCCAGTTTTAGAGTTATCATGGACTACAGACTGGAATCATTTACACAGCTTGATGTTAACCTACTTGATGTCAAACACAACACTCATGGGACAGTAATGTTAAATTATCAATGGGAGATAAAACGATTTCACAACAGAGAATATCACAATAAACCAGCAGATTTATAAACAGTATCCATGATTGAATGAGTTACTTTATTAAGTGTGTGGTTGGAATTGTCCTTGTGGTTTTTTGTTTTCTTCTGCTGTTGTCACTTGCAGCAATGTTTTTGTTTGGGCCAAGATTGTGTTCCCACCAGAAACATTCTTGCAAATTTTAAAGGTTAAGTACTGGATTGTAGAGCTGACTAAACAGTCACAGACATTTTGCATTATTTTGTGTGATCAACAATGATATAGTACTTCAATTAACAAACTATGAAAGTTTGGAGAAAATAGTGAAAAATCATGCTCAATTTCCAGCATAATTTGGTTGTAACAACCAAAATCATGCGTCAATTTGTTTAGGGATTTTGGATACAGTTCTTAAATATTAAAACATGTTTCTAGTGACGGTACAAACCTCGAAGCTTTCAGACTGAAATAAACAATGATGTCTTTTATGCTTGCCAATCCTTATAAAACCTTAAATTATAAGTACTGTACCAGGGGTTGACTGAAAGCAAGAAATGAGTTTGACATTGCAAAGTTTCTAATGCTTCTTCAAGGAAATTGCCTGATGGTGAATGTTCTATATTCCGACAACAAACATCCCAATGTTCCAACACAACCCTATGTTTTAAGAAAGGTTGGTGTTACCGCAATGTGAAAATCTCCGAGTAGTGTTGGTTCTGAAAAGAATCGGCGGTTTTCCGAACCAACACTGCTCAAAAAGAGATATTCACATTGTGTAATCGCCAATCGGTCTTATAAGTATTCTTCCAACCTGCAAAGTTTCAACCCTATGTTCACCCAAAGCTCAATGATTTACACATACGGTTAGTGAAATACACAAGGGGTGTAGGAATAGAAGTGATATCTGAACTTAGGATGGTTGATCTAACAGGAGTATCTTTTCATAAAGGGGATGTAAAGCTTGTGGCACTTGGCTAAAAAAAACTTTTGCAAATAAAGCGTGTTTTCTCAGTTGACCATTACTTTCTCATTAGTTAGGTTTTTTCTAAACATAGGCTTTCCTCCCTGTCGATGGAAGACTTTGGACCGCTGGATATCGGCAGGCTTACCAGGTAAATTGCAATTGTTAACGACTTTGGTAGTTCTGAGCATGCACACATTACAGAGAACAATGGATTTACCTGGTGAAGTCTGCTGCCACTTAGAGTCACCCAAAGTCTCTCGCAAGTTGAAGGATGTTCAGCTGCATGGTTATTTAAAATGGCAGCCATTTAACAACATAATTTTTTGTTTGTTCAAGTGCACATAGAGAAACGTTGTGGGGTTGCTGGGTTCTTATTTGGGAAGGTATGATTTAATTGTTTCATCAATAGTTTTGAAAAAAAGATAATAAGCATTTTAAATAGCTTTGTATCGCTTTTGTAAAAAGCGCTTTATAAGTAAGGTTATTATTATAAACCCAAATCCTAGATTTCAAAAGGGACCAAACAATATGAGAACATATGATTTCGATTGAACTGCCCATCAGCTGCTGACACCCACTTGCTCCATTTAGTCTTGATTGGCAAGACTCTTTTTGTTTCAAATGTAGTCTCCGATATCTCAACTGATTACTGGTTGTAGAAGAGATGTATCACAACATGGAGGTAGGTATCCCACACGAATATGGCTCAAAACGAATGCTGTTTTATCCTAGAGTTCAAAGACTTGCCCAATGCCCAGTACCAATGAAAGTGTCTACTGCTAAACTAAAGCTCCAGTAGTTAACTATAGGAAACCTAAAATTTTAATTTGTAGTAACTGACTAATTGGCAAGATGGGATGAGTGGATTAGAGCCAGGTAACCTGCTGCAGGTCTTGACATCCACTCAAATTATCCTACATCCCACCTCACCCCCCTCGAGTCTTGAGTAAGGTGATCCCTTCGCAGCACAAAATTTGACTATACTGAGCTCGGTTACTTCAAACAGAAATGTATTTCCATAGGTCAATCCTACGGAACCTACAATGTGTGGTCGTGGGAATTTTTTTTTGTGGAAATGTGCTCAACGTTAAATTGAAATAGCGCCCTCTTTTGCTGGAAATTATTCGGACGTCTCTTTTATAGTTTTGTTTCTATTGCATTGTTGTTCGATAAAGGATTTAGTGTTTTACCCACTGCAAATCGGTGTGCCGAATTTTTTATCGCAAATTATTATTTTCATATATTAGTTTGAAGTTTTGTAATCCATAAAAAATATCTGCGAAGTTTAACATCGCAATGAAACATTTCGTAAGAAGGTACATGCAAGAGTCGTTGATGACATTTTAACTGGTACCCGGTTTATGAAAGATAATCATTGCTGGTAAATGACTGGTAATCTGGCGCGAAATGTCTATGGTCTATGTGCACGTGGGCAAAACTCACGGCCATTGCATGCATCATCAGGTTCGTCGTGCGTGAAATTATTGTGTTCGTCTGCCATGTTGTTTCGTATGTCAAGATTCGCCGTGCAGTCTGAGCTGAATGCAATACAATTTATCTGCTGCTTCAAATGAATGAGGTAATATTAATAGCATTTCTTATTCAATATAGTATTATATCAGCTTTCAAACGCCAGTAGGTATTTGCAGGACAGTGCAGTCAGTATGCCCCCCCCCAAAAAAAATCCCCGACAGAGCCGGCCCGACCACTCATTTTTAATACTCAACGTTTTCGTTTAGAGTAGCACAGCAGCCATTGCTAGCGCATGTCTAAACTAAAGTGCGCTTTCCCTGAGCTGAGCAGTATAACGTCATTTGTCATTTGTCACTGTCACTTCAGTGGAAGTGTCACACGTTTGTGTTGACTCGGGTTGTATGTATTCAGGTATGTAGTTAGTAATGTATTGCTTAGTTGGACTCCTCCGTCTGTTGGCTTTGAAAAGGTCACGTTCTACTGCGAACGAACGGTTTTGTTTTCTTCATTTGGATAACTTTCCGTATGGCGCCACCACTTTTTCACTCATTTTTACAAAAAGGGATATCTCATTAAGGTAAATAAGATACTATATTATTTCATATCGAATGAAAAAGTGGTGGCGCCATACGGAAACTTTTCCTCTTGAACTACCAACAAGTCTTTACAAGCAAGCCACTCTATTATTAGGTTGTAAGCCAAGTGAGCTGCGTAGTTTAATTACATTTTATTTTCACAATGAGCTTGCCATCCAAACCCAAGGATGGAATTTAAAACAACAATTCTCAACATCAGGCTAGTTACACAGTCACCAGTGAATAGTTGGGAGACAATAGTTGGAGACAACAATAATATGTACAGAATTTGAGCTACTCTAACCAGGTAAAAGTATGTTTAATGTAGTCAGAATTTTGTTTGCATTGTTCCTGTACTATTTTAGAGAAGCTCAGGAGGTCCTACCGTGCTATCTTTATTATATTGCGCGCTATGCGTGAACCGTGCTTGTGCACCCTTTCTGCTTCATCGCTGTTCTTGCATAGCGTGTGCCGTTTAAAGACAGTGCGGAGTGCGCAAAGTTAATCTTTTTAAAAGATGTAATAACTTGTAGCAAGGCCAAGGGTTTGGATAGTTGTGATAACGTAAAGCAGAGCGTTACGAGCTAGGATTGTCGAAAGTAGTTAAAATGGGGCTGAGTCCTGGTCTGAATAAAGTTGTTGGTCTCCATTGTTTATTTCTAGTTTTAGCTGTGTCGAGGGATGAGGGAGTCCAGATTTTTTGCACTATTTATTTATTGGGCTGCAACAGTCGGTGCTTGGTGACCACGTCTTATAGTTTTCAAGAAAAAAACATTTAACTTCTTAGACCTGGAGTTTCATCTTAAGCCGTGTTCGCACTGGATTAATATTGTGGGTAACTTAACCATGATGCTGGGTAACATTCCGGCGGGTTAACTTTCCCACTGTCCGCACTTGGATTTATTTGACTCGGGTAAACTAACCGAGCTGGCCCCCTATGTAACATTGAATGTTCGATAATCACAAAAATAGTATTCCTCCATGACAAAACATGTCAGCTTCTTCGGGTCACGGACGGATGGGAGATTTAACGAGTCGTCGCGTCCGCATTGGACTTTCTTGCTCGGTTAAACTGACCTGGTCAATCTTCCTGGGCACCTTTGGCTCGGTTAAAGGATTTGGGTAAAATAATGATAGTGGAAAGCTTCCCTTCAAATATTACTTACTGAGGTGCTGTAGTTTTTGAGAAATGAGTAAAACAATGTCATAAAAATATGTTTGTAAATGATTAAAATAATTTTCGTCTCATGAGACGAACATTATTTTCATGACATTGTTTTACTTATTTCCCAAAAACTACAGCACCTCAGCATGTAATATTTTCAGGGAAGCTTTCTACTATCATTATCTTCAAACTGTGTAAGTTTAGTGTACATCTGTGGAGATTGTGTTTTTTGTCCTACAAAAGTTACATAGACCCTTTAAACTACCCATTCGGGTCGGGTAAGTTACCTGAAAGGAAAACTTACTGGGCTGTTCGCATTGGACTTAAAATGGGTAAGTTACCCATTATTGGCTCGGTAAGTTTACCCAAATTAAGTCCAATGCGAACAGGGCTTTTGAGAGAGCAAGGCCATTTTCATTTTGAAAAGGGCACTTCAACTGGAATTATAAACTTTTAAATGGGCACCAATACCAGGGCAACGAAGGCAATAGCCTGAAGTACTGACGATTACAAGAAGGCTATTTCACTTCCATGAAGACATTACTGCTTCACCTCAAATAAAGGGGTCGTACAAGGCTTGTTGTAAGTTCATGTGAAGTAGTGCTGTATTGACCTTTCATGGCTATAGATTGAATAAGTCAAGCAGTTGGTTATAGTCCATGATTATTTGTAGTAGCCTTGTAGGCATCGGGCAAAGTTGTTTGATATTATGTGGTCAGATGATGTGGGTGAAACGAAGGCCATGATTGGTCACTGACATCATACAAGGCATTATGTAGCAGGCCTGGAGTTTCATCTTTGAAAAGGCAAGGCTGTTTTCATTTTGCAAAGGGCACTTCCATTGGTAAATCTTAAAAGTAATGGTAAACACTTCAAGAGGCACCAAGGCATACACCAGGGGCAACGGAGACAAAACTTTCCCATAGACTTAGTGCCCTACATTGCAAGGTCTTGCCCTCTAAAGAAAATTAAATCCCAGTAGGATGTTGGTTTAGAAAGTTCTAGAGGATGCAGGAAATTAATTCATTCAATCCCAAAGTGTTGTCAAGTCAATAAGGAATGTGTTAAAAAATCAACCCCCAGGAAAACCTTCCTTTAAAAAAACAACCCTTAGAAAAAGTACATTACAATCAGAACATGCACACTTGCAATGTAAAGTGAGAAAAAAAATTGTTTACTTTTATGACACTGTGACTTGACACACTTCTGGAGTTTCAAAAGAATGGTAGGAAAAGTTTCTGTTTGTGTTTTGCATCAGGGTGCATTACTCATTGTGGATATTTCTGGCACTAAGCTGCAAGTTAACTTTGAACTACATTTGTACCTGTACCATTGAGGAAGGCACCATGTAAGAGTACATGTTGGTACGGAACACTGGTGTAAATGGCAACTTACCCTTTATTGTTGAAGAGCGCCCTCTTTTGAACGTTGGGTGTGCCCTGGCTGTTTACGACTTATACTCTAATCCAGAGGAATGTACTATCATATAGATAGATAGAGTCACACTAGGAAATGCTCTGTCATAAGCTGTGATGCTTGTCAAGAAGATTAAGTCTCCACTGAAATCTATAACTTTTTTGGTAGTTGTTTTTATTAATTTTGTTTTAGATACATACTTGTATATGTATTACACCTTTTTCTAAGTGTAGACCATTTTCATTTGATCATTTTTAGTTCCTCATTTGTGATGATGAAACTTGAAAAACACAGTCCCAAGTCATGCCTTGCCTGGCTTTTTCCTTATTACAATACTAGACCTTGCAGCTGCTTAAAGGCAGTGGACACTATTGGTAATTACTCAAAATAATTATCAGCATAAAATCTCACTTGGTAACAAGTAATGGGGAAGGTTGATAGTATAAAACATTGTGAGAAACGGCTCACTCTGAAGTGATATAGTTTTCGAGAAAGAAGTAATTTTCCACGAGTTTGATTTCGAGACCTCAAGTTTAGAATTTGAGGTCTCAAAATCAAGCATCTGAAAGCACACAACTTTGTGTAACAGGGTGTTTTTTACTTCATTCATATCTCGCAACTTCGATGACCAATTCAGCTCAAATTTTCACAGGTTCGTTATTTGATGCATATGTTTAGATACACTAAGTGAGAAGACTGGTTTTTGACAATTACCAATAGTGTCCACTGTCTTTAAAGGTAGTGGACACTATTGGTAATTGTCAAAGACTAGCCTTCACAGTTGGTGTATCTCAACATGTGCATAAAATAACAAACCTGTGAAAATTTGAGCTCAATCGGTCATCGAACTTGCGAGATAATAATGAAAGAAAAAACAGCCTTGTCACACGAAGTTGTGTGCGTTTAGATGGTTGATTTGGAGACCTCAAGTTCTAAATCTGAGGTCTTGAAATCAAATTCGTGGAAAATTACTTCTTTCTCAAAAACTATGGCACTTCAGAGGAAGCCGTTTCTCACAATGGGTTATACCATCAACCTCTCCCCATTACTCGTCACCAAGAAAGGTTTTATGCCAATAACTATTTTGAGTAATTACCAAGTGTCCACTGCCTTTAAGAAAGGCTTCAGTCACTAGCCAAGAATGCTGTCTTAATGCCAATGTGGCAAAACAAATCGTCACTACCCCTATACTTATTTCATGTTTTTGTCTACTTCCGAAGATGAACTGACTGAAAAGGAAATCAAGTGATTTGATTTGTCTCTTCTCTGCAACATCCCTCGTCAGAAACTTCACTCCTGCAGCTGAATCTCCATAGAGCTTGATCTTTCCCTTCTGTTATAAACAGCTGTCCATCCGTCCGCAAAGTGTAAGTATTTTTTTAATTTTTTTATTTTACAGATTTAATTGTCTCTGAGGAGTGATTTGACATTTGTTTCCCCGGCTTGCGCGTGATGAAAACACAGGGATCCTTGTAGATCGGTAGCCCAGAGCATTTTGGTCAAAAAAACCCAGAAATATTTACCAACAGGAACATTTAGTGCACTACATGTGTAGCATAGACGTCTGCCAGGGACCCCTCGCTTTGTGTGACACATGGACCCCAAACAAAGAAGCAAAATAATGGTCTGGATGCGGGCTGGATCAAACATTTGAAGTACATACGACACTTTAAGTTCAAACTTTTTGGTTGGTAGTAGTTTAGGCAGCTTTGAAGAAAGAAAAACTACACACCACGCGCCCATTTACTTCGAAACTGACACTCTCTGGGACTCCTTTTATCAAAAACGTATTGGATTGCAGCCATCTGAAAATGATACATCAGCTGCTGAAATGCACTTGTCTCCTTGCAAAGTTACGTGTAGACCTTATGAAATATCTTGGTTCGCGTACGGAGAAAAAAAGAGTACTCAGTGGAACAATCTTAAGAAAACACCTGAGACTGTTGGGTAACGAAATCTGCAACAAAAATGGCAGCTGAGCAAATCAAGCTTTCTTGACTGCCCCAATTTTCAGTGAGAAAGGGAGGTTGGACAAAATCCCATTTGTCAACTTCCATTTTGCTATATCTTGTTTCTCGTGATTACAGTTTGTGAATCGTTTCCAAATAAAAAAATGTAGGACAGGAGAAAATTGTCTTTAAAAATGTCTTTTGTGCAGGTATTTAGTGCCCTTACGGAATTGTGTATTTTGGGGACATGAGTTTGGTTTTGTGTAAAAATTAATGTCTGATATTTCTGACAACTGACTATGTTCTGTACTATTGTGAACCAGTGAACATACATTGAAAGGTTCAGGCTGTATTCAAGTGAACATAAAAAAGGATAGATGTATATTTGCCCCCCCCCCCCCACCCCCATCACTTTGACACCTACATGCACTTGGATGTAAAATCATCTGGAAAATGATGCTTAGTGAGAATATCAGAAGTGCACTTAGGGCTTCTAAAGGTCGTCTTTCACATAATTTCATAACCTTTTCTTGCGATGTCCAAGGGATTAACCAAAAAAAAACATGCATTCAGAGAGACCTTCTGTGACATTCAGAACTTGGCACTTTTTTATTTTAATCCGCACGGAGTCGTCGTGGGATGAGTGAAGTAGGCTTGACTTTGGACAGGATAACTAGATGCAAATAAATACCGCTGTTTGTATAATATTAATAATTCAAACATGTAAGTTTATTTAGTGTGAACTATTCAGGGCTAGGCATGTCTCAAGGGGTGTAATCTTGGGTTACTTGAGACCCCATTTAATCAATGAGGGGATGTGCGAATGGCGAGAGGGAACAAGGGGGTACCTACACTGCAAACAGATGCTTTCTGACTGCGCTTCGTTTATTTCATCGGCTGTAAATCTTCTAAAATCCAGTCCCCTGCTTTGACATTTGATTGGTTCAGCAAAAGCAATTGGGATTCAAAAAGAAAGGACTAAGCAAACATTATTAATGTGTTAAGGTTGGCTTATTACCTTCAAAAAAAGTGCGGAAGATGGAAAACTTGGGGTAGGCTAATGACTGGATGCAAAATTTTCCAAAATAAAAATAAGCGACCAACAGTTAATTTCGGTCGGAAAGTTCATTTGAAATGGATGGTTCATGTACATATAAACCTACATGAAGGCGCTTTTTAAATCCAGTATAGGATGAACCTTCAGTTTGCAAAGTGCATATTTTTTCTTGCTGGATACATTTCTAATTTCCACTCCCTTTTTTTTGTGCACTTTAAAATGTTCATGGAGAGCGCAGAGGATTATGAAAATTTCTATAAATTAGATGATGGATCGACGGAGAATAAGGAACCAGGGTTTAAATACAAAAACATGCAACCTTAATGAAATGTCACGACGGATAAGGGTTAATATATCAGACACACTTGATAGTCTACGACACGATAACGGGATAAGAAACTTGATTAAAATGTCTGCAATACCAAACAAAAATACTGGGGACTGGGGAGATTGCTTTCACCAGGGCCCAATTTCATAGAGCTGCTTTTAAACCAGAAAATAATTATTGCCAAACATGTTTTCTGCTACGTAAACGTTACCAGACCAGGGCCCAACTTCATAGAGCTGCTAAAACTATAAAAGCACAGAAAGTACAATGAAGCTACATGTAAGCACATCAAAATTAGGCTTACCAGAATAGGATTACCAGCCAAACTACCATGCACAATCATTGACTGGTACCTTGCTGAGGATTGCTTAGCACAGATTCGTTAAGCAAAAGTGTATGCTTATAAGCAGCTCTATGATATTGGGCCCCAGAAACAGTACCAAATTTTATGTGTGCGATAGTACTTGAACTTTGGTTGGTAGCCTATATGTAATTGTGTTGTGCTTAGCTATTTTTGTGCCGTTTTTCGAGACTCTTGCTCAATACATGATGTAGGTCAAAGGGAGAGATTTAAAAGTGCTCAGATGCTGTCGCGCTGGAGGCACTGGGAAAATTAAGAGGTCCTTACAGCTGCACAAACACTGATGAATCTAGGAAGTGGCATGCCTCGTCTAGGAGACACGCTAGAAACCATAGGGTTCTGTCAACGTAGCCAGGCTTCTGTCTGCTCATAGGGAATGTTATGTTACACTTCACATGCAAGGCTGGAGCCCTGGAGTGTACAATGGAGTGTCTCTGCTTCGCAGGATCAATGTTCCCGAGACGTTAAACAGCTTTCACACTGTGCGTGCACATCATTAACGTCAGCTTTGAATACGTGGACGATGCTTTAAAAGACAACATCGTAGACTGAACAAGCATTCATCGTAAGTGATGAAATGAGCTTGGCATTCTCAGCAATTGCGATTTTAAGAGGTCTTTGAATTTGTTAGGGGAAAAATGCATCGTGGCGTGAATTATAGAGCCAGTGTTTAAAAATGTAGGGCACTTAAATGTTAGGGGAAAATAATTCGCATTTTAATAGTGAGGTATGACGTAGAATTGTTCAAAGAGAATGTCTTGGTTGTGTTGTTGATGAGGCAGCCACTTTAAAAAAAATTTAAGAAGTGGCAGTCTATTTTGTATGGATTTATTCTAAGTCTTTTCCTTGGAAATTTATTTTTGTTTTGGGGGAATAATCCTTGGGAATAAGCTTGGGCGATATCGATTTATTTTATTCACGTAAGGTATATTGCCGACAAAATATCGCGATATTCGATATAATCGCGATTGATGAAATCATCAGTCTTCAAACTTCAGGTGAAAGTTGTAGAAGAGACAGTCATAGCTTAAGAGAGGTGTTCTAATGACTTATTGTTCTGGTTTTACTCCAAACCTATGGGGTGCAGATATCTCAGCTAGCAAATACATCGCGATATTTAATCGATATTGCGATATATCGCGATTATCGTGATATACCGCGATATATCGCGATATATCGATATTTCGATTCGAAATCGTTTCCAAATTATTATCGCGATATTCGATAATATCGTGATATCGCCCAAGCTTACTTGGGAATAAAGCAACACTTTTACATGCCTGGAATTACACAGAGGCCATGGAGGCCATGACCTCTGTTGCCTCTGGTCTTTGCCTTGATGCCCCATCAAAAGTTTCCCATAGAGTTTAAGATTTTCTACTGGAAGTGCCCTTTGCAAAATGAACTTGGCCTTGCCCTCTCTCTGATGAAATTCAAGGCATGCATTTGAGGATTCTTTTCAAGTGTTTCTTTTTTTTTTCTTTTTCTTTTTTTCTTCTTTTCTGAGGGGGTGAGTTGTAGTTGCTTTTTCAGCTTTCAACACAGTTAAACTTTGATTATATCTTTCTTCTCTTTGGTCCTTGTTTCCAGCTAACGCTATTCCCAGCAATATTCAAATTCAAATTTGTTGTAATTCTGAAAGGGCTCTGGGACAATAAATAGTCTCTGCGCTGAAAGGAGTGGAATTCATTGCCTCTAGATAGGTTTGAACTTGCCAACCGAGCTATTGGAGGTTGTTTGTTGTAATCACTTTTGTCCATACAGCTCACTTCTGGTTGGTGAAGCAGCCTGCGTACTTTCCCGTAGGAAGTTGAACGAGTTGTACTTGACCTTGACGGTTCTTCTCTCAGAACTACTCTGTAGTATCTATCAGCTATCAGGTACATCTTCATGTTTCAGTAAGCCTAACCATGACTTTGTGTACTAGAAAGAGTATCTTATACCGGGTATACTTCAAAGCAAGCAAGGAATGGTTCTCTGATCTAGTAACACACTCGTGGTTAAGTGATGACGCAGTTAAATGCATATAATAAAGGGGGCAATTAAGAAGGAATTTATGCCGATTTGGGAGTTAATCTTGTGTAAAGGTATGTTTGAATACTTAAGTGAGATTGCTTGTAGTAGACTTGATTTAGTGGTAGACTTGATTTAAGACTTGAGTGAACCACTCAGACTCTAAAAGCCTGAGATTGTGGTTATTTTCCTGTGTTAGTCACGCAAAAACACTCCTTCGCAGATTGGCTACACCTAACTCGCGATCGACGAGAGGTTAATCGACAAGAGGGCGCTATTTCAGGCATTACTGTATCGGTTTTTGTTTTGTTTAAGGTAGACTAAAAAAAACCATAAAGTATGCCCTGGTCCAGGCAGGTAAACCAGACACGACGGTGCTTCATGATGTGGGTGTTAGGGGGGCTTTTGTGCAAAACACTAGCCTCTTATCACTCACCACAGTGGCCTTGGTTCAAATCCCGAGTATTGCATTGGTTCTCTCTCTCCTCCAAGGGGTTTTCTTTTGGTCCTCAAGTTTTCCCTCTCGCCTAAAAAATTAAACATTTCTAATCTCAAGCTGTGCTCCCTGTTCATGGGTCAATGTGGCTGGCTGCCAAAGGCGCCCTTGCATCCCAGCAGCTCAAAAACATTGTTGCCGCGTCCTTTCGCAAAATGGTCAGTTACTTTGCTGCAAGTGAGGTTGATTCGGTGACCCAACACAGTGCATATGAACTAAAAAAATTGTAAAGCTTTAATGAAAATACTCGTTAAGATAATTGTGTTCGCTGTGAATTAGTAATCAGTGCTCAAATGCAATGTAATAACCATGGGGAAACAAATCTGCATTCATGCAGCCATCTCAGGTGGTTTTGCCTTCTAATTAGCTCGTTGAAAATTTCTTTCCCGTTCTCCTGAGCTTCCTCCACTTCTTGCCTCAGTCTTGACTGATGTGTAATGTTGTTTGTCTACCTGCATCAAACTGCTATAAAAGGAAATTACATTGTTGTATGTTAACACTGAAACCCACTGAGCAATTGTATTCTGATTTTCAAAAGGGAAATTGACTATGGAGTACTATTCTAGGGTTATGAACTTTGCTGGTTTATGGAATAATGGTACAATGTTGGTCTTAAAGGTTTGGACTTGGCTTAAAGGAAAGGTGTGATGACGGTCTTAAGGTTACGGACTTGGTTCATTGGTTTAATGGAATTTGATAAATCTTCACCACTCCACTTAAAGTAAACTAATAATGACAAATACTGAATGATTTTTAAATTATCAAGTAGTACACCACAGGTAAACTAGTTGGGCTTGAACAAAGACTAGAGTAGGATTTGAACCAAATACCCCCATATTAGCCTGTCAGCGCTCCAACTGAGCAAGTTCAATCAGTGAATTCGCCAAAAAACTACCACTAAATGCTGCAACAAAAACATCTATGTAGGCGTCTTGGTATAAAAATGCTACAATAAGTGCTGAGTAGACCTTTTGTCTGATGTCCATGTAGTCAATAATAATAATAATAACGAAAAGCGCACGTATCTACCAACAAGCTACTCAAGGTACTTAGTGTGCAGACTTGCTGGCACTTTCCAAAGGTTGCCACGCTATTACAGACAAATTTGATGGTCATTATAAGAAAGCTTGTTAGTATTCTCAATTTCCTGTGGCTTGGAGGATCATTATAAATTTGTGAATAAATTGACTAATTATAAGACTACTACAACTGTACTAAACAACTCTCTTGGAAGTACTTTTTAATACCTACTTATTCAGACCTACCTGCTTGGGATTTCCCAGGTTTGTTTTGACTTTAGAATTTCATAAATTTTAACTGTTATTTAGACAACATGTCATGACATGTTAAACCCATCTTGTACACGGAACTCAAGTAGAGTTTCAATTCAAAGAGTTTTTTTGAAAGTCTTTCTTTTTGTGTGGGCGATGTTCAAAGCAAAAACAAAGTTTAACAATAAATAATCTCTAGTTTTAAAATTAACCATATTTGAGTTCAATAAGAACAATATTAGTTCTTATTATAGTGCGTTTCTCAATAATGTCTCAAAATGATTACTCAATACCTTGTGTAACTTTCAGTTCAAACACCAAGTTGCAACACTGCTTATCAATTACCAATCAAATTTTAGCATAATTTCTCTTTTTTTTTTTTTTTTTTTTACACATATTACGTACTGTTTTCTAATCAATCCCTTCTCACTGCCATCTCACTCTCTCGAAAAAGAAGAACAAGTCTCTGTGAAATGCCAAATTAATTCCAAGTTTAACACAGCTTGACATTCCTGCATGCTATTGATTCAGCACTCTGCATCTCGTCAATGTATTCGAAGGAGTAACATTGCCTCCGTGGAGTGCGAGCCGAATACGACAGGGAACGATTGGGTTTCACTTCCTGACAAGTTCCTCTGATGGATTACTGGTCTCTCTGGCTTGATGGACAAGCTGACATTTGAGTTTTTTTGGAAATACAATACCGCCACGGCTAATCTTGAGCCATCAGTGGTTCGCTTCTGAGATTACCGATTATTGATTAGAACTCTTGGAAATGGTTAGTTGTGATTTTTGATTGGCGTATTAGGTGGTACGATATGGATCAGGCAGGTATCTCTCTCAGGAAGGTGTAAATACCGGCTCGGTATATTATTATGAACAGTCAGGAAGTGATTTTTATTTTCATATTTTTCCAGTGTACTTTTCCTTAAAGGGTTTGGGTACTTTTTGTAAGACACAAAATACAAACGCCCACAGATTTACATTTAAAGTGCCGGTTTAAAGATAAAAATGGCAGAAAGCTTCCCTTTAAACAATACTAAATGGGGTGGTGTAGTTGTTTAGTAATAAGTAAAGCAATTTCACAAAAATAATTTTCTTCTCTGTCACAGAGACGGAAATTATTTTAGCATGTACAATGTACAACAAATTCACGACTCTCTTGAAAAACATTGCTCTGTGCGTTTTACGTTACTCTCAAAAACTTGATGACGAATGAAGCTGAAACTTCTAACAGGTAAATTGTATGACATAATCTTCATTCACAGTTAAGAGGGGATTGGATTCATGTCATGGCCAAAAACTTGATATCTACAAAAGAAACTAACCCTTTAAGAGGTCTGCTGGCCAAGTGCTTGTAAAAACTCATCAAGACCTGTCACAGTTTGCTCTATTTAATATGAAATAATGGATTAATGAAAAAGCTGATGGACTTGTGAGACGACAAATGCTGTAACCCTGCTAATATGTACTTTTTCCAGGAAAATATCATTTTAAAACTACTCAAAACTAACATTTTAAAAAGGCACTTTGTTGCTGAGACAAGTCCCCTACTCCATTGAGCTGCTTAACGGCTGATTTTATGCCCATTACACGAGTTGCCAATCCAAAGTGACGCCAACTGTAAGCACACGGAAAGGTACGCTAACCCTCTGATGCTTACTGTATGAAAATTAATGACGTAATTAAGTAACAATGCAAATCCATGGTTAACGCGAAAGCCGACCGTGTAATATTTCCTTGCTAATCTATGGAACATGCATTAGAGAAAATTTGTCTGCTATAGTATTTGCTTACCGTTAAAGACAGTGGACACTATTGGTAATTGTCAAAGACCAGTCTTCTCACTTGCTGTATCTCAACATTATGCATCAAAACAAACCTGTGAAAATTTGAGCTGTATCGGTCATCAAAGTTGCGAGATAATACTGAAAGAAAAAACACCCTTGTCACAAGAAGTTGTGTGCATTCTGATGCTTGATTTCGAGACCTCAAATTCTAAATCAGAGGTCTCGAAATCAAATTCGTGGAAATTTACTTCTTTCTCGAAAACTACAGTTCTTCAGTGGGAGCTGTTTCCCACAATGCTTTATACCATCCATCAACCTCTCCCCGTTACTCGACACCAAGTAAGGTTTTATGCTAATAATTATTTTGAGTAATTACCAATAGTGTCCACTGCCTTTAAGCAGCGTTTTGAAATTGGCCCAAGAGAAGGACCAATCTTTTTGTCTTTACCCCGAGCAGATCTCCCATTTGTTAGGCATGCGGAATTCATGAATTAATTAAGGAAGTTAATCATTTGAAAATTTCAGCTGTACATATCTTTCTATTGATGTAATTTATAGCCCTTGGCCAGCGTGTAATAATTGCATTTTTGTGGGTTTGGTTTTTTGG
Organism: Asterias rubens; assembly: GCF_902459465.1. NCBI lineage: Eukaryota > Metazoa > Echinodermata > Asteroidea > Forcipulatida > Asteriidae > Asterias > Asterias rubens. Next base: position 12,342,266 of record NC_047067.1, read on the forward strand.
TGGTGTTTAAAAAAGAAAAAAGTGTTCCAGACCCTATTTCTGGGCCGGTAGATATACAAAAAGGTAAATCGTGGTATACTTTGTTGTTTCTGTTTATAAAGTTTTAAAATTAACTTTAATGCCTCCAAGTATAAGATGAAGCCATAGTACATATAATAGCGCCCTCTTGTGACAGGTTTATAAATCATGGCACTGCAAAATTTGCGTACATGTAATTCGGAGAAGACCTCAAGTCTTTAAACAGCTACCTGAGCAGAATGTTTTCAACAGAAATGGTATTTTTACTTGTTTATAATGCACTTGTTCACCATTTTAATGTAATTTTGATATGTGTACTCTTCTGAACTTTTCGTAAATATCGATTAAAAAATCAGACCCCTACCTAAAGGTTTTTTGAAAAACTAAAAACACTTCTGCCGTTGAGAGCGGGCGTCAAAGGACAATGCCGCTGACGTCATTTGTGGGAGTTTGCTTTGTTATACATCCACGCTGCAACAAAGCGGCTTTATCTACTTATGACGTTTTGAGAGTGATTACGTAACGGGGCTTTTCGCAAATCTCGCAGAAAAGCTCTGGACAAGGGCATACAAAATGATGGTTTTTTTACACAATTGAAACCTATTTATAATCATATGACTTGATTTCCTTATTCATCGAAAACATTTTAAGTGGAATTCAGCAAAGTTCACGACGTGACATTTTCGTTCAAGCAGGTCTGTAATCGCTTTTTAATGAAGACAACGTAAAAGCCGAATTCATCATAAAATCTTCTTGCATAAATCTTAAAAGAAAAACAAGCTGGGATGATAACAAACAATTCGACACTCAAGAAGTAGTAAGGATTAGTTTGAATTTGATGTCATGGTCATACCAAGTGTTTCCTTGTGAAATTGCCTACGTTCTGTACCCATGTTTGTCAACATTGGCCACTATCAAAAACAGTGTTCAGTTTTATTTATTTTTTACAACAATGAAACACATACACTCTATGTAAGAGCAGGTACCTGCACTTTTTCAATACAAACACACGCCTGGAATTTCATCTTTGACAGGCAGGGCAATACAGGCCTATTCATTTTGCAAAGGGAGCAAAATGTTTAGACATTTATTCCAATATTGGCAACAACAAACAAAAGCATCAAATGCAATTCAAGCATTATAAAGTCTACAGAATTGAAACGTAATTATAACATGGCTAAAGATACTCCCTTTCATTTGAAAATGGAAGACTAGAGGGAAAACTCTAGAAAAAGGCACCAAGGCCAAGACCAGGGCAATGTACTTAGAACTCTGTTGGGTTCTTGGCCAGTGTGATGATTTTCTGAGCGAGTGTCTTAGGCTTCACAACCAGAATTAATAAAATAGCATCTCTTCACATGTACAGTACATGCCTCAAGTACAGCTCACCCTGGTTAAATTAGAATGTATTCCTCCATGATCCCAACATTAGCATAACATAACAAGCCTGTGAAATTTTGAGCTAAATTGGTCATCGAAGTTAAGAGAAAATTATGAGAGAGAAAACACCCTTGCTGGACGAATTTGTGTGCTTTCAGATAGGAATAAAAGACTTCTGGCTAGAAGTCTTTTATTAGTTTAGTGAGAAATTACCTCTTTCTCAAAGTTGATGCTACTTCAGAGGGAGCCGTTTCTCACAATGTTTTATACTATCAACAGCTCTCAAATGCTTGTTACCAAGTCAGTTTTTAAGCTAATATTTATTTTGAGTATTTACCAAACGTGTACCTTCCCCTAAGGCAGTGGACACTATATTGGTAATTACTCAAAATAATTATTAGCATTCAAACTCACTTGGTAACGAGTAATGGGGAGCTGTTGATAGTATCAAACATTGTGAGAAACGTCTCTCTCTGAAGTAACGTAGCTTTCGAGAAGGAAGTATTTTTCCACGAATTTGATTTTGAGACATCACATTTAGAATTTGAGGTCTCGAAATCAAGCATCTGAAAGCACACAACTTTGTGTGACAAGGGTGTTTTTTTCTTTCATAGTTATCTCGCGACTCCGACGACCACTCAAGCTAAAATTTTCACAGGTTTGTTATTGTATGCATATGTTGAGATACCGCAAGTGAGAAGACTGGTCTTTGACAATTACCAATAGTGTCCAGTGTCTTTAAAGGGTTTGGGGACTTTTTGTCTGACACAAAACACAAATGACCACATTACTTTGAATTGAAATGTTTCTCGTCTATCGAAAACTGCTGTAGGCTTCTAACCAAACGTTTTTATTGCCATTAGTTCTAAGAGTAATTACCAAACGATATACCTTTGTACATGATATGAGATTACCAACTGAAGGTTTGCGCAAGCCAATGGAGACTGCTCTACTCTATTGATTTATTATGTAAAAAGCTTAGTGTAAACATATTCTTGTACAAGTGTACAAGCTACCATGAATTAAATATTACATAATATGCTAATTGGCTCATGAAATTGAGGTACATGTACATGGTAGACGTGGTGCTATAGCTCCATAATGTACACGTAGATGGGCATTACCATAGTGGCAGGTTCTACACTGTGATGTGTTTGAGTTGCTCTTTGATTCAAGTGTACACATTAAAGGGTCTGGGTACTTTTTACACAATGTCCACAGATTTACACTAAACGTAAACAGTTTGAAGATAATGATAGTAGAATGCTTCCTTTATAATATTACTTGCTGAGGTGCGAGTACAATTTTAAGGGAAGCTTTCTACCATCATTATCTTCAAACTGAGTCAGTTTACTGAAATCTGTGGACATTATGTTTTGTGTTTCAAAAAAAAAGTACCAAAATCCTTTTAAAAACCCATGGTTCTACCTCCATGGATGTAACTAGGTGTGTCAGCATTTCAACCTGGAGGTATTTTACAGATGGTTGATTCCACTCACAGCACCTACAATACATACCAATCTACATATAATGACACGGTAATGCTTTACATGTACCAGCTATTGTTAGAGTAACCTTGAAATTAAATTTGCGTAGGCGCGGCTGAAACCAGAGGGAACAAAAAAAATAATCTGAACAAAATGTTATCACATTATTAACCACCTTCCTGTTTTTGGGGTTTTTTTTTTGCAGTTATAATGTAGGTCTGCTGTACATGTACATGTATAAATGTTGTCCTATAATTACATTTGTATAGGATTAAATATAGGATTCGTACTGCCTCTAGCTACTGGGCAATTGCGTGTAGTTGGCTAGACACTGCTCTAGAATTGCAAAGGGCTCAAATCCGTAAGTAGTATGCAGGCATGTATGCTTCGTTTTTGAAAGGGCAAGGGCACCAAGGCATTTTCTCTCTGGCAAAGGGCACCCTATGAGGAAATTGTAAATTTCTACTGGAGCATTTCAATTCAAGGGCACCAAGGCACTGGCAAAAGGCAACGGAGGCAATCGCCTACATTGCCTCCGTGAAGTATCAGGCCTGAATATGTTTTTTTTTCACAGAACTGAGTATACAGTTCAAACACACACACATTGATGTACAATGTAAGGGTAAAAAGCTGGACTCGTAGCAATCAAGCCCATCCTGCAGCCCGGAATCGACCATGACCCACATCTGTTTAGTCTTCACCAAGTTGGTCTGGGATGTAGGTGACATCTAACTGACTTGTTGTTATGTTGTTAGTCCCATACAGCCACGCTGCCTTGAATTGGACATTGACCATTGTTCCTTTCATTGACCCAATACCAAGAGTTGTAGGATGTGACCATCGGGAGAGGTTAAATGCATGGCCCAATTTTATAGAGGTGCTTAGCGCCAGCGGCCAATTTTGTGCTTACTGTGTGGTTACTACTTCATAGTGCTGCTCATCAAAAACATGAGAAAAGATATGCTAATCTTCCGGTGCTTACTGTATGAAAACGAATGATGTAACTTGGCCCGATATAACAACACAAATCAATGGTGTATGCGCAAGATGGCCACCTAATTTCCTTATTATTTGAGTTACTTCAGTGAGAGCTGTTTCTCATTATGTTTTATACTATCCATAGAATTAAGCTGACGAGTTACACTTTAAAGACATTCTTCAACATCGGACGTATGATTGAAACACAATTTTTACGTGACCATGACGAACAATGCATTCATTTCATTAATGAAAACTAACTATGGATTGCCTTTTTGTCCTTGAAAATATTCCTCATGAAAATTGTAAACAACAAAATAATTGTTTATGTCACTCAGGAAGTAGGCCTACTTCTTTGTCTGGATCTAGGCCCTATACCTTTTCTCTTATTGTTTCACCAAAGTCCAATGGAACCTCCTTCATGTCTGTTGTTTGTCTTGTTTTGTTGTCATTGGCACCATTAGCAACACCCCTACAGCCAATATACAATAACATGAGCATGGATTATTTAGCGGATAACATGCCCCCCTCTACACTATCCATATGGAAGGTTCCCAGGCCATGTATTGTAGTCTTGTAATTAGAGAATAGACTAGCAAGCCAGTCCTAGCAGAGAGGATTACATCATCCAAACTGGCCGCATTGTTAAATCCCGTTGTCTTTAATTAGAGAATAGACTAGCAAGCAGTCCTCATTGGTAGGATTACATCATAAAAACTGCCTGGCTTGTCACCCCTTTATTGTAGTCTTTAATTAGAGAATTGACTAGCAAGATGGTCCTCACTGGTAGAATTACATCATCCAAACTGGCCGCATTGTTATCCCTTTGTCTTTACTTAGAGAATAGACTAGCAAGCTAGTCATCACTGGGAGGATTACATCATAAAAAACTGCCAGCCTTGTCACCCCTTTTTTGTAGTCATTAATTAGAGAATAGACTAGCAAGATGTTCCTCACTGGTAGAATTACATCATCCAAACTGGCCGCATTGTTATTGCCTTGTCACCCCTTTATTGTAGTGTTTAATTAGAGAATAGACTAGCAAGCTAGTCCTCACTGGTAGAATTACATCATCAAAACTGGCAGCATTGCCGCCCCTTTATTGTAGTCCAGAGAGAAAAACTAGCAGCATTGTCACCCCCTTGTAGTCTTTAATTAGAGAATAGACTAGCAAGCTAGCCCTCACAGGGTTGATTTCATCATCAACTTAAACAGCCAGCTTTGTCACCCTTTGCTAGCTCTTTGGTCCATGGTCTCATTCTCTCTTCAATTGAGTAGAAGTGCTAACATTGCCTAAGTGTAAGGATAAATACAAATGTGTTAACTGTTCGGTTGATTTGGCATTGAAGTGTACATTGTAAGAACTCAGTGGGAACGCTGGGTCTTCAGTGCTCTAATTTGGGGGTAAAATCAACAAGACCTTGCGTTGCTCGAAATGTTTACTGGACCAGAAGATATTGGCAAAAATAGGAAAACTGCCAACCTATGGCTAGATAGTTCAGTTGCCACAGGATTATTCTAGAGGTCACAGGTTCAAGTCCCATTGAAGTTGATCTGTCGTCATTCAAACCAAAATTACAAAAACTTTACCCCCGTCAGTTTTGCTTGTGGTTTATTACTTGGGGCAGAAGTTTTGGCATAAGACCAGTGCCGTTTTCACAAAGAACTGTGTATCAATATTAATATCTGAGCAAAGTGTGATGTCACAATACAAATCACTATGGTAATACTGACAAACTCATCTTGAGATGAATCTTAGCGCTTTGTGAAACGGAAGCCCAGAATCATAATGAGAAATACTTTCTGCATAGTTTAGCTCATCATCTGTTTTGATTTGAACAAGAAGCACTATAGAAAGATTTATTTTACTTGTCATGTGGATAAGTGCTTGTATATCATGAGTATGACTGCCAATGACATCAAGTTAAACTAATAAAAGGATGCAGTTCTTGGCAAGCAAATGTATAATTCAATTGAATAACACAAGCCGACCCAGCTTGTTTGGTCATATGAATTTACTGGCCCAACTCTAAAAAAAATCACTAGCCTTAGGCATGCAATGTGGAGGCATGTAACAGTAATTTGAACACCAGGCCACTTTATGAGTAACCAATCAAACCAATCTTGTCTGTCCCCCCCCCCCCCCCCTTTATTGTAGTTACTGTTTTTATGTCGTTTTAAGGGCATTGGACACCATTGGTAGTTACTCGAAATATTATTAGCACAAAACCTTACTTGGTAGCGAGTAATGGGGAGAGGTTGGTAGGTAGTATAAATTATTGTGAGAAACGGCTCCCTCTGAAGTAAGTAGTTTTCAAGAAAGAAGTAAATTTTCTGTGAATTTAATTTCAAGACCTCAGATTTAGAATTTGAGGTCTCGAAATCAAGCATCACTAAGCACACAACTTCGTGTGACAAGGGTGTTTTTTTATTTCATTATCTCACAACTTTGATGACCGATTGAGCTCAAATTTTTTCAGGTTTGTTATTTTATGCATGTTGAGATACAGCAAGTGAGAAGACTCGGGGTCTTTGACAATTACCAATAGTGTCCAGTGTCTTTAAAGGGTTTGGGGACTTTTTGTATGACACAAAACACAAATGCCCACAGATTTACATTTAACTTTCACAGTTTAAAGGTAATGATGACATGTAGAAAGCTTCTCTTTCCTTGCTGAGGTACTGTGGTTTTTGAGAAATGCGTAAAACAAATAATAAAAAAAAAAATCTGGTTGACTAGTGAGACGAAAATTATTTAAGCATGTACAACGGAATGCAACTCTCCCGAAAATTGCTCTGTGATTTTTTTTTCTTTTCAAAAAACTTTATGACTAATGTGGCTAACACCTTTACAGGTAATTTATATTACATACTTCTTCTTTCACTGTGAGCTGAAAACTTGATCTACAAATGATATCAAAACCCTTTAAAAAGTAAGATTCATAGGGAGGTTTTTTGTTGCGAATAATGAGTCCAAGCCACCCTAAAGGTCTGCAGGGTGTCTAAATTGAAAGAGAACAAATATGGTTTGGTCTTCAGGTGTTCATGATGCAGAAAGAAAATCCACCCCTCCGGTCAAGGATAGCTTCCAGAAAAATCATGCCTGAGTTTTATTCATTTCTATATACTGGAAAGCACGATGATAATGTGTTACTGAGGTGTGCCAGTAATTACAAAGCATCACTCTCGCTTTATTCGTGGATATTTAACAATGATGTTCTCTTTTGTTTGATCAGGGGATGCTATTCTCAAATGCAAATGAGTCTAAATGTCTATCTGCCGAAGCCATTAGTTATTAATCAAACAATTAATGGCTGTACACTTTTGATGGTGGTGATGAGTAATAAGTAATGCCCAGAATGGTTTGGGATTGTGTTCTGTGTTTAGGTTTTGTGGTCTGGTGGTTGGGTTTTTTTGTGGGGTGCTTTTATTTATTTTATTTTATTTATTTATTTTTTTTTTCAATATTTTTTTTTTGGGGGGGTGGTCATTAGATATGAGATGGAGTAGACAATTTTATTTTATTTAGTTTTATTTGTTTTAAGATGTGATGAGCTCATAAGGTGGAAATAACTCATAAGATGCTGTTGAAATTAAAAATGGAGAGCCGGCCATGTAGGATATATTTCAGTGCTTTGAACAGCAAATACATTTTCTACAGGTTTTTCTGTAGGTTTTTCCTTGAAGTATTTATACATTTGCAGATGTTAAGCAGTGAGTGGCAAGGTACTTTTACCCAGTAAGCAAACTTCACTGAGGAAATTGGAATGTCCATGGGAGCGTTTTCCTTTTGAGTAGGGGGGGGGGTAGGGGGAAGCCACCAAGGCAAACGCTATGAGCTGGCTCCCGCTTGAGAATGACGTACTTAGTGCAAGGCCCTGCATATAGTACACTATTTTCCCCATTACTTGGTATTATTGCTGTGCGTCAAGTGAGTTGGAACGCCAACGTAAAAAGACAACTGGCCGTCCAGGTTTTTACTGCGGCACGGCTGCACGACAAAATGAACTGTCACAACCAACATCTAATGTAATGCTTCAATTATTCTCTCTTATTGCCTTCATCAATTTGTTCTGGATCAAAGGGCGAAGCCTTATTTTAAAGGAAGGGCGCATTCTTGTTGTCTATAAGGATCAATTTGTTTCCAATCATTTAGTTTTACTAGATTCTATAAATTCATTTGAAGGCTAAATAAGTGCTCGTAATTTGTGGGTTGGTTGCAAAAGTTGTTGCCTTGTTTGTGTCAAATTATTTTGATGTGTAATTTCTGTTCTTACCATGTCTAAAGAGAAATTAAGACCACGTTTATATAAACAAATTCTTAACATGAGAGAAATTCAGATCGTACTTTTCATAACACAAAATACGTGAGAACTTTAGCACCAACTTGAAATACTGTTTTTACCTTGAAAGGATACAACTTCAGTACTTAAAAAATCTATAAATTTACCAAAACTTTTTTAACAGAATTGTTTTGTTTTTCTTTTCTAGTTAAATTGAATTTGTTGAATGCATATTTTAACAAGGGACCACAGGGCCATGGCTTACAGGCAGAAGTTCATTTATAAACAGTTCTTCACTGTCAAAAAGAAATTTTATTTAAAATTGTGTTGCTAAATGTATTTGAGATTATTTTCAGAGTGGGATTATGTTGTGCCCTTTCGTTGTCGGTAAACTCTCATGCCCAACTGGACCATCCCACAAAATTCCACAGGACACTGTTAAGTAGGATTTTAAACTTTGCATGGTGGAAATACGATATAAAAAGAGTTGGGGTGGTTCTGAAAAGAACCGTTGGTTTCAACTTGACTTTTCGATCAGTATGCTCTGATCATCTTCTGGAGAAAACTGGACTCTGATGCTGCCTGCTGCTTAAAGCCATTTGACACTTTGTGTAAACAGTATTCTCCAAAGGCCCGCACTTCGTGTAACACAACTTATATTATAAAATAACAAACCTGTGAAAATTTAGGCTCAATCGGTCATAGGAGTCGGGAGAAAATAACGGGAAAACCCACCCTTGTTTCTGCACGTTTCGCCGTGTCATGACATGTAATTACTACAATCCGTAATTGTCGAGAATTGATAATTGTTTTAATGTTTCTCAAAAAGTAAAGCATTTCATGGAATAATATTTCAAGAGAAGTCTTTTACCATTACCTTCTGTAAACCCTGTATGTTATTTGTAAATCTGTGGCCTTTTTTTTCTTTTTCTTGTTTTCCGAAAGTGTATAATGGCTCTAAGTACTGTGAAGACTTAACGTCCGTCGATATATCGAAAATACTCAAAAACTCGATATTTTTTTGACATCGAAATCGCCGATGTCACTTTTATAATCATATCGTAATATCGGATTTTCGATATATATCGAAAATTTCGATGTTTTGAAAATTTCGATGTTCCTAAATGATATCGAAAATACCAAAAGGGTGTCCGATTATTTAAAAGAAATCTGTGTTTGAGTATTAGAAAAGCCGTCGTCGTTATGTAGTTTCATCATTTTGAGTTGCCCTATTAAATAAAATACGTTTTACAACCAAGTATGTCTGCATGTTCTTTGTGTTTTCGCCATCAGCCGCTGGCCCGCCGCAGAGAAGTTCACGACCCCGCGGCGAGCGCACGGTAAAACCTCAAAAGAAACCGCCGCTGCTGCCCTAAGCTGTTTACATTGTGCATGTGATCAAAATCAATGCGTCTTCATCACAGCATTATTGACTTTGCAAAAATAACCCGCAAAAACTTCCCCGAATCAACAAGACAAAACAAAACAAGGAAGAAAACAATCTTACGTTATACAGTAAAGTAATCTGTCTATCAATCCAAGGTATCGTAATGGCGTCATTTTGGTCAAATAAAGCCTACACGTTGTGTTGTTTTCGGTAAACAAGCTAACATTTCCGAGGAACTATATGCTTCGCAGACTACGCTGTCAGCGGCTATTGCGTGCGTACCAGCGAAGACTATGCTGTTGTACGGTTTAAGCGTGCACACCAGCGTGTATGGTTATTGCAATTCGGGGGGAAAACCCGTTTGCCCAAGCATGCGCAGACACATGCAGTCTTTGGTCAAGGCGGTATCGCGTGATGCACTGCGTTATTTCGACAATAGAGGGCGTTCTAGCATTCAATGTTTCTTGCCTTTGTTATAGAATGCAAAGTAAAAAGACTACGAGCCTTTATTGGAGACTATGTGACTGCATGCTGCGTGCGTTGTATATTGTGATCGCTGAGTGGTAGGTCTGTGTTTTGCGGGACTTTCTAGTGATTTTTTTTCGATGATTATCTCAACCATTTTCAACCGTAAAGGTAGTCCGCGCGCCCGTCGTACAACTTGATTGACACTTCTACGTCAATGCATCGGCAACTGACACCTTAATGTCGGCGAGTCACACAACTCACAAAGGCTCTGTGTCATTTTGAGACGGCCAATCATGGCCAATCACGAATCGAGAATTGTGGTGAGCGTTCACCAATTGGCCAAGCCAGCGGTAGTGGCGATCATATTTTGTTGTAAAACCAGAAATAATCGGGGCGGGACTACGCAATCTGAAATTGTTTGGACTACAAACAAGTTCGGGGGATCAGACAAAAACAGGTTGAAATGTAACCCTATTAAACTGTCAGTCTATGGTATATATATTTCTACCTCCATGAGTATACCAAGTGGTGTTTTTAGGCTTCCATCTTGCGCGCGGGAAATACTCGATATATCGAGTATACTCGATATTAAATTTTCGATATATCGGTTATGGGAAAAAAACGACATCGACGGACGTTATTAACTAGTCCACAGTACACAAGCCATGATATTTCCTGATAGTACCAGCTATACAAACACAACAAAAACATGCAATCAATGCATGTAAGATGGCACTTTGTGGTGGTCTTTGTCACCAGCGTGTGGTAAGAGTTCCAAGACATTTTCTAAGACAAACCCCCGCATAAAGATATCACAAAAAGGGTAGACCACCAACATTAGGTCTAGATAGCTCAGTTGACATGTTAATCTGGAGGTTGTTGGCTCAAAACCAGCTCTACTAAATTTGTCTTTGTTCAAAACCCAATTATTTGCTCACATTTTATCAAGAGTTACATAATGCAGCATTACACAAGCCACTAGAAGTCAAGTGAAACAGCTACACATACATACATCTTATAAATTGTCTTTACTGAGATGCAAACCACACCCCTTGGAAAGTACACGTCTGGTTCCTTGGACAGTTTTCTAGAGCATTTTAGTAAGTCTCTACATGGAGGTAGAATTAGATCCATGAGTAGAATTAGATCCAAGGAGTCAAGTGATAAGAGACATCATCTTAATCTGTAAGTGCATCTTTTGTCTAATCTTTTATTGTGGCCTTGTCGATGATAAAATATGCCACACGTGAGAGAATTATTTGAGCGATGAGGATACTTTGTGTCCAAACGCTTCTCCCTTAATCACCATAAAGCTCTTGTCTTTAAATAAGGAGTACTCTAAGACTAGCGTGTAGTTACATGTACAAGGAGTAAACAGCATCTTCTAGACGTAAAAGCCAGCATCTCCTTCGCTTGAGCTGGCCTCATTGGATGATGCAGGGACTATAGAGCGGCGATGATGGGATTGTGTTTGCCAATTATGAACCCAACTTCCATGCTGAGGATCCCGTGACAATTCCCAGGGAGAAATTGATGGAGCATGCCTAAATATCTTATTGATTCAGAAAACCACAGAGCCAGACATCTCTTCACAATTGCATAACGTCAGAGTGCACTATAACAATTTGCCTTTGCAGCCGGCCGGCGTGATAGCAAAACCCCCCTTTTGGCCGGAATGGACTAGTCCACATAGCTGAACAGTTAAGCTCCTGATGGCTGTCCATGCAGCACTCCATACATGTACATCCAGAGCAGACTAGCAGACCACATTATTGACAGTGACAGCGTGTTCACAACTTCGGCTCGCTAGCTGCCAGCACAAAGAGAATACTCCACTGAGCTCCACATTGCCCTACTCCTGGCTTAAATAAAGGCTCTCTCTCTCTCTCTCTCTCTCTCTCGGTTCACTGTGGGATTATAAAACCAGACCAAGGATTTTCTTACCCTACTGTCATTGTTTTTGGCTGTTCTGTATCAAGTCGGTATGTATTGTTTCCTCTTTTCTCAGTTGTGTACATGTATGTTACGTTAAAGCCTGACGCTATGTCAATGTAATTTCATCATATTCCCCTTTATTACTTATACTTGTTTGGAGCATGTCGGAATTTGTGTCCAAGTCTACATGTGTTCTCACTTCATTGGAGCATTGAGGAAGGACCCATTGGAAGCACTATGTATTTTGACCCACTAAATCCATCAAATTGCAACAGCATAGTAAAGTTTACAACTACCAAACCAGTATAAAATGTACTGATGGATTAGCATGTTTTACTCTAGCTAAAACAATTTTGGTTTCAAACATTCCAAGTCCATACAAAGCAATATCTGTCTTTATTTGGAAGTGAGTTAAGTTCAGAGATGAGAATATTCAGAGATTCACACATGGATTCACTCTCAAAGTACAAAACTTCAAACAATTGAGAAAGGTGTTACCAAGAAACTGCCAAGTGATTGTGGTCACCTGTGCAAGCTCCCTTTATCCACACTACTGAATGTGGATGACTTAAACCATAGAGTAAGGACTGTCCTTACTCTATGCTTAAACCATGGAGGTAGAATTAAACGTGCACACACTGTACAGCAATCAATATATAAGAAGCTGCAAGTATTCAGTGATTCCCACGCCGGCTTGACTTGAATGGCTTTGCCTGAATAGGCCACCTCCACAAGCCTTTACAATCTCCCTTTTGAAGGAATAGTTATCTCACTCGGTTATAACACTGACGCAGAAATATCCCTCGAAAATCAGATTGCTTTCTCAAAGGAAGGGGGGGGGGGTCTCTGAGCGCCTTGCATGATTGGCCAGCCGAGCGATGGTTTGGGCCTGAGCCTTACAGTACCTTGACTAAAATGCATTAAGTGTAAAGGAAGGAAGAAGCCCCCCCCCCAAAGGTCAGACCTGAGGTCACTTTAATTGGATGCCGTGAGAGGGATCTGTCGCGCAATAATTTTTAAGTTCGTTAAATGTAGGTTGCCTTCTGACTAGAAGGATGGATGTATTGACTAATAAAACCCAACACCGCTGTATGAAATATTAAAATTGATGATTGGGCACTTTTTTTTTAGTATATATATGAATATAATCTTCAGTTCCATGGAATAGAAGCTTATTCCAAATTATTTAAAATCGACACATTGCAGTTTCTGTGTACTGGATTTTAAAACAAGACCACACAACCCATGGCATGAATGCACACTAACATGAAGTACAAAGTAGTACAAATTGAAATCTTGCAATTTTTATTTGAGTCTCAGAGTCTAGGCTGTACATACATGCACAACTGTGTGTACAAGTACTATGTGAATGAATGTACACATTTTATAACCCCAAATCTTACAGTATTTTCTTAGGGTTTTTATAATAAGGTAGGCTCTAATTAAAACACAACCATCAAACTGAGAGGGAAAAAGGTTTTAAGAATTGGCCCTGTAATTGAGAGGGAAAAAGGTATGAATTTTTAGACTTGAAGCCATCTAGCCATTTTGAGGTTGGTGAACACATTATGATTGCATTGTTTGATTTAGGTAAATCTGTCTGTACACACCCAAAACAAACAGTGCGCTTCAACTGTGTCCATCATACTTGTATCTAAAAGAGGGCTTGTGGTGTTCTGCTATCAGCCCCCCCCCCCACCACCACCCAACTTAAGTCCTAAGTACATGTATGTGCAACACTTTGAGCACCAAAAGTCAAACAACATGTGAAATGATATAATCCTGGTGCACAACATTTCCAGGTACAACATTTTTGCTTGACTGTAATTGTCAACCGTTTACTAATTTTATTGTTGATGAGAAAATGTAATGACGCACTATCAAATGCTTATTTTTTTAATTAAAATACAGTTTGACAATTTATAAATGGTACAAGGTGACCTTTGGGTTTTAGTCCAATGCATGCTCATTGTCCCCATGCGACATTGTGTAACACTTATAACCATCGCATGGTGGTATTGGTTTTGTACTCTGACCCTGTGAAATCAGGCAGCTTTATTTGTCAAATTACTGCACCTGCTGGGGGCAAAAACTTTCTGCATGTTCACTGGATCTGTGTTTGTGTGCAGTTGTCACGCAAACATGTCACGCATTCTGGAATTTGAGACAATCAAATACACACTACTGTACTTGTTTGTGGGTAAGGAGAGCTGCCAACTCTACCTGATTCTGCAGAAAGTTCCCTGATAATCAATCTTTTCATGTCCTAATGAGCAGATTTAAAACAAAACAAAAACCCTGTGATTGTGGAAACTTTGTCCCTAGTATGTTGAATGCAACTTTTAAATACCAACCTGATTGTTGTACAATATCTTCCTGATACAAGATGCAAATGTTGGCAACTCTGGTGTAAGAAGTACGGTAAAAAAAAACTTAAGAAAGTCTAGAATTTCAGTGAAGTCCAGGGCATCATTAGGCCTATACGGCTCTGCTTACTGTTCCCAAGCAAAGAATTGGCGCTTGCAGAAGAAGGGAATTATGCACTTAAGGTTTAGCGTAGTTCACTGGCTAGCAGGGAATTTTGCTGTGCACATGCGTACTTCATGTTCCTAGGCATTCTTTGCTTTCACTGCTAGTGCAGAAATTCTTGAAAATGCTTGCCCAGCAGCGGGTAAGCAAAGAATCTGGCGGGAAGCAGAGCCATGAATTTGTGCCCTGCATATATAAACCAGCCTGTGAAGTCTGCAGCTTTCATTGTATCGTATTATCTTAATTTTGATCAGTAAACTATTCACAAGAGTAGGGTACGAGGTTCTTATTAGGTCCTGTGTAATCTCTTCCTTTATCAAAAGGAGTTGTTCTTGTAGCTCACCACTCACAAAGACTCCGTATCCACTTCATTCATAAATAGGTCAATGTCATCACTGGAAATATATATATGCCTAAGTGATAGCATCTGTGCCCAATTCATAGAGTCGCGTAAGCAGAAAATAGTGCTTAAAAATTTCCCGCTTAGCAGAAGAAAGCAGGTTACCAGTCACAGATTGTACACGTGACATGCTATTTTGTGATTAAGCAGCTATATGAAATTGGGCCCTATAAAATAGGAACAAAATATTTATTTTAGTTCTCTGTTGTTGCTCCCATGTTATTGTTATGGAATGATCTTCCGTCAAACATCCGTGCAGGCCATAGCTATGAATCTCTTAAAGGGTAGGCAGTTGGGTAATCACTCTTAATGCCAATCAAACTTACTTGAAAAGTACCACAGCTTTTGTTTGATAGTAGACATAATGTTGAGAATAATTTCACTTCAAAGTGATACAGTTTATGTAAAAAGATTTTTAAAAAAAACCTAGGTTAATAGCATGCCAAGGAAAATTGCATTAGTGTGAAACGAATTTGGGTAGGTGGTGGGGCTGCAGTCTACTGGGGATAGTGAACGATTTCCCTTGTATAGCAGCTAGAGCAAAATGCTACGCCAAAATGTGTCGGTTGCTAACTCAAAAATCATCATTTGCTACTAAATTTTAGCAGTCAGTGTGCACAAAATCTGTTCATTTGAAATTTATGGCTATGCAAATGTGCTGGATGAAATCATGCCCTGCCGGGATTTCATTTCCTGGGAATTGGCCTCTGTAATTTGAAAAGGGCTTGAGTAGTGTGATATAAAATGATTCTATACAATGAGAGCTGGTCAAGCTGGCCCGTGTATAATGCGTGGCTACATCACAATGGGATGCAAGGAAAATCCGTTGTAGTGTAATTAAATTACTTGAAGATTTTCAGAGTCCTACACATGTAATCCTTATAATGTAGAATTGGGAAATAATGCAGTGGTCATCCAGCCAGTCCAGAGGATACGTGCTCAGTCATGCATCAGGGTTAGTGCAGAATCAAAGTGTATTCCACTTAAAGGAACGTTACAGAATTAGTAAGAAACAAAAATAGTGAAGATCACATAAAACTTACACGGTCTAATGATGATGGTACTAGAAAACATCCCTTGAAGTATTTCTGTCTGAAATGTCATATTTGATGAGAAATAAATAATCTATTTTCGCGTTTGGAGTTTATCTCTCAGTGACGTTTTATTCATTTTTGTTTGGGCATCGATGCAATGCAAAATTTGTAACCAGTTTTCCACTATTCGCTCGTGACCCCGATGGTCGATCGATCTCAAACTTCTATAGGTTTGTCAGTTTATGTATATGATGGATTACATAAAGTGCACACTGCCAGAAACTGTTTTGTTAGCAACAACCAACTCTGTAATGTTCCTTTAAGATAGGATTCATGTAAATGGTGGAGAAATACATGTAGGCAAGCAAGTCTGTTTTGTGATCGATAAATCAAAGGGTAAGAAGGCAAGAGTTTAAAGGCAGTGGACACTATTGGTAATGTCTCAAAAATTACCTTACTTGGTAACGAGTAATGTGGAGCTGTTGATAGTATAAAACATTGTGAGAAACGGCTCCCTCTGAGTTATTGTACTTTTCGAGAAAGAAGTAATTTTCCACAAATTTAATTTCAAGATGAAATTTAATTTCAAGCATTTGAAAGCACACAACTTTTTCGTCCATTGTTATCTCACAATTTCGATAACCAATTGAGTTCAAGTTTTCACAGGTTTGTTTTGTTATTTTTTGCATAGATACACCAAGTGAGAAGACTGTCTTTGACAATTACCAATAGTGTCCAGGGTCTTTAAACTAACATTCAGTGAATGTTTCATAAAGGTCTCTTCATTTATATCCTTAGTGAGCCCGAGTCTCAAGTCACACAACTCTGATGGAACTCACTTATGGTACATCATACCTCAAAAGTCAATTTTATCTTCAGTTGAACAAAAAATGTTAAACAAGTTGTATACCTAAAAATTGCTTAGAAGCTCTCAGCTGTTACACCACTACACAGGCGTTGACATTTATGATATAAAAACAATCTGTCATAATTTACAACATATCAAATCAAGAATTATTACTTTCCCAGGGCAGTCATAAAGGCAGTGGACACTATTGGTAATTACTCAAAATAATTATTAGGATAAAACCTTTGTTGGTGACGAGTAATTGGGAGAGGTTGATGGCATAAAACATTGTGAGAAACGGCTCCCTCTGAAGTTCCATAGTTTTCGAGAAAGAAGTAATTTTCAACGAATTTGATTTCGAGACCTCAGATTTAGAACTTGAGGTCTCGAAATCAACCATCTAAACGCACACAACTTCGTGTGACAAGGGTTATTTTTCATTCATTATTATCTTGCAACTTCGATTACCTATTGAGCCCAAATTTTCACAGGTTTGTTATTTTATGCATATGTTGAGATACACCAACTGTAAAGGCTATAGTCTTTGACAATTACCAATAGTGTCCGCTGCCTTTAAAGGTAAATGGTTGTGCAAGAGAACTTGGACAGTAGAACAATTGTTGTCCATTCACATTTGTAAAATTTTACAGCCATGCTACATTTTAGCAAGGGACCCTTGCTAAATTGCTCTTGTTAGAAAGGGGCTGACATTTTTACAAACAGTCTACACCTTTAATCCTCTGATAGCCTTGGGTAACATAATGTCCTTTCAGAGAGAGAGAAAAATACTGGTGTATTAATGCAGTATGTATCTCACTAATGTGTTTATTTAATAGCTTGCAAAATGCTAAAAGCCTTATCAAATCAAACAAAATTTATGCTTTGGTACGCAGGGTAATTTTCTTTGCCTTTTACATGCCTTTGATCAAGAGAGAAGGGAAACATTTGGATTGTGCATTACTCTGCAGGGAAGGGTATGGGTTTATGGGACGAGAAAAAAACTATATTATATTATTCCATTGATAAGGTTGTGCGATATGAGAGTCAATCATAAATATTCATTTGATGGGTATCGTACATAAATTGGAGTGGAAACAAAAAACGAAATTCCTATAGCTCACCGATTTACATTTATATAGGCCTAGTGGTTTTTTGTACTGTGTGCTCATTTTGAGCTTAATTAAAGGGGAACCTTATGCGACCTATGACCTCCACACTCTTGAGTAGGTGTGGTGCAAACAGGGATAAATTATTCACTTTTCAAATTATGAGACCTTGCACCTAGTTGTTGCCTTGAAGCCCTTTTAAAGTTTCTCCTCAAAGAGGTGACCCTCAAACTAATGAAAAATAAACTGCCTTGCTGTGAATGAAGTAACCAAGCCCACTTGTAAAAAGTTAAATTAATATTTGTCTCCATGCCCCTAGTCGTTACCTCGGTGCCCCTTTGCAATGTTTAATGTTCAATCTAGAATATGAAGTTTCCCTTTGTAGAGGTGCCCTCTACTATAAATGAAGGAACTCACTCACTGCCTTGCTGTTAACGAAGTAACCAAGCCCACTGGTAAAAAGTTAAAATATCTTAATAATCAGAGTAATTCGTACTCAACTGGTGAATCTGAATCTGGGTGTACATGTACGTAGGTAACCTATCCGCCATTTGAGCTTGTCTCTCTCATCGTATCCAGGCCCGGGGTAAATTTGTACTTTTCTGCACGCGCTGCGCTCGAGACCGTGAGACGGTGATAGGAACGTATCCAGAGGTGACTGATTTGCATGCACTGTATGTCTTAACACTTTTTCAGTCAGCACTCACAAGGATATCCCATTCCCAAGACCTTATCCGTCTTTTTACTCTCTCGCCGTCTTCTTTTTCTTTTTTTTCCGGTGTCCATGCCTTAAGGATGTGCATTTTATTTTGTGGATAACGTGTGCTCTTGACTATTCCCGAAATGGGGACCACATCCGTTGTCCTGAGGCCTAACCGTGGAGGTTGGTACATGTAGATGTCTTCTTCTTCAGGGGGGAGGAGAGGGACTGCTCTGATTGTTGGCACTAGCTGAGTGAAAAACATGTAGGTTTTTAGTGTCAAACTCAATGCATAATATTATTCACTGCCCTTAGAAATTGATGCTTCTTAAGTAGGTTTTAGCATGTTTTTGTTTTTTAAATTGATTAATATTACAGTTTGAACTTTGACAAAATTACTCACTGCCACTTGCTAGTATATAGTATTTATTTACCACACTTTTTTCGTAAAAAGTGTAGTTTCCCCCCCCCCCACATTAATAATCAAGAGAAGACCATATAGAATGCTCTAGATAGCACATAGTACTTTTAAAACCAATATAAACATTTTAGACAAATTGATCAATTCTGTGTTCTTCGGCCAAACAGTCACAATGTTGGGTCCAGAATGTCCCACACAGTTTTAACACATCGCGGGGGGAAACCCTGAACATCATGCAAGTGCATGCTGTGCTACAGTAGCTGTTACAGCAATGATGTGATAAGTAGCCTGAAAAGTCTATTTATTTATTGAGCCCTTGTACTTGATAACAATTTTGTATTTTTTCCCAAGGAACATGCCTGATTTGTAATAAATAGGCTTTTATAAAGAAATTGAACCATTTATAACAAGTAGGCTTTCAAAAAGTAATTGCACCATTTGGGGGCCAGGGGGTCATTACCATTATTTAGTATGACCCACCTATTTATGGATGAAAAACAAGTTGCTATTCAAAAACAAAATCTGATAGTTTTCATATGTAAGCCTACATAAACCGAAGACCAATATAAAGTTAGAGCAACCTTTTCCCCCTGGCCTTGGCAAAAAGCTCAGTGTCTAATCATGCAAGAAAAATTTACACAGGAACTGGTTGAAAGCATATTGTTAACGCAAGTATTACTTCAGTTTGATTAGCTAATAAAAACAGCCTGCTTTTTAGATTGATTACGAACATGGAAGTTTGACATGTTAAAGGCAGTGGACACTATTGGTAATTGTCAAAGACTAGCCTTCACAATTGATGTATCTGAACATGTGCATAAAATAACAAAGCTGTGAAAATTTGAGCTCAATCGGTCGTCGAAGTTGCAAGATAATAATGAAAGAAGAAACACTCTTGTCACACGAAGTTGTGTGCGTTTAGATGGTTGATTTCGAGACCTCAAGTTCTAAATCTGAGGTCTCGAAATCAAATTCGTGGAAAATTACTTCTTTCTCGGAAACTATGTCACTTCAGAGGGAGCTGTTTCTCACAATGTTTTGTACCACAAAACAAGTTTTATCTTAATGCTTTATTTGTTTTGGAAGATTAATGTTCGTTTTATTCAGTCTCATCCCTGTCCTGCTATTTTTAATCAACACACCTTACAGACACAGCCAACCTGCTTCATGAGCATGTCACCAGACTAAGTCCCATTTATGCTGAAAATACAAAATAGTAATTATTTGTGTTTTCGCAAGGATTTTGTGTGTGCTCATTAAATTTGACAATGGAAATGAAAAATTGAGCGTTGCTCATTAAATTTGTCAAATGGAAATGACAAATTGAGCGTTCCATTTCGTCTTGTAGTATTTCTCAGTTGGAAATACTTCTCATCAGGACAAGAATTTTTAATAGATCAGTGTAATTTGTGTTATAAAAAAAGAATTTGGAGCAAAAATATTCCGCATGATTTTGGATGTTTCTCACAGTGGAAGTTGCCCCTTTGCATAATGACAATGCCCTTGCCCTCTCAGAGATGAAATTCCGCAGAGGCTTTGAGAGGGATCATTATCTTTCGGTCTGCTTAATTTTGTGTTTTGCATACGTCAAAACCTTTCATGAAAAAGCCAATATCTTTGAAGCCTTCTACATTTACCTGAGCCCAATTTTATTGCTCTGCAAATAATCGGTGCTTGCGAAAGCAGGGAATTCTGCGCTTACGTGGCAGGGAATTTTAGCTTGTGTGCGTGCATACTCTATGCTACTAGGCAGTCTACGCTTACACAGCTATCGCAGAAATTTGGCGTTTGCTGTCCATGGGGGAGAATGTTTTTTGTTACCACAGAATTCGACAGTAAGCAGAGCCATGAGATTTGGCCCTGTACATTTGCTCTAATACCTGAATTGGGTTGAGTTGGTCACAGATCGTCCACCCTCGCCTCTCACAGCAGACGTCTCTACAAAATGTACAGACACAACACTCAGGCCCACCTTTTTCTTTCTCATCAACTCGAAATCCTTGGTCCAAATAAAAAAGGAAATGTAATAAAAATATCCAGCATATGATTTTTATCTCTCCAGTTTTGCAATCTTTGTAAATTTTGTATTAAAAAAAAAGTAACAGACACTCCTCGAGGGAAATTTTGGTAAACAAGTTTTTGTAATCTTCCATAGAGCAGTTCAAGAAATTAAATCCACAGCCGAGTTATTGCTCACAGGGTTTTTCAGTATCTGTGAATCTGTAATGAATTATTCAATTGTTTTACTTGTAAGTCACACTATGAAAGTGCTGGTTTCTTTTGTTCTTAGTCAAGTTTTTGTCATAAAAATTACAAAAAAACTTTTTGGCATGTAGTCAGGTTTTAAAAGTATTTTGTTTTTTGAAAATTTCAGTTTTCTCCTTTCGCATTTTCAGGCCATTTGGGTTCTGAAAAGCATATCAAAAATCTTTGAAGATTGAGTCCACCTTATTTTTTTTCTCCTGGTGGATTGTCAGAAGTCCCGAAATTAAAAAACTCACAACAGAGAAAAATCTTATTGAAAAATATATCCTTATCAGATGATCCCAAAATGCCAGGGGCAAACTCGAGCAGCCAAAAGAAAAGCACTATAATCACAAGTGCGGTACTTTTTTTCCTTTTTTTTTTTCATTTCGTAAAAGTTTGAGTTCTGAAAAGAGGGAAAGATGAGGCCCTCACAGACGGTTTGATTTTGGCAAATCATTTTTTTGCGAGGACCTGAGGCACTCCAGCAGCGCTGCCGGCCACTTAACACCGCTTCCCTCCGCAAATTAAATAACACTGTATCAGAGTCGGTAATTGCCTTAGGTAAAGCAGCTCTTTCCGAGCGAGTGGCCGCACGAGACATTGCGGTAATCTGGCTGTCGTTTGTGCTGAGTGAGCGATCATCCAGAGAACAATAATGAAGATCAAAGGACCTAGACATCGATACGTGGCTCATTCAGACTTTGACTATAATGTGATGTGTAGAACCAGCAGAGAACTTAGGCATGTTTGCGAATTCTGGTCAATCGCCACTCGTATTTTTTTTTCTGTGGGCAATGTCCATTTTTTTTTTTAATATACTTAAATTTAATTAAGTAGAATAGTTTGGTTTTTTTGGTCAATTTTTCCCCCTTTTTTTCTCTTTAGATTCCAATGGTTCATTGCAGTTGTATTCTTTCTGCAATTTTTTTTTGTATGTTTGTGGCATCTAACAAACAATTATTTAAAACGTCTTATATCTTGCAGAAATAATAATTCTTAACATGTTAATGTAAAAATAGTAATATAAATATGATTTTTTTTTTCGATTTTGTTTTGGACAAAAAAAAAAAAAAAAAAAAAAAAAAAAACACTCTAAATAACATGCTCATCACAACAATTTAAGAACATTGGGCTGGCTACCATTCAAGAAACTGGTCACTATTGGTAATTGGCAAAGATCAGTCTTCTTACTTATTGTATCTCAACATATGCATAAATTAACAAACCTGTGAAAATTTGAGCTCAATCGGTCATCGAACTTGCGAGATAATAATGAAAGAAAAAACACCCTTGTCACATGCAGTTGTGTGCTTTCAGATGCTTGATTTCGAGACCTCAAACTCTAAATCTGAGGTCTCAAAACAAAATTTGTAAAAAATTACTTCTTTCTCCAAAACAACGTTACTTCAGAGGGAGCTAACTCTCACAATGTTTTATACTATCAACCTCTCCCCATTACTCATTACCAAGTAAGGTTTTATGCAAATCATTATTTTTAGTAACTTCCAATAGTGTCCACTACCTTTAAACAAATTATTTTAACTTTCTAAGTGTTCGTTTTTTGAGGTGTTCAGTAGTATAGCCATGCGAGCCGTCATCAATGATTGTTTGATTAGATTTCTTGAAATCACACAGCATTGGCAGGGCACCAGTGTGTCGCATACTGGGCTTTTTTCGAGGAGGGCCATTCGTGTCTGACCTGCAGCCTTGTTAACATACATTTCATAAAAGCACGTAGCTCATCAATTCATTGCATTGATATTAGAATCTCGGTGTTAAATAAACACGGCCAGAAGTTGAAATAGCTGAGATAGAATTTTTTTTTAGATGGAAAATGCGGCCAATTCCGTTTTGGATGCCTACGTTTTCTTCCGTTGCCATCACAGGGTTGATTTCATTTTGGTTCATTATTGATCAAATAAAATAAATATGTGGCCGTTCAGAATAAAGGTCTGTTCTTGGAATTTATTCCTGACGTACTAGAGACATATTTTATACTTTTTATTTATCAATCACTTATCTTTTTTTAGACTATAACAACAATTTTGTTGGGTGTCTTTTTGTGTTGAAGGTTATTTTCATTTATGAGTATTTGATTTTTTTGGAATGAAGAGAGTTGAATACCTATTTTTGTAGGAGTACTCCACTATTTTTGTTTTTGTATTTTTTGAACTTATTTATTTGTGGAATTATCTGCCACCCTTTACGACACCTTTGCTTTAAGTCAGAAAGCTCATCTCTCGGTCATATTCCATCCCCACAGAACCCCCACAGAACGGTTCCCCTAATAGAATCATGATAAAGGCGATTACGTTTGCCAGGGACGGAATATTTAACTTGATCAGTCACATAGCGGGACGGGGGAAAGAGGTCGGTTTTAAGGACTCTATCGCTTTATAAAATAAGTAAACAGCTACATCGTTGTGGGACGTTGTGGTGCGTCACCGTGACACTATCACCAGATCCCGGGAGGTTTGGTCTCTCTCTCTGAGCCTACATGTATCCTCCCGCTAGGCCTCGACCAGTAGAATAATGATTCTCAATTCCTTCCTCATGACCTAAAGTTACCGGCAGGTTATATGGTTCCAGAATTGGGGGGGGGGGGATTTGTGTGGTTTTTTTTCCTGGGGTTTGGGGAGGAGGGATTATGTATTGGCCTATGTTCACCTCCGAGGGAGTGGTTGTTTTTTTGTGTCGACAGTTTTTCAAACACCGCCTTTGGCAGACCTTCATTTATGTATTTAGATCAATACAGAAATTGTAACTAGAGTAAACATGTATGATTTTTTTTAGTATAGGGATGAAACAAACATTCTGTTTCCCTTGTTGTTACTTTTAAAAAGTACAGACATAATTTTTATAAATTTATAAACTTTTGTATGGTTGACTTGGTGAGTCAGTAAAAATACCTGCAAGAAAAAACAATCTTATTTTTTAGACCATTGCTTTTGTCGTTTGTAGTACCCTGAGCAAGACCTGCAAGACCTTCATCACATGCCTGTAATCCTATATGCGGTTGCTGGCATTATTTATTCATGCTATAACATGTATTTACAGAGTGTTTCTACTTACTGTACATTCAAACCAGCCTAGTTCTAAAATCAATGAATCAATAGTGTGTCATTCACAGTGGGCAAGCCCTTCTCATTGATGACCATTGCATACAAGTCTCGTTGACAAACAAACCCACACACTGGACTCATAATCGGCGTGAGTTCCCGCCACATTTGTACCAGCTTGCAGGGTCTATTGTCTTGCAAGTTTGCCCATTGCTGGTGTTATGCGTTGTACCAGCTGAACTCCACCGCACATGGTGGGGGAGCTTAGAATGGCTGGCTTCCCCGTGGTGATGCATAAATAGGGAAAAGTCCATTCAATGTTGCAACCTAGAATTAAATAAACTTGCAGTTCAGTTATAGAAGCCTGCAGGGTGTGCAAGTAACACACTCAAATACTTCAGAAATTGTTGTGGTATTGAACATGTTAAAGTAACATCCATGGGTTTCTATTAAAGAAACTGTTACTTACAAGGGATCTATGAAAGAAACTGTTACTTACAATTGCAAAATTTGTCATACAATTACTGTTCAGGTTCATCTCGGACGCACTTTAATATCTGTTACAAAATTATGATACTGTAAATCTTAGTTTAATTGGGTATAACGCCTACCAGTGGAAATAAATGTTATGCATGCTAAATGTGTCCAGCTTATGTTGTTTACAGCTTGACAAAAAATTCATCATGAAATATTTATTTCAAATTAATATTCCCCATGTTTTAGTAGAGTTTGTGTTGATTTCATAACATTTCTTTTGCATAATTTGGAGAAAAACATTTACTTCTTGATATTGATAGATATTTTCGAAACATTTTTCATGACCTTTTGAAATTAAAAATAATAACCTTGAAGCTCTGAGATGACAATATCGTATAAATACAAATCTATAAAGAATTCTTTCTAAGATGTTGGCATTTGTTGACAATACTAAGGTTTTTTACAACAGAGCTAAAATTATGCGCTCTCTGAGTTGTTCTTTCTTTAGTAGGGCTTATTACTTTCCATTTGAAATGGATTAGTCAGCGAATAAATAATTCAGGGTTGGTTTAATGGCTGACAATAAAAAGGAAGGGAAGGCTACCATGTGAAATATTTGAAAGGGTACCTGTATAATGCGCAACACATTACAGAAATAAACTGAATATTTCACCAAATTCGAAAATGAAAAATAATGGTTAATTGGTTTTGTTTTACACAAATTGTGTATGTGATTGCACTGGGCTGGCCCTAAATGCTGACCGGTGCACGTTGTCTTGTGAAAACTGCTATGGGCTAGTAAACACCACTTGTCAACTGGCTCTGTGGACTAACCTGAGAAACTATGCAACCAAAATATTATGCTCATATTACTCCATTTCAAATGTGAATAATAAATTGTATATAATGCTAATTAACTTGAAGTTTTGTGTGAGAGCTTGTTATTTGTGATCGCTACCATTAATATAACATGCAACTTTGACTTTACATGTTTAAAATTGGGACAATGAAACATCCAGAGGAAAGTGAAAGTCATGGGGGCCACTTGACAGGAGTCTTATTAAACAGTACCATAATTAATGTGGCACCATTGGTTTTGTGCAAACCCGCTAGGCAGGTAATTACTGCCAGTAATTACCTTTTAGATTTATTTATGATGGTGTCTAAAACTTAAAAGCTTTTGCGTAATTATCTTTAAATACATTGTTACTGCAAGATAAAGTGTACTATCAGGAGGGGCAGGAGGAAACTTTGTTAGAAATTATTTTTAAAGGGCGAGTCGGTGTTAACTTTGTTAGCTTTTCATTACATGTAACTGATCGATAAAGAGGTGTCCAAATTTAAAACAGCAACCATCTGGCCAACAGGTTACTATGCTAACTTTAACTAGAGACCTACATAATATCGTTTTCTGTCAGGTTCATTGACATGTCTCTGTGGTTATAAGGAAGCTGCAAAATAGACTCGTTGTGATTGTATTTTGTTTGTCTTCAGTCTGGCAAATCTGGAAAACAATGGAATGACTTGAAAACACGAACTGATGTAACATTCAAAGAGATTTTCCTAGTAACTACTTTTTTTATTGCCAAACATGATTAACTCATTAATCTTTGGGGATAGCTTTGAAAGATGTCAACACCCACAGAGTCTGAACATTTTGTAAAAAAAAAAAAAAAAAAAAAAAAAAAAGAGATTTTCCCCCCTTTCGTTTCTTTCTGTTTTTTTCCAGTAGTTTATTTGTTTTGTTCTGTCTGCAAAGAAAGACCCACGCGATATTGTTGGGATTATTTTGCGGGGGCTCAATGGCTCGTCGGCGGTTAAAAAATAAGCGAGCGGAAAAAGTGAACTATTGTGGGAAGATTGAGCGCTTGAGGTGAATTTTAATGATGTTTGTGGAATGATTATTGCTTTCGTTGTATGGAAAGGCAGACCATAGTCTAGAAGCACATAGAGCTTTCAAACCAACAATTTTCAGACAATACCGATTAAGACTTATAGGCCTTTTTACAGGGAACAATTTTGTCAAGCATTATTGCTTGGACTGCAAGTCTTAAAAATATTCAACAATTGCCTTTTCAAGTAATGCAGCTTACAATTACACTCCCTAAAAGTATTATTGCTTCTTCGCAACACTAACCTTGCACTTTTTCATTGTTATTTTTATTTTTTATTTTTTTATACAAGTGTTAGTACAATTTGTTTGGTTTTTGTTGAAACACAAATTGACTGTGTCAAATCTTGAGTTAAATGGGTGGAACAGTCCTGGCCCCTGCTGAATGCAATGAGGGTTTCCCTTCAGTTGGGTTGGTCTTTCCACCTGCCTGGGTTTGCAACAAAAGCCAAGGATAGTCAGGGGGAGTACCTGTGATGGCTGACCTGACCGCTGTTGCAGACATCCTTTGACCATGCCTTGCTCTTACACTTTTTGTTAAAAGTAGCCAACCTTGCTAATAAAACTGTGGGTTCAACTTGCCCTCTGAAAAGAAGTTTCAGGTCTGATACTTCACAGAGGCACTGTGATTGCCTTAGTGCCCTTGAAACGCAATAGTAACAATTTTCCTCACAGAGTGCCCCTTTACCAAGGAGAAAATGCCTCGGTGCCCTTGCCCTTATAAAAATGAAGAACACAGGCCTGTAATCAAGTAATCCAGCATTAGCTAGATGATGATGTAAATGCCAAGAAGGTCACTCTGAGATGTACATCTTGGTAAAATTTTACGTTTAATGGCATCTACAACTGTACATTTACAATGTACATTCCAACTCGATTGGTCATAGCTTGATTAGACCACCTGGGGGAGCATGTGCTTGCAAGCTCTTTCAGAATTAGTGTCCAGCAAACTCACAAAAAAGGTTCTTTCTAAATAAGGGAAACCAATCCAAAATGTTCAGCTCCACAGAGTTTAACCAGTTTGTCTTGATATGAAGAAGCATTGGGTTTCCATTAACCCAAGACCCCAAATCTTCATCCACTTCTCTTTCACAGGTTGTATTAACAAGAATTCCTGTTTACAAAAAGCATAGACATCTATAAATTATATGAAGTAGATTGTTGAGTTGTACTTGTAGGCAATGATCTTTTTAGAAAATTTTGGGTTTTTTTTGTCCCCTAATGATCAGCCGATTTCCGAATTCAAGGCTGGCACCATGCAAATTCTTTAATTTTGGCAAACAAAGTGAGTGGATGTTTGTTGGAAAACCAGTGAAGCTCAAAGTGGTTTTCACACCCATATTTTTTAAAGTTGATTGAACACGACGCAATTGTGGAAGTGCTCGGATTGTATGTTTTTTCTACACTTGTAGAAATGATAAAAACAAAATTGGAAACTTGCATCGCATTTTTCACCAAAAATGTTTTTAAAACAAAGATCAATAAAAACAAAATGGCTACTACATTGTCTAGTCCCTGAACTCCTTGTTGAGACATGTATTGTAGTCAGCACAGTGTACAAGGCACCTGCTGTGTAGTACCAACTAATCATGTTAGTGTTATAGTCCGGCAAGGTAACGCACCAGGGGGGTCTACCCATATCTCACACATTTCTGAATAAGAGAAATCAAATTTATACCAATTCTTATGACCAAGTGATGTTTTTAACACTTCTATATATGACCAGCATAATTACCAGCTGTCTCGTTATTACTTGGATATCTAGAAACTGCCATCTAGTTATGTATAAAAGTTAAAGGCCTCAAACTTACCCACAGCACCAACAGCAAAAGCCTATGGTGCCCTTCACTATTGAAGTGGTGCCCATTTGCTAAAACTCCAATATAAATTTTAAAGTGTCCTCATAGAAGTGCCCCTTGGAGGAAAACTGCTGTGCCCTTCAAGAGTGAAGTTCAAGGCCAACCAGCGGCTTTCCTTTAAAGAAAACTGACTCAGGCCTGATTCTTTACGGAGGCAATAAAGGTGTTGCCTCCATTGCCCCTGGTCATTGCCTTGGTGTCCTTAAAATGCTCAATTCCAAACTTACAATCTCTTAGGGTGCCCTTTACCGTGGAGAGAATGCCTTGGTGCCCAGCCTAGCTCTTTCAAAAACGAAGCAAACAGGCCTGCTGACTCTGGCAATTCTGAGAAAATTATCTTGTGAGAGTCAAAGTTAAAAAGTGGGAAAACCTGGCACTTATCGGTTAAATAGAGGTCTGCGCTATGGACCTCAGTTTTCATTTCCAATTCCAATGCAATAACGTTTGATAATCAAAAGGATTCTAGTACCTGCACGTATGCACAACAAACAAAAACACCCTACACTTTAATTGGTTCACCTATTGTTGTGGCGGCAGGCACAATCCAATATTTTCGTTCCATGGAGCATCAAGGAAAATGTTGTTATTAAGACTTCATTGCTCATACCAGCAACTGCCACACTTCGTCTTTGTATTGAAGAGAAAACCCCCCCCCCTCCTTCATTTAATTTTAAAGTTCATTCTTTTTTTTCTGTACAAAATTCTAATCATGTTTTCAGTCATGGCTGTCCCTCAGCAAGTATTACTGATTATCTCAACTTTCACGCAAAATACATGTATGTGCACGTGCATCTTTCCCAGAATAAACTCCTCAACATTTCAGGATCCTTGTAAATCGACACGCGTGTAGTTCTCGTCAAAGGACTAATTATCAGGACTGACTAAAAAAAAAACTAAATATAATGTACATGCCCTGTGCGGATGACAATTTATGACTTGCAATCCTGCACTGGGTATCAGATGCAGCTTTTAGAAGTATGTTTACGTAATGCCAGTAAATGTTGTTGGTGCAACCTGCACGTACACGTACACATTTAAAGGAACACGTTGCCTTGGATCGGTCGAGTTGGTCTTTGAAAAGTGTTTGTAACCGTTTGTTATAAAATACGTGGTTATAGAAAGATGATTTAAAAGTAGAATACAATGATCCACACACATATGCTTCAAAATTGCTTATAAAATACATGGTTATAGAAAGATGATTTAAAAGTAGAATACAATGATCCACACACATATGCTTCAAAATTGCGGGGTTTTCCTTTTACTTTGCGAACTAACACGGTCGGCCATTTATGGGAGTCATACAAATTTGACTCCCATACGACGAAGTAAAAGGAAAACAACGCAATTTTGAGTGATACTTGTGTGGATCATTATATTCTACTTTGAAAATATCTTTCTGATCATATGCATTTAATAACAAACGGTTACAAACGCTTTTCAAAGACCAGCTCGACTGATCCAAGGCAACGTGTTCCTTTAAATTTACTGTATTGCACAGTACCAGTTACTTCTCTGAACGTCACTTGCTGTTTATGTTTGCATTTTGCCTAAAGTTGTTGACTTAAATATTTTTGCAGGTTATAGTTACTACGATGTGAACATGTTTTCTTAAATTTGTTCATGGTATCAGCGACAAAGACTTAATTTACAGAATCAGCTTGTGAGCTTAAAGGCACTGGACACTTTATCGGTAATTACTCAAAAACTAACTTGGTAACGAGCAATGGAGAGGTGTTGATAGTATACAAAAATTGTGAGAAACAACTCCTCTGAAGAAACATTGTTTTTGAGATTGGGATAATTTCTCACTCAAATATTTAAAAACTTGAGGCCTGAAGCTTTTTTCAGGCATCTCAAAGCACACACAGTTTTGCAATAAGGGTGTTTCTTCTTTCATTTCTCTTGTAACTTGACTTCAATGACCAATTGAGTCCAAATTTTCACAGAGATGTTATTTTATGCATGTCAGGATATACCAAGTGAGAATACTGGTCTTTGACAATTACAAAAGGTTTCCATTGCCTTTAAACATGGATGAATGCAGACCACCCCCGGAGCCATTTATAATTTTAAAATCTAGACATTGGCAAATAGCAGTCCAGGTTGGGTCCGAGTAAACACTACTCCTAGAAGCTGTTTTTCCGTCTCAACAGCCACCATAATGAGTGCGGCATACTCGCTTCACACGTCTTACAGTAAGCCTTGGCAGTGTTTGCCGTTGCCAAGCAACCATGGCGTGAGATGCATTGTCGTTACTAAGCATGCTTTCCTCTCTCGTCGCCCCTCATCAATCAGAGGGCAATTGTCGTTATACTGGTTATAAGAGCGTGGTGATCACCACCATCTGGCGCGCTCGCTTGCAGGACAATCATCCAAAATCGAGCCAACGTTGTCGGAAGACATATAAAGCAGAGACGCTCGAACGGAAGACCCTAATAAATTGACACTCTGGGCTAGAGTCTGGGGGTCTTAATTTGTACACAACTCCTTCAGTGAGCAAACAAGCACAATCTTCTTTTAGATTTTACTCGTCCACCGGAGACTTATTTTCTTTAATTTCAAATAATGATAAAGAAGAATCGTAGAGATCAAGGAGTTTGTGTGTGACAGTCAAAGTCTAGTCTTTGATCCGTGCGTGCATAGCCGGGAGGGGTTTCTTTTATATTTCACCTGTAATCAGATTATTTAGGCAGCAAGGGGAGATGAAGAAAATTAATTGTTCAGTTTTTTAAAAAGATTCTGAAAAAGAGGTTCCCTGGTTTAGCTTCCTCTTCTTTTTTTATTATTATTCTGATTGAAATCACTCTGATATGATTATTGCTCAAGGCCAAACTTGCCCCATTATGCTTAAATGTTATTAAGAACACACAAAAAATGTATATCGTTGCCATGGTAATACTTATGCATAAAGGTGGTCATTTGATTACCCCTGGCGCTAGTTGTTTACAAACTACAAAGGCATGGAGCTGGAAATTTATTGTGCGAGACATTATAGTGGATAGCATCAATTGCTTAGTGACTGTGCTCTATACCTCATCAGTGTGAACCCTGGTTGACCTCAGAACTTCAAAGGTAGTGTCATATTTTGATAATGAACCTGGGGGAAAAAACTGTATCTATAACTAAACTTATTAAAAAGGTGTCATTATCCTGTGAAATTATTTTGCCTGAAAAGTCCATATTAAGTAGAAGTCAATGCGAAAAATTTAAATTGAGAAACGATTCATGCATCATTTTTCAGATTTCTGAGGTCGGTATCTGTTTGCAAATGCTGCGGTGGGTACATGCTGTCACCTCACTAAATGTGGATGGTGTCAACTTTCTTACGAAAACCCCGTTGACAGTATTTTTTGTTGTCTATACTAGTATTCAACTGTATTTTACATGTGGTGTTCATTTTTGTTTTCCTTAATAATTTTGACCCTATATTTCAATCTATGACTCTACCCTTAAAAATTAATTCAGATCGTCAACCATTTTAAGACTACGATAGGATTAATTAGTGATTAAATGATAGGATTAATTAGTGGTTAAATGATGTAATTAGGCCCCCCTCCCATCCCCAGAAAATTTAAACAGTAATTATCCCCACCTTATTGAGAATTTCTGGAACTTTAAGTTGAAGAACTTGATCGATTTGTAACTTCATCCCTGCTTCGTGAAGGTGCATGTTTATATGATGTAGAACGGGATTTAAAATTGTCACTAGTGGCCCGGGGCTACGTATAAAAAAAGTTTTATGGACAGACTAAATGACCATCAGAGAATGTCTGTAGTGAAATAAAATGGAGGCGAGCTGTCCTTGCCCTGGTATTGACCTTCCTGCCCTTGTCTTAGCCTTATTGCCCTGAACAATTGGACCCATCGAGGCATTGTGAAGCATTCTGGTATACCAATGAAAAGTGCAGTTCTGTGATCGCACAATTTTACTTGATAACAGTCCATTCCAAGATTATCATCGCTAATAATAATTTTGTTGCGATGAATAATTTCGTCACAAGGATCTGACCCCCCCCCCAAAAAAAAAACACAGTAGTGAAATCTGCCCCAAACGGCTGTCAGTCAATACCATAAGCAACATTCTCCCAAGGTCTATTTCCGTTGCTAAATAAAGTTCCATGTCCGGACAAACATTTCTGTTTGGCTTGGCAACATGCATCAAGTGCATTATCTGTTTCTGAGAAGCCATTTAATTTGTGCTCGAGAGGAATTTTCATATTGCAATTGAGTTAATCTCCTTGTTTTTTCTTTCTTCTTGTTTTCCCAACCCTTATTAGAATTCCTTTTGAAGTCTTGTCGTACATTCTTAAAGCCATCATGATGGAGACACATGCACCACATGGAGACACGCCGGACCCAGATGCAATCAAAATGTTTGTCGGTCAGATACCGCGCACAATGAAGGAGGAGGAGCTTAAAGAATTTTTCGAAAAGTTTGGCGACGTCTACGAGTTAAATGTATTACGAGACAGAAACAAAGAGAATGAAAGCAAAGGTAGGAATGCATTTTCATAAATTCCTTAGATTTTGTTTGTGTTATATACATCGACATTAGTTTTAAATAGAAACCGCTTAATCGCAAGTTTAGGCTGCTTTTTCCTAGCCTCAGCTGAATTTTCCATCCCGACTCCGGATCGATCTACTGTTGCAAACAATGTGCAAAAGGTATGCTGCTCAAAAAGTGGATGACGTAGCCAAACGTGGGGCTTCAGTTTTGGAAAAGGCCAAAGATGGGTTTCAAAGAAATTTATAACTGGGGTTTCAAAAGAGAAAATTCGTTTGTGCGAGTGTCAGAGCAACTGATGCACTTTTTGCACTCAACATCTTGTTTTGTCTTGCATGACTGGCTGCCAGTGCCTTTCCCAATTCAGGGAAATTATGACAACAAAATGAGTGAGTTAAGTATCTTCTCAGATACTTCTTAAGTATCTTCTAGAGGGGGGCGTTGATTGAAAGCAATGATTTTTGTTTGTATTTTGATTGCAAGATACTGTGGCTGCTGGAAGCCTCCGTACCAGCTATTGGGTTTGTTTTTTGTGCTGTGCAGTCGAGCATGCCTTAATCAATGCTCAAGCCTCGTATTCCCAGGCCAGAAATTCACCCAACATTTTTAGAGACTTCATCAAAATCGGTGATTTACCGGACTGGATCATTGAGCCGCCATTACAGAACAAACAAAAGTATCAGTTTGTGCTGGCAGATTTTCAGGAATAAGGAAGGGCGCGTAACTCTGAGGGATGGCAAAGCCAGGGATCAGCCAGCCAAGGGGGGTGGGATCTAATGCGGCAACCTCATGATTGTCACGACAACGCATCCGATAAAGCTTGCTTTAGCGACTAGTGTCATCTGGCAGGGGAGCAGATAGACGCATTATGGAGTGTGATCTCTCCCCGTGCGGGGACACGACTTATTCAATAAGTGTGTGAAATTAAACTTTAATTGCAGATAAAAGGTCGTGCACTTTCTCGGGGACTGCTGTAAGTTGATGCCGGTTTGTGTGTTGTTTTTTAAAACATGTTAAAGGTTGCTTACTAGTTTTATTTTGAACAAAGGAAGAAATGTGTCATTTTTTTGTTGTTCCAGCTGAAAATAACATTTTTGGGATTTTTGAACTCAAAAGTTCAAGGATCGTTTTAATTGGAAAAAGTCAAGCCGGTCAAATGTTAATGATGTTGTATCAATCTAAAATGAATGAGATAAAGTCTTGAGTAGTGAAGCCATGCCAGATTGATTGAATGAAAGGTTGAGAAAGTTTCATTGACATTTATAAAATGTCGTCAGCATTGATCACATTCATGTGGCAATTATCCAAGGCATGTGAAGGTAATGGCATACAATAATGTATTTAACAGCCCACTGGCATAGTATGGCACTGTCACACTCCCGGCAACATGCACACTGTATATGGGTGAAGAGGTGCACTTGTTTTGCCTGGGAAACAGAATGTTTCTTTGTTTGAAAAGTGAAGCAACAGATGTGTTGGATTTACAAGCGCAAGAAAATTATGTAACTTGTACTGTGTTTGTCATTTGGAAGGTAAAAAGCTTTGTTCGCTTAGATTGTATGTACATTTGTACTGTATCCCCATGTACAATGTCGTATCCACGTGTAACTTTCTGAGGTTTCTCTTGTCATTGCAAATTGTGTGTTAACCTTCATGGTTTGAACTTCAATCAGCATTTTTCTTGTCTGGTCAAGAATTGTGTTTAATCAATGAGCATCACTCTTGAAGGGCCACAGCAATTCTCCTCTGGTAAGGGGGCACTTCTATGAGGGAAAATGTGAATTTGTATTTGACCTTTGCAAAAGGGCACCACAGCAAAAGTACAGGGCACCCTGGCAATTGCTGTGGGTGCCGTGGGTTATTTCAAGGCCTGGATTGATGTGGGTTGAACAACCTCATTGCGGATGGTGGAAAGAAGTTCACGCTTGAGCACACAGTGACATCAGCGATGATCTCCCTAGACAGTGATGCAATGGCCAATTGCTAGCTTAAAACACCCGAGGACCAGTCAAAATTCACTCGCAAGTGGTCAGGCTGGCTTGTTCAGTGTTGAGAAGCATCCTAATAAATAGGAAATACAGACTAGTGGAAAAGCTGACGGAATAGTGCTGGCCTGTATGCTTTGTTTTTGAAAGGGCAAGGGCACCAAGGAATCCTCTCCTTGGTTAAGGGCACCAAGGCAATGACCAGGGGCATAATGGAGGCAATTGCCTTTGTTGCCTCGATGAACTATCGGGCCTTCTAGTGAAATGACAATTCAACTGGTCCTGCTAGCAAGTAACTGAAAAAGTTCAAACACTAATCAGGTCATGCTCTTGTGTTGAGTTCATCTTTTCATGTTTGAAACCTGGAGAAGTCTTAAGCGTAGACGCCGGTAATTGCCTCTGAACCCACTTTCTCAGGTATCCATCAAAGGATCATTATCACACAAAGCACCCCTCTAAGTAGCCATCTTTGGTCACTGATGAGCCGATGTTCTTTTAGGTGATGAGAGAAAGTGACCTTCATTAATGGTGACCATATTTGGGCTGTGTTAGGTGTGGGAACAGCTTGGCATTTTGTTGAGTACTTCAGGAAGATATTGCTTCGCCCCTGTAGTGTGAGGTATGCTCACTATCTGTCTAACAGAGTCACAGCTGGTAGCCTGATGCTGTTGCTGCTCATTACATCTGCTGAGGAGAGACCCATGTCCAAATTAAAGGGGACTGGCTGGAGCTCCCCACCGACCAGGATCGGGGGGTTAAACCTGCTCTAAAGTTCAATAGATACTGCTGTTGCCAAACTTCCTTAATATCCACCCGAGTGTCTAGCCGTGATGTCTCCTGCGGATGATGATTCTAAGTTTGATTCCATTACGGGCGTTTCAATTTTTGAATTATCTCCGGAGAAGAAATGTAAACGGAGGGGTTTGTCAACTAAATCATGGTCACGCCATCTCCAGAGGTGAACTTCAGGTGGGTTGTTGTGCGACATTATTATGCAGTTCAATTGTAAACTTGTGAGAGGCGTATCATATCAGCTTAAGAGTTCACCGTCGACTTCAAAGGTCTGAACCCGGGATGCACTTTGACAGTGACAGATCATAGATATAGGGGAGATAACCTTTTGCAAATTTCTTGTGTTTGCACTTGCACTGTGTTTTCAAACATTTGTATTGAAAAACAACTGGTTTTCACCGAATCCTTAGAGCAGATTTCTTTCATCAACAAAAAAGAGAGGAGTAAAAATCACTTGTTACAGCTCAATAGTATTTCCAAATGTAAAAAGTGTATTAGATGGGGAATCGAATAAAAGCAATAATGCGCACTGTGTCTTTCATGCAAATGGACGTGTTATCCATGGTCCGTCTATCAAGCACCCAAGTTGTGAACCTTTGATTACAGAGCACTCTCAGTTCACGGCAGCATAAAGCTGGTACTCCCACGATAGCATCTTACAGCAGAGGTTATTTCCATATAGCCAGCGGGATACCGGTTGCTGATGCACGTCTTTGATTAGAAATGCTTTCAGTGCATACTGCACCTTGGAGTATTAGCTTATTCCCATCACTTGGGCACACATGCACATCATCATCTTAAATATGCATTGTTGCGAGACACAGGGAAGTTATTGGAGGGATCAGGTGCAGTTGGATAGTTCATTAGGGCTTCTCAAGTTTGAGGTTCCTTTGCTGAAGTGTTTGCAAACTTAAAATGTCAACGTGTTCTTGTGCATGATGAGTGTAGAACCTCAAACTTCCTTTAAAGAAAATTGAATGAGAATCCCTTAAGCCTTATTTGCACCTCATCATTCACCATCAACGGCAGCCCAGCATTATCCTGGAGATTAGCAGAGTTTAAAATTGTTCTAAATGTTGAGATGGCAACAATGCTCTTTTCGGAGCAAACGCCCCCCTCCTCCTTATAAAAGAGAGAGAGAGAGAGACTAACACATGGTCCTGCAAGTTTTCGAGTACATCTTAGTTACTATTAATAAAGGCTCATTTAAACTGTCCATTTGCTATGCATTGGCCTTTTAGTGGCACAGTATCCTTGGCATTTTAATTTTATTGAATAATCATTTCCAGAAATGTCCTTGCCATGCTTTCTTCATGATACGAAGCGCATCTTTTCCCAGACCATACATATAATTAATTCACATGTTCACAAATAAAACTTGCAATGAGTAATGGTGTTAAGTTGGACTAACCCATCCCCAAGTGCTTGCTGGTATTCTCCGAACGGAAGTAAGAAACACAAATAGTGCAGAGTTTGCTTGATCTCTTTTTGTCGGAGCAGGTCAGAACAATATTGTTCTTCACATCAGTGTGTAAACAAGAGACCTCTCTGTTTCACACCAATGTCATCCCAGCTGTGGTCTTGATTGCCTCAAAAGAGCTCGCCCATTTCATGTATGGCTTTATTAATATAAGGAGCCACCAGAACCCTAACCAGAACACCCCTTGCTGTTATAAATTCATACATTTCTCCCGCACACCATACACACACCACCACACCACTTATGGCTTTTTCCGTGGCTTTGAATCGGAAGACGGACACGCCTGAAGTATTAATACACTTGTTTCTGCATACTCGAGTGCTCATCTGGACATGCTTCAAGAAGCAGCGAGTTCACACGCACCCTCTGTGAATGTCCTGGAATGTTGGCAAGCATTTTTCAATAATATTTTTCAAGAGCGCCTCAAAGCTGGTTGTGGACTTTTCCTGAATGGAAACTTTCACTGTCACAGCTTTATCACTAGCGGGACACATTTCAAGTAACAGCTTATTTACAATAGGAATACAAATGTACATTTCTTGGTTGGATTGGTTTTGGACTTTTCCTGATCAAAAGCTTTCACAACCCAGGAGACTGTATGAGACCACTCTCGGGACACATTTCGAGTAACAGCCTATACACAGTAGGAATGCAAATGTACATTTTGGGAAGAGCCAAAACTTAAGTCAACTCAAATCTGGTTGTGGACTTTTCCCGAATTGAAGCTGTCACTGTTCACTACCTAGGAGACATATAAGATCACTAGCGGGACTCATTTCGAGTAACGGCCTATATACCATAAGAATGCAAATGCACATGTTGTGAAGAGCCAAAACTTAAACCACCTCAAATCTAGTTGTGTTTTTCCCCAAATAGAAGCTTTCACTGTTCACAACCTAGGAGACAAGATAACTTTGAGTAACAGCTTATTTACAACAAGAATGCTAATGTACATTTTGGGGAAGAGCCAAAACTTAATGCACCGCAAATTTGTGTGGTTTTTTTTTTCACCAAATAGAAGCTTTCACTGTTCACAAGCTTGAAGACAAGATATCTAGCGAGACATATTTCCAGTAACAGCCTATTTACACTAGGAATGCAAATGTACATTTTGGGGAAGAGGCGGAACAAAAGTTCCCCATTGTGCGCGCTCTGTTCAAATGTGCAGAGACCTCTCACTTTCTGCAAAAACGTTGTTCCCCTCTCCAAACGGACACTTATTAGATTGGGGGTATCATGCATATGATATCACTGTCAAATCAGTGGCAGCAGCAGCCTGAGAGAGTAAGTGAAGGATTGCCTGTCATTGCGCATCTTCCTTCCATCATGTTCTTCCTCCTTATCAGATTATTTTGGAAAGCCGTCTTTTTTAAAATTTATTCCGCGATGTTGATTACGTTCTGAATGCGATGCGTCAAGATAGCAGTTATTACCCTGCTAGGGATTTACAGGCATGATAGTCGTCCTACTGTAGTCTGTTTTCTGATTTTGTTTGCCCTTTGAAAAATCAAAAGAGTTGTGGTTGAAAAGCCTGAAATGTTGATTAAAGTGTACACCATGTGTACATTTAGGTCAGCTCTTGCACCTCGATGGTATGCTTCTATTTTTTTCCAAGAACCAGATACTATGCCAGGATGTCAATCTTTGCGCAGCGTTTGAGCAGGAATGATACTCTTCCTACATTTTAGTCTGATTTCGATTTTTGATCTATTGGAAAATTCTGAAGAATTGTTGTGAAATAGCTTTAAAAGTTTGTTAAAGCCCCTTGTACTCTATAAAATGTTCCTACTTTTTTCCTAGGAACAAATATCGTGTCTGACGATACTAGCAGTTATCATCTTGCAAGGGATATCAGTGAACGATTTCAATTGTCGAGCAAGGAGCAAAATGCTGCAGAATGTATCAGTTGCGTCCCAAAATCATTATTTGCTACTCAATGTTAGAATTGCAAGGGTCGTGGGTTCGAATCCCACCCGGGTAACTTTGCCTGTGATATTTTTTCACAGGACTCAAGAAAGTACTGAGTATACAGTGCTAACACACATCGGTGTATGGGTAAAACCAAAATTAATATTCTTTATCCCCGATGACAATTTAACATCTCTTACATTTTGTGTGTACAAAATCTGCTCAGTTTAAATATTTTGCTATGCAAAAGTTTTGGCTGAAAACCGTTCCCTAGATATATCTTTGCGCTGCATCTAAAATACATAGTATAGAGATACCCTTTCTGCTCGTCTCCTACTCTCAGCCAAGTTGACATTCAGCTGGTGACATTTAATCATAGTGAACTTCGTCAACAGTCGACAGTAAGGGAAAGATGTAAGTGCTTAATGCTGCCAGAAACTCCCCTCTTATTGGATTAGTGTTGAGTTTTGAATCGCAGCATTTAGACATCTCTTTTTTTATTTTTGAAAACATAATAACAGCCCCTCTATAATTTAGCTGCTAAGGAAACATCTATTCATTGAAAATTTAACTGTCTGCTGCAAAGATGGATAATCTTTACTCTGTGGTTTGCAGAACAGATGTTATGAAAACTGACGGTAATTACTTGAAGTATAAAGGAGAGTATTTTTCCGTACAAGAACATTTCAAGGTCATCGCAATGTTCGTTATAAAAAAGAAACAAAGATTTTAAGAAAAATAGATTGATAGAAACACAAAGTCATTTGTGCAATATTTCAACCTCAATTTCAGAGGGAAAATACTATTGATGTTAGACTCTATGTTTAGTAAACAACCAAAAACATTGCAGTAAAAGAAATGTTTTTGTATAGGCCTTCTAAAATATTTACACACAAAAAGCGTTACGGTTACATAGTTCAATTCAATGGTAGACTCTATGTAATTGAACATCCAAAAATATTGGAGTAAATAAATATTTTTGTATCTAGGCCCCTAATATGTCAAGCATGATATCATTCCTTCCTCAGTCTGATTTTTCTGATTGATTTGTTGCTCTTTGAAAATCTGAAAAATTGTGATTAAATAGCTCACACCATGTGAACAGTATGTACATGTACATGTAGGTCAGCCCTTGTAAAGTATTCCTACTTTTTCCCAAGGACCAAATATTATACCTGTGGACACAAAAATGTAAATGATTACGACCCTACATGATTCTAAAGGCTAAAAGTTTTCATATTGTCAGTTAACTAGAAGTAAGTTTCGACTGTTCGAGGCGTCATCACCGTTGCCTGGACACTTGATATACTTTTAGCCAATCTTGACTCTTGGTTTCCGAGCATTTTTTTTCTGGTTTTGAGGGGGGACGTTTCATTTGTTAGGTTTTATACGCATGACCACAGGGCCTGTGCATTTTCCCAAATTGCAATTTAAAGCAAGAAGCTTTAGCTCGTGTCTGTCGAGCAACAGCTCTCATTCTCGGTGAGTGGATTCTGTTTACGGAGGCAAACTAAAACCATACAAAAGTCAATCTTTTATTTCAATTCATTCCAATTGTTAATTAATTTATCCCCCTCCTCGCTACTCTTATGTCTCTAGGACCTTCTCTTGAAGGCAAACCAGTCGCGAGTTTTTTTTAAAGTCACAAGAAACGAATCTTGAGATTGCAACATCCCGTCTGATTAAGAGCATTTCTTATCTTCCCGTCCTATCATCTTGCCTTAATCTGCCTCCTTGGCTTCTGTCTTTATTTGAATTGGACGTCGTCGTGCATTGCACCTTGAGAACATCATTGAGTTCCACTTTAAATAGCCCAAGAATAACACTTCACGTGCAGCGACATGCTCAACCACGGCGAAGCTCGGGATAAAACACATATTTTTCACTCTGGGGAGTTAAAGTGTTCTGTTTCAGGGAGGAGCTGTGGACTTTCCAAACAGATATTTATGCGGTTTTCAGACAAATTTCCTTTAAAAAAAAAAAATTCCTTGGATTCAACCTTGGTTTGTTATTGATAACAATAACAAATTATTATGTTAACTCGTCTTTTCACGAATTCAAAAAGCCACTTAGACAGTCTCATGAAATAATTGCATGTGTAGTTTATTTTGAATTTATTGATCTGTGAAGCTTTGAATAAATTACTCCACATATGTGCGTGCCTGTTGTCGGCAAGTAGCGCGGTATACATGTAAGTAAATTGTTGTTGGATCAAGTTACACACTGTGGTGTGAGATATTGTACACGGCATGCAAACCCTAAAATCATTAGCGACTCTCGTAGTCTAATGCGACGTTCAAGTGAGAGTATTTAATCCTTGGTCAAAACCCAAGCCCTATTTTCATACACTATTCAAATCAAATTCTGATTGCCCCCATCCCTTTTTAATTTCATGGACTTGTGTTGATTTGAGTGACATTGTCGTTTTGTGTTCATTATTCGAGTACTATAGAGTGTGTATTGTGCTGGTAGGTTCGTGTTGATACTATCCAAGTTGTGCTCATTTACAAATCAGGACTGCAAGAACGTTTTATTAAAGACACCCATGGCAGCTAAACATGCACATCGTCGTGTACACACTGTACTGTACATACATGGGTAATAAGTTGAGAGACTCAAGATAGGTATCTTGGTGTCTATTTACGCAGCAGATGCACGCACCACGCTCTCAATGCGCAGCTAAGCTCACCAACGCTTGTCTCTCCCTATCTACTCTCATCTTCTGCTGTTTGTATCGCGTAATTGTGCCACCTGGTCTTCGTAACTAAGGTGTGAGAAAACCAAGGTCCCTTTTTGTTGTGGTTGCCGAGTGAAGTGAAATGTGCATTGCGGATCCTTGATGATAACACGTACATGAATTCTGGACGTGTGACATCCCTCTAGCAAAATAGCTGTTGGCATCACGTTGGGATTCAATGAATGTATTCTCTTTTCTTCCAATTTATTTCCAAAGATGCTCATAGAGGAAAGCTGTGAAGAAAACAAATCTAGGGTTTGTATGTGAGGTTAAATCCGGGGAAAACTGTCTGTAAGGGTTTTCTTTTTGAGGTAATGTCAAATTGAGAGTGTTTTTTCTGGTCATTGAAGATTTTCCCCTTGCCACCCTAACCCTTTAAAATATAACTCCACTTTAACTATAAATTAATAA
The DNA here is from genome assembly GCF_902459465.1 of Asterias rubens. NCBI lineage: Eukaryota > Metazoa > Echinodermata > Asteroidea > Forcipulatida > Asteriidae > Asterias > Asterias rubens. The sequence goes on from NC_047067.1 coordinate 12,384,592, forward strand.
CGCAAAGAGTTTTATAAAGCGCAGTATTGCTGCAAAACGTCCGCCTCAAAGCGCTATGTACAAAAACAAAGCTAGATAAAAAGACACAAGTCATTAAAATTGTCAAAACGTTTACAAAAATAACATACAACAAGAGTCTAGACTAAAATAAGCGTCGGTCACTGGTCCGCCAGCCTTTGGCAAAATGATGATTAAGAGTTAAAAATATACACTTAACAATAGTAGGGGCAGCTGTAAAGGCCAATAATTTTTAAAAATAAACGCCATGATTTGATTGACTCAGTAGGACGGGGGACTACACAAGTAAACTGATGTAGCTGGACCAATTGTAGTTGTGGGATCTGAATCCAATTCACTCCACCAAGGGCGAGCAGTTAAACAAAATTAAATGCATTATCTTTACTGAAGTGCAATCTGGGAGAAATCTGTGCTTGGCAGCACATCCCAGGTTTTTTTTTTGCTCAGAGTGCTGGGCGAAATGGGGTAGTTCTGGCAGGCCCGACCAGCGCGGCTAAAACACTGCTTAAAAGCTGTATCAGAATCAAGTAACTTCTGCTACGGCTTTGGCCATTTAGCTGCAATGATACTGTTGAAATGGGACAGATAAGATGCTGAGTTACTATAGAGTGTCGGATTTTGTGTGAAGAATGAGGAAGGATCCTAGTAGTTAGGGTTAGTTCAATTTGTAGGAATTTACAGCCCTGCCTGTGGGGTATCTCAAACCATTTAATTTTTTGGGGTTGGATATTTATTGTAGAATCTCTTGAAAAAAATCTGACAAATTTGTTTTCTTCATGTTCTCTGTATTTTATACCCTCATCCCAATGTACAAAGAGAACATCTCTTGCTTAAAATGGATCCAGCATATCGGATAAATGCTGCATCTGTCTCTTGCATCTGTCTCTCACATCTTCCTCCCCTTCCCAAATGTGAAGTGTCTCAAGTTGCCTCGGACAATGGTCGAGGCTCCTTGGAAACTGAGTGGGTGGAGTGGAGGAAGCAACGATTGTCCGCTCTGTCTTCAAGAAACCTTTTGGACGACACGACCCATGTTTTTAAAAAAATCATCTTTTTTTTTCCCCTTCTCCTCTTCCTTTTTGGTGGTCATTACCCTTAGTGTCATACACACTGTTGCCGGAGGGAGGGATGCTCTCCGACTTTGAAGAGCGGAATGTTTTCAATTATGAATGTGATTCGCAGCGGGGGAATTTACTTCAAAAAATCATTGTGTCGGAACGTTTTAACATGTTCATTTTTTGATAGCCCGGACTTAACTTCATTACTGTAGATGCAGTGTGTGTGTATTTTGTTCTCTCCGACTCATCCTGAATCTAGCGACTATACAATTTGTCAGCATTGTGACTCCCAACATAACTAATTGAATTGTACAATTGAATTGTAGAAGTCAGCAGGTGATGCTGTCACTATGTCATCATATTTTTTGTAGTATTTGTTTAATTTTTTTTTTTTTTTAGGATTTCAGGGTTTGCCAATCTTTTTTAGTGACAAGGCAGCTGGACCAGTTAGCTTGTCATACATGTACATTATTGACTAATCCACCAGCTTTTTCAATTAGGCATATTTCGTATTGAATATGGATGCTTTTCAACACCGAACCTGCAAGCTGGACAACTTGAAAATAATTTTAACTGGTTCTGTGTAATAATAGATGTTAAATTTATTAGAATATTAATTTTGGTTTTTACCCATGCACCGGCGTGTGTTTAGCACTCCCGAGTCCTGTGAAAAAAAATATATATCTATGGCACTTTGTAATTTGTTAAAAGGCCAGAGGACCTCCTTTTAGGGAAAACACTTCATGCTCAGAATTTGTCTCTTGAACCAAAGAGTGCAAACTACATCATTGATGTAACAAGGTTAACTTTAACACCAAAAGGTGTCATCAATTGAGGGAGAGAACTTTTACCAAAATAAAGATACTAAATACTGAAGATGAAAACACCCATGTAGAAAAATACCTGAAGATAACCTTGGCATGTTGTAATGGGTTTGGTCAAAGATAAATTCTTTCCTTCATCTGTGGTTTATTCGTTAAAAACAAATTTCCCACTCCAACCAAGGGTCCAGTTAGAGGAATTTACATACATAGAATTTTAAAAAGAAGATAAAATTGTACAATATTACACAAAGTTAGACATGAAAATTTGTTTAGAAGGAAAACATGTTTTATGAAAAAATTTATTTAAAAAAAAAGATTGAAAATAGTGAAATAGTGAAAATATTGTACAAAATGTAGATGGTGCTTTACAATTTGCACAATTATTGTTGTTATTTAATCGTAGACACGCACTGTTTGTTTCCAGTTCCATAGCTGACATGGATGGCTAATTATGCAAGCGCGGTAGCAATGGTTTTTACCAGCAAAGCTGTGACCTTCGGAAATTGCATTGGCTTGCAGGCTAGACAAAAGTACACATAGATCTGCCTAACCTTTTACACAACGTTCAGGTTTGCAAATGGTTTTTAAATTGATGGCAAAATATTGCATGCTCGGCAAACAGTTGTTGGAATATGTTATTAAACTTATTTGTTTGTTTATTTTTTGTTTCTATTTATTTCTATTTATTTCTATATAGTTTTTTTGTTTATATTATTCTCGTAAAACAAAAATTATAATTTTTATTTTGTATTAATTTATTTTGGTATATATATATTTTTTTATTACAATTATTATTATTTTTTTTTGGGGGGGGGAGGGGCCCTTTGATTGGACGCTCTTGTTCAGTATCTGGTTATATAAAGTGTGTTTAAATTGGATTTCTGTTGATTTATTTTGTTTATATTGCCGCTTGGTTTTCCAGGATATTGCATTCATGAACAACAATTTCATTAAATTTCTGATAGGGTTCTGCCTCAATGAACCATGAAAGTTTTGCACTATTTGTAATAACACTGTGTAATCCTTAAACTAATTAACTATGTTAATTAACATCATCGTTATGTTTGCGTTATGAGTGTAATGCTCTAGCATGCTGCTCAAGTAGAGATCTCTGTTTCGAGCAGAAATTTAATAATGTGAACATAGATATCAATTCCGGAAAAACGCTGACTTGACACTCAGTTTATTGTTTGCTGGTCACGTATTGTACGTGTATGTGAATTTTTGTATGAGAGATTTGTACTAGTGACGTCCATGTAGTTCAACATGCAGTAAGCCATGTACATTGTACTTATAGTAATATCTTACCTGCGCATGTACTGTATTAAAGGCAGTGGACACTGTTGGTAATTATTCAAAATTATTGTTAGCATAAAACCTTTCTTGATTAAGAGTAATGGGGAGAGGTTGATGGTATAAAACATTGTGAGAAACGGCTCCCTCTGAAGTAACGTAACCTCAGATATTTTAGAATTTGAGGTCTTGAAATCAAGCATCTGAGAGCACACAACTTCGTGTGACAACAATGTTTTTTCTTTCATTTTTATCTCGCAACTTCGACAACCAATTGAGTTCAAATTTTTCCTGGTTTGTTATTTTATGCATTTTATGTTGAGATACACCAAGTGAGAAGACTGGTCTTTGACAATTACCAAATGTCCAGGGTCTTTAAGTATCACTAAGCACCAATTGAGCCATCTTACACCATGACTGTGTGTCTGTCAACAGTGGCCACATAGTTCCCCGAGGACACACACCATATGTCAACACTTCGCAATGATAGGCACAAGCTCATTTTTATACAGGATCGGGTACACTGCAATTTCTCAGCATTTGAGATGTGTATCAAAACTCAAATTACATGTAAAATGAGCTTTTGTTTGATGCATCACAAATGTGGTAATTTTTGTTTCAAGTCATCTGTGTGCAGATGTTGCTAGAGTTCTGGTTAGTGACAAACTTGACAAACGTGTCAAAGCATTTGAAAGCCTCACAATTTTTGTCTGTCTACAATATCAGATATAGATCCACACACATTCCCCCCCCCCCCCCCCCCCCCCCCGATTAGTTGTTTAGTCAGTACATCACAGTGGGCTTATGTTTACCGACGGTGTTTTTGCAATGATTTTTGTGCTGTGTACATACCGGACAACTTTCTTCTGGTTCGGACGTGCGAATGCATAAATATGTTACACGGCTCGGGTCCAATCCCCCGCACCCTGATGCCTGTGTCTAACATTCGCGAAGACAAATGAACAAAGATGCGAGAATTCAACACATGAGCAAGCTTTTTTACCGTGATTGATTTATTGTCCATTCCTGCCACCTGAATACTCGGGCAGTCTTGGGTGGCACGGAGTGTCAATGTACTATAGATGTACTACTAGAATCATATCGGAGAAAGCGGGGAGGAGGTGTCTTTACACTAAGGATGTTGTTTAGATGGGGCATGTTTTACAAGGTGCACGAACAAGCAAGAAATCTTAACCCATAGATGTATCTTAAAAGAAGTGATAGCATTACCGATTGTCGACAGGAAAACTATCCCCTCAACGCTTGGTTTATGTTTGGATTTACTGATTTTTGAACAAGCACACATAAACGACCAAAAAATCTCTTGAGAAAAATAAGTTTAAACAATCTCAGGTTCAGTAAAAAAAAAGTTGAAAAGTCATCAATAAAATCAGGTATGTAGGTTTATCTGTCGCCTCGAAAGTACATTAACTTGCCCTAGAAATGTACAATGAACAAGACTAAAATCTCCAGACTTTGATCAGAATGCCAGCAACCCTGCCAATCTGGCAAGAGTTAAGGCCTAATGGCAATATATCAATTAGTCTCAGACAAGCAAGAAACCTTTCTCTCGATGATTCGGCACTCCTTGTCCCTACACCGGTCCATCACTCTCAGACACTCCCAATCCAAGATGGCCATTGCCAGCAAACAACTGTCAAGCAGATTGCTCAATGTGTGTTCTGTACTAAAAGACACAATCCACTCTGTGAACACTGGGGTGTAAAGCCCTTTTATCAAAACTATGGATCAAGTTCTGTATGAGACTGTTGTTTAACAGTTTCATATTACCGTCTCCCCCCCCCCCCCCCTTCCTCCTCCTCATTTTCAGTAGAACCATGGAGAACCTGCTTCCGAAGTAAAGTGTGTCCTTTAGCAGGTGCTTGTGTAAGCTTGTTAAAGCTAAAGCTGACAGACCCAATTAGCAAAAGTGGCTGGATGGGATATATCCTTGTGCGGGACGCAAATTCCTCTTCGGTTTGAAGTGTTTGCGGGCCTTTCTGCCACCGATAGGCTGGAGTGTTAATTGAAGAAAACACTACAGTGTGGAAACTCATCATGTGAAACAAACCGTTGTCTTGTGACCGTGTAGTCAATGTGTTAAATGTTCGGCGGCAACAAAATCTTTGTTTTGGCGATTTTGGACGAGCGAAAAGTGATCAGCCAAATCCAACCACACTTGATATTGTACCAGCCATAAAAGGAATCTGAACGATGCAGAGCTGGTCGTGGTAATTAGGGATGACTGGAAAATTTCTGTCAAAGTAGTCCCTTCCTTTCCAATACTCTTTCTACGAGACCATCAAGTTCCTCCATTCGGTAGTTACAATTTTGTTGCGATGGATACAATGCTTGTAGGAGGAGGTGATGATTATTTACAAATAGTTTTACCCCCAAAAACTGGAAAGACAGGCCTGTAACACGATGGCAACGCAAGCCATGGCCTCTGTTGCCCCTGGTCTTTGCCTTGGTGCCCCTTCAACAGTTTCCCATAGACGTTAATATTTTCCAAATGGAAGTGCCCTTTATAACAGTACCATCCTGGTATTGACCAGTGTCAAATCCAGGGAATCTAATGAGTACTTTTTAAGCTTAGTATGAACCTGAAGCAGTACCCTTTAAAGCCACTGGACACTATTGGTAATTTCTCAAAATAATTGGTAGCATAAAAACTTACTTGGTAACGAGTAATGGGGAGCTGTTGATAGGTTAAAACATGGTGAGAATCGGCTCCTTCTAAAGTGACGTCATTTTTTAGAAAGAGGCAATTCCCCACTGAAATATTTGAATCTGATAAGCCTCTGAAAGTGCACAAATTTGTGCAACAATGGTGGTTTTTCTTTCATTATTTTGTAAATATGACTGCCAAAGTAGTTCAAATTGTATACACATATATGTTGGGTTTCATCAAGTGAGAACTTGTCCAGTGCTTTTAAGACACTACATGTAGTCATTTATTGACGTGTTTACCAGTTTGAGCAACTCCAAGATGAGAACCAAGTAGACTCCACACAGATGTCAATTTTATCATCATTAAAAATAACATAAGGTCAGCTATGAATCTCAAGAATGCTTCTATTAATCTCTTAAAAATAAGTGCTCCAAGGCTTCTGTTTTTCTTCCATCCTGAAAGTGAAATGTCAATGTGTTCACAGTTGTTATTTTTTCTGTTGATGTTGCGCACGTACCGTTTATTGCCTTGTCATCTAAAAGCAGATTTTGTTGTTGTTTTTGTCTATGTTTCAGGTTGTTGTTTTGTGACTTACTACACACGTCAAGCCGCCATAGAAGCACAGAAAAAGCTACATAATGTCCACAGGATGCCCCTTGTAAGTAAAAACAAACAAACAAACGCCAACAGTATGACAGCCATCTTGGTCTGGTCCCCTGACTCCTTTTCATGACGCAATAGGGGACCATCTTTTAAGGCACCGAGCCTTAATTTGATGTGCATATGACTGCCTAAATGTACAGTGTATGTGTGTATTAAAAAAATTGTTCAGTGGTAGAAGATCGAGATGGCTGTTGAATGTGAAAAAATACCCTTTTTATGTGTTTTTTTTTTTCAATCTGTATAAATGTATGTACAATTAAGTTATTGCTCTTAAACCGTTTACTAAAACTAACAATCTTTAAGACGAGAGCGCCCTCTCCCCCATAAAAAAAAAGTGGTAAATCAAGTTTGTTAATATTTTAATGTTGCATCTTGTTTTGTATTTGTTCATAAATTCCCTTAGGTTTGTTGGCACACCCAAAAAACTTTTTCCAGAAAGAATTCTTCCAGTTCCGGGTTGAAGGACGAGCACATGAACCGAGACAAAGTCACCGTTCCGGTGTATCTTAAATTGAATGTTATACATATCCGCTGCTCTTTTTTATATTTTGGAGTTGCAGTGTTCTTGAGTAAGAGATGGAGACTAATGACGTATGTGCCGATGGATTTGTCTAGAAACTATTTAATTTATTTTTATGTTGCTGATTGTAACGTCACTGGAAGTGCCCCCCCCCCTCCAATCATCTGGCCGTGACGCTTGCATGTCGCTGTTTTCTCTCTCCACATTAAATTCCATACGACCCTAATACACCACTTAGATCCCGCCGAGTCATGCGACACACTCACAGGCTTTATACAAAAATCCATGAGAAAATAATGACATTTAAGTTAAATGCTGTTAAACACCGACTTCTTAAATAGCATTACATGTGGCAAGATAAAAAAAACCTGGTCTGTGAGATGCGGCAGCCACACTGGTATCTGTCGGTGTGGCATCACACATGATTTGATTGACTGGATTGCCTGCCTAATAATGAATAGTTGATTGAGGTAACCTGTACTATATTAGAGTGCTACTTCAGCCGTTCACACAAATTTTCCCGGCGATTTCTCGAGTGTTCACCCACGCAGCAGGGAAAAATGAGACGGGGCACTGAACACACCTTAGAAATAAATATTCAAAAATCCATTTTGGATATTCTTTCACTTGAGGATGGGCTGATTATGGGTCGGTTACATTAAGTCGATTCGTGTATGGATTTGATGCATGTGAGTTTGTCCAAAATAACGTGTTTGATGGTTATTTTGTTATCTTGGGCGTTTGATTCGTGCAGCTTGCAAATTTAAAGTGATGGACGCATTTTGAAGTCTGTGGAGTCTGTTTCCTGGGATTTTGTGTGGCAGCAAATTGAATTAGGTCCCGGGGGACGGATGTCAGATTGTGTCTAGATGCCTCCAATAAGCGTCCCTCGTTCGGCTTTGCAAAGCTGGACAAATAAGTCACTCTGATGAATCTGCATGGCCCCTTATCCCATGGAGGTTCTGCTTCGTAATATGGCGGGAAAAATTTGGTCTAACTGCAGACGTCCTGAAAAAATTGCCATTGCTGTTTCCATAAACCTAGTTTTCCGCTCCCAGTGGGCAAACTGTTTGCATGATTCTGACCCCCAAAAATTGTAATTGTTTTATTATGATTCTGGTTTATTAAAGACGTTGCACTTGTAGCTAAAGCCTAAATTGGGACAACTCACATTATCGAGATAAAAATAAATAATTTTTGTTTATTGTGTTAGCACTGTATACTCAGTACTATATTGTGTATCCCTAGTGCTGCATGAACAAAATAACGGGCATATTACTCAGGTGGGATTCAAACCCACGTCCTTTATGATTCTAGAGCAGATATCTTACCAGCTAGTCCACTGTACGAAATTGCGCCGTAGCTAGAATCCCCAATGCAAATTTAACATGTATTATAGATAAAAGTTGACAAATGTACGGAGGCTTGCGTCAAAGAGCAAAAGTTTAACACGTAGTTCTCCTTGCGGTCGTTATTGATTTCAATCCTTGTTCCATTCCTTGTAATGACGTAGAGACCACAGAGGCAATGGCTTCTACTGCCCTCGCAGGTCTGAGTTCCAGTGCCTCTTACAAATGACGGCAAAGTCATTCCGATAAGGCTTTTTTTAAGAGATGCCCCACAAGAATTCCAAACCCTGTAGGCTGTCCATCTATAATGAATCTGCTATCAAGGATCATCTCAAGTCATGTTCATCATTAATTGATGTTCAGTGTTTGCCTATGCATTCTATTTCACACTCTTTCGCTCAGCGAGTGTTTTGATGATGACGTTTTACCTTTATACCCCCCCCCCCCCCCCCACCGCCAACTCCGACAGATGTGCATGTAGCGGGAATCTGCTCTCAAAAACATTTCACCAGATGGTTTCGCAGCCTTAAATAGGAACTATCCCAGATCGTAAATGGATTTATTTCAGAATTTTAAAGGGGGGAAAGGGAAAAAAATATCATCGAAGCTTATCATCGAAGCGTGATTGCAAAACAATGAGGAGACTTGAGACAAATCCATTAGAGCTTCTTCATCATCTGGCATCAAATGTTCATGCGTGCGTGGTGAGATACGATTACAACGATAACCTGAGGCCCATTTCATTGAGTTGTTAAGTAGATCATTCGCTACTCTGGTCAAGTTTTATCCCGCTGCCTGCCACGGCTTTTTTTCTTCTTTTTTTCCGCTATCATGTTGGTTGTGACACAAAAGTAATCTTTTGCATCGTACTGCCGAACACATTGTGGCTTCAAAGGTGTCTTCAATTGACAGATCGATTGAGGACTCCCCCCTCCCTCTCTCTCTCTCGACATCCACTCAGAGTCCCAACGACCCAAGCTGACCTTTCCAACCGACAGAGCTCTCAAATTTTTTAAGCAACTTCATGCAAATTCCATGATTATTCTAGTCCCTCGATCAAACAGTAGCCACTTCCTGTGCGTACACGTCGATTACCCCAAGGTGATTTCAATGCTTGAAGCGTTTCCCCCTTCTCAGTATTTACTCTGTTACTTCTTGTTGATAGGGGGTAATCAAACCCTGGTTTAGCGCCAATGAGACGGTGTCCAGTTTCATTGCCAAGATCTCTTTCCTCCATAATTATCAGTGGGTCTTCATTCCCTCAATGAGTACACGTCGCATTCGTTTTCACCTACTTCCATGCGACGTTGACATACAAGTCCCCGGCCACTCGAACTCATCCTTGTAATTTTTTTCTTCTTCTTTCCCTCTTTATTTTTTTGTATATTCCCATCTTCAATTTTGAAGATGGCGTGTTGCTGTAGTTGGATCAATTCCTGGCTCTGCAGAAAAAAAGGGATGAGAAAATGTGGTAACTGGACTAGTGTAGCCAAAATCACAAGGCAAAATATTGCAACTGCGTCACATTATTTCCTTGTATTTATTAACAGCAGATTTTGTGTTTGAGAGGGCAGGGCCATTTTTATGTTGCCAAGGACACTTCCATTAGGAAACTTTTGAAGGGACACAAACGCCAAGATCTAGGGCAAGACATATAGGCTCTGTATCTCCATGCCTGAATTCTATAGGGAAACCCAGGAAATGAACATGAGTGTGACAGAGCTTTCGGAAACTTCCACCACCACATGATGACCCCATTTATCTATAATTTATAGTCCATTAAGCCCTAGTGGCAGTGGATCTTGAAGAATGACTGATTCCCGAGCCATTACTTTCACATGCACATGTCATGAAGGCAAAAAGTACACCATTGAGTTTTGCATCTCCATTAAGGACACAACCCATTTCGGATTTGCCTCCGGCTTCGGACCAAAATGTTTGGGCTCTGAGCTTGAGAAGCGATGGGGGTAGATTGCAGAAAGTCTGTGTAAAGCAGTCGGTGATCAATAATAATTGATTGATTTTCTGTTTTTTTCTCTTTCTTCGTCTTTTTTTCCCCTCCCTTCTTCCTTCTTCAGATGAAGAACCCAATTCAGATGAGACCGGCAGATAGTGAATCTAGAAACGGTATGTATACGTGACATATAGCCCTTTACCCCCTGGGCAAACACTCAAAGTCAAAACTGACATTTACTAAAACAACTAATTTATTCAGAGTTTTTCTCCACCCAGAAGGGGCCTTTGGAAGTAAAACAAGGGGAAATGTATGACTAGTCTCTTAATATGATGATGAGAATATTTTTATAGTGATAAAGCTTGATGGTCGAATTTGACATTTCGTTTTGGAGTACAGTATGAAATGTCATTGTTCAAATGGTATGTACTTTATTGAAGACACTGGGAAGACACAGTCTTTTCAGGTTTGTTTCTCACTTACTAATTAGTGACCATGCAAACTTGAGCACTGCAGCTGTTGATAGTACAAACTTTTCTAAGAAAGGATCCCCTTGAAAGTTTCATAATTGTGATATTTTTTTTTTACCTAAAAACATTTTAATCTGAGAAACGATTTGTACATGAAACATTGCCCAGGTTTCTGAGGGTTGGTGTTTTGGGAAGGCTGCGGCCTTAGGCCGAATCCGAATTGACGGCTACGGACACGGCTACGGCCACGGCTGTTGCTAAGGGTGTTGCTAAGGACGTCGTTAACCTCAATGCATGGTGACTTGGTACTCTAGCCATAGCCAGAGCCGCTAATTCGGACACAGCCTTATGTTCTAGAATACCTTTATTATCCTGCCACCATCTTGGACAAGTTCCTTATATCCAATACCAGCTATAAGTATAGACATTCATTCTACAAAAAGGAACCAGACTATTTCTCCTTGCCGCCATGGTTTGGTTAAGCGCGTCTGCCAGTGTTGAAGGATATGCAGACGTGCGCAATCTAATCGTACCTGTGGCCAAAGTCGCCTTGTTGGACACAGCCTAACATTGATTTTGAATGGGAGAAAGTCAAGATGGCCGCACCATGATAAAAAGGTCTACCACCTTAATTCCCCCTTTTATCGCCAATAATAATCCAAACAATCTTATCTTGCTCCGCAGTAGAAGACAGAAAGCTGTTTGTTGGTATGGTATCAAAGAATGCAACGGAGAATGAAATCAGGGTTATGTTCTCGGCGTACGGCACAATCGAGGAATGTCATATATTGCGGGAAAGTGAAAAGAGCAAAGGTGAGCCTTGACCCCCTTAAAGTTTGTCTGTTTTTGACCTTTTGCTCTCTCATCCACATCAGAAGGCCTGGAATTAACACGGAGACCTGACCTCTGTTACCCCTGGTCTGGGCCTAAATGCCCGGTCACACAGGCCCCGATAACGAGAACGATAAAAATACTGCCCTCCATTGGTTGAATGAGCGTGGGCGTATTTTGCGTTGAGCAATTCAACAAGTAGAATGTGTTCTCTTTGGGTCGTTATCGCTATCGTTTTCATTATCGCTGCAGTGTGACTTGGGCTTTAGTGTCCCTTTCAAAATTTTCCATAAACTTCCCGATTTTCCAATGAAAGTTCCCCTGGAAAGATTTTAAAGTTGTGAACACTTTTGACATGTTAACTAGAAATGGAGGAGCTTCTTATCTGGAATGGAAACAAATTATGTAGATGAACTTGTGTTTCAAAGTGTCTCATAAAGATAATAAAAATGTTGGTTTAGAAATATTACACAGTCATGGATGATGGCAAATTGTCTGATGAACTCTTGGAACTGACTGTGGGAATATTTAAGTTTGCCTCATACATGTAGTGAATTCTTCACTCTCTTTTGTTAAATGGCCCAAAGATTTCAGTGTACATGAACAAAAATCCCCATACACCATTCAAAGGCAGTGGACACTATTGGTACCACACAAAATAATTTTAGTAAAAAAAATTGTTAGAAACGGCTCCCTCTGAAGTAACGCACACATGTAGTTTTCGAGAAAGAAGTAATTTTCCACTAATTTGATTTTAAGATCTCAGAATTGGATTAATGAGGTCTCAAATCAAGCATCTAAAAGCACACAACTTCATGTGTCAAGGGTGTTCTTTTTTCTTGTCATTATTATCTGGCAACTACGAAGACCAATTGAGCTCAAATTTTCACAGATTGGTTTTTTATGCATATGTTGAGATACACCAAGTGACAAGACTGGTCTTTGACAATTACCAATAGTGCCTGGTGTCTTTAAAAAAAATTGTTATTCAATAAGTCCCAAAAGTCTACAGGCATTTCTGCATTTATTCATAGTCAATTCATTTATGCCTCAGATATTACGGGCAAACTTGTTGTAGACCTTTCTTGTGTTGACAAACTGCCTTGGTTGGCATGGTCGGCTGAATATTAGTAAAACACTAAATCGAAGAAAAAACCCAGATGTTTTGACAAAATTCAACATTTTCTGCAAACTTTCAATTCAATACAATACCTCTCATAATTAGTTGTTTTGTTTTAAACAAAATCAACGAGATTTGATTACATTGTTACCAAATATATAGCGATCTTTTCTTGATTTGCACTTATGGCTTTCCATAGTTTTTCAATGTGGGATTTGCATAAACTGGGGATGTGATGTTGCAAAAGAAGGGTCTATTTACTGTTTGGCACATGCAAGCATTTCCTTCTTTGTGATGAGCATCAGCGCCTAAATAAATACTGCTTATCCACTTTAAATTTTCCTCTTCCCATTTTTCCGTTGTAACCTTTAGCAAGCTGTGCCTTCGTAACATTTTCAACAAGACAGAGCGCCCTCAATGCGATTGCAGCACTGCACCAATCAGTGACAATGGAGGTATGACATCTTGCCCATATCCAGAATTAAACCTATTGTTTATTTATTGCATTGTTTATTAGTTAAATTTTTAGATGCAAACTTTTTAAAAGTTTCAATATTTTTTAGTTTTGTGTTATTGCATTAACGACTAGGATACATTGATCAGAGGCTCTAGAATGAGATAGTGGGTTCGAATCCCATGCGGGGATGCCCATGGATTTGTTTCCATGTAAGCACCGAGGAAGTGTGATGTATCAGTTTTTAGGGTTTTCCATTAACTTTGTCAATGAATACAGCCAGTGGGACCAGTTAGCTTGCACTAAGAAGTCCGTGTTTGGTTATAAAAGAGTGTTAAAGAGGAGTTAATTAATATTCCCTTTATCCCCGATGCAAATTTAACATCTGTTAAATCTGTTTAATATGTAGCGAGACAGTTTTCTAAAAAACAAACTCTACCTGGCAAGTAGATATACACGTGGTGTTACCGCAAGCCAAATATATTAGGATTCGAACTGCCTCTAGCTGCCTGGCAATCTCAGTGGCCTAGTTGGTAAGGAGAATGCTCTAGAATTGCAAAAGTCGTGGGTTCAAATCCCACCCGAGTAATATGCCTGTGATCTCGTTTTCACAGAACTTGGGAAAGTACTGAGTATACAGTGCTAACACACATCAGTGTATGGGTAAAACCAAAGTTAATGATGAGCTAGTTAAATTTGGCAAAACAACAGATGCAAAACATCCATTTTCACAATCTCTTAGAAAGTAGTGTCCTATTACCAATGATAAATTACAAGGTTGTAAATCACTCTCCACGAATCTCTTCTCTCGTTAAAAAAAAGTTTAAACGAAAAAACAAGAACCAGTAGCCAATTTCCCCTGATCTGTCAAAGTAATGTGCAGAAAGTTTCAAAGTATCGTGTGACCAGCTCAGGTGCTGCCAATTTATGGCAGAAGCGTACGAATGGCAAGACTCTTGTAAAAGGCTCAGTACATGTATAAGCATGAGGGCACAAAGCTAAGGTTTTTTATATCAGGAATGTCAACGCCTTAAAGTGGTGTCAAGTCTTCTGATGTTACTGTGCCATACTACATGTACCTGTCAATATCAACTACTCTTGTAATTGTATAGCGCCTATTAGTGTCACTTTTTCTTACTATGGTCTACTTATAAGATGGATACATGTAATGCATGATTTAGCTTTCTCTTCTAAATATAAATTCTTCCACCCCCCCCCCCCCTCACCTCCCTGGTTTTATTTTATTATGTGGAAAGATTTGTTTGGTTTGATTTATGAGGGAAGTACATGTTTATCCATCTAACAAAGTGGGCGGGTAATTGGGTCGCAAAAGTGGGGTTTTGTTAGGAGTCTTCTAAAGGATGTGCCCTGAATTTTGATTATTAGATACAAGAGCTTTAGACTTTAGTGCGTAGTTGTAGTAGCAGGGTCTGACCAGTGCAGTGCTCATCAATTCATTTTTTTTAAGTTAATGTCGAAAGACACAAGGAAGAGGGTGGAGCACCCCCTGTGTGTATACAATCCACGATGGCAAGAAAAATTCATAGCGGTTGGCAATACCTTTATTAATTTAAGCTATTGACATGAGTGTTTCTATTCAATTAGATTCAAGGTTTTTTTGTCAATTTCTTTTTGTTTACATGGAAGACATATCACGGAATGTCCACAGTATCATTCAAATTGACATAGTGAGGTCCAATTGTATTTGATTACTATTCATGGTTTTTTTGTGAATTTTGTTTTACCCATTGACATCGGTGTGTTAGCACTGTATACTAAGAAAAATTCATAGTGGTTGGCAATACCTTTGTTAATTTAAGCTATTGACATGAGTGTTTCTATTCAATTAGGTTCAAATTTTTTTTTTTTCAATTTCTTTTTGTTAACATGGAAGACATATCACGGAATGTCCACAGTATCGTTCAAATTGACATAGTGAGGTCCAATCGTATTTGATTATTATTCCTGGATTTTTTTACGTGAATTTGGTATTACCCGTTGATATCGGTGTGTTTGCACTGTATACTCAGTACTCTCCCGAGCTCTGTGAAGAAGAAAAAATCACAGGCATATTACTTGGGTGGGGTTTGAGCCCACAACCTTTGCAGTTCTAGCGCAGTGTCTTACTTTGACCACTGAGATTGCCTGGTAGCCAGAGGCAGTCGGAATCCTTTATTTGAGGAGCGGGTACCGCAACGATGTAATAGATGAAAATTTGCATCAGGGATAAGGAATTTAAATTTCTTGTTTTTTCCTTATACACCGATGTGTGTTGGCACTGTATTGACCCATTTCACCTGACGTCATCATCAGAAACATCTTGAATGCGCCATACTGGTGGGCAAATTCACTGTGCGTTTTCATATATAACTCTATGAATAGAGTATGCTGTGCGTTATACAGTGAAGTGCGCATTTTAGACGCACGGCGTTAATACACGTAAACCTAACTTGCCCACCAACATGGTGAGCGTGGCACCAGTTGCCGCGCTTGACGCGCTTGCAAGGGGTCAATAGGGCCTACTCAGTACTTAGTTTCCATCTATTAAATCATTATTATTATTGTCCACAAATGCAAATCCGGTTTGTCTTTAATTATTTTTCTTCTAGGGCTGCACTTCAAAGCTGGTCGTGAAGTTTGCCGACACAATAAGAGAGAAAGAACAGAAACGGATTCAGTCCATGAACCAGGCACTGAACAGCGGTCTTGCAAACAACTTCAGTAGCCAGTACTTTGCGGTAAGACAAGATATATTTTCTTATTTTTAATCCTCATCTTCCTTTCGACCCTCATCAGATGCTTCTTCCTCATCTTTCCTCATTTTAAAGGCACTGGACACTATTGGTAATAACTGAAAAACTTTCTTGGTAACGAGCGATGGAGAGCTGTTGATAATTGTGAGAAACAGCTCCCTCTGAAGTAAAGTAGTTTTTTTAGAAAGAGGTAATTTCTCACTCAATTATGCATTTGAACACACACAAATTTGTGCAACAAGGGTGTTTTTTCTGTCATTATTTTCTTGTAATTTCGATGACCAATTGAATCAAAGTTTTCACACATTTGTTATTTTGTGCATACATGTATGTTGGTATGCACAAAGTGTGAATACTGGTCTTTGACAATTACCAAAGGTGTCCAGTGCCTTTAACATGTTTAAGATGAGATGTTTCTTATTTTCCTTACTTTTGACGTTTTTTGTTCAACCTTCCCCACCCCACTCCCTCATCCTCTTTCCACTTTCTCCTCAAAAACTGACATCTTAAGTCCTCTCCATCTTGTATCATATTTTCCGCCCAGTGATCCTTTCCCTCTTCTTCCAGATGTTCCCCTTATCCCCCCCCCCCATCAATCTTCCCGCATTTAGGCCCCCAAAAACAAAAAACATGTTTAGCGTCCTGCCTTTTTGATAAAAGGAAGGATTTTTTATATTTTTTTTATTAAATATTCTATTAAAATGGCTGCCTGACACATCTAAAAAAGACAACCGGCTGAGCTATTTAAAAAAAAAAATTCATACAGGAATCTTAAAAATGTATCCTTTTTTTGTGTGAAAAAAAAAAAATCATAAAAAAAAAATTAAACAAAATGATTTTTAAAAAGGAGGCAACCTCGTTAAAGGAAGCAGGTGGGTCACTTGACATGTTTTATTTTGTATTTGGCCTTATCTCCAACTCTCTTCTCTTCGTTCCCCCATTCATGTCAATCCTCTCCTCCAGCCTCGGACTCTGAAATAATTTTCTCCTCATTTTCAACTTTTCTCTCCTGTCGTCTTATTTGTTGTCTCTGTCTCTGTCTCTGTCTGCCATCAACTGTCTTACCTTTTTACTTGATAGTTTGCATATCTTTAATAGTATTTATATAAAATGTAAGCCCTAGAGGAGGAATCAGCAAATCGATCCATAAGATTTTATTTGATATCAGGAAAAGCCAGTCCCTGTTTAGTTTTTTTCTTTCTTAAAACATCTTAAGGGAAAAAAAGAAAAGAAAAGAAAAAAGACTAGGTTAGCTTGCAAGTGTCCTTTTTTGGCTTGTATCTTTTTTTATGTGGAAAATGAACCACAAGAGAAAATGTATTGGCCAATTTTTAAATAACTTTGGATTAAACAAAGAAAAGGATATGAACCTTATCTGAAAATGTGCGGGCTCTCTACCAACTGAGCTATTTAGCCTAATACCTCAGTTTGTACATGTAGAGCACAGGCATGTTTCTGGAGGTCGCAGGTTCAAGTTCCACTCTTAGTGAATTTGTCCTTGTTCAACTCGGAATTATCTTTTTAAAAGAAAAAATCTGCACGATGCATTCTGAATACCTCCTGACCTTCGCCCCTGAGAATTCCCATCTAGAGCGCGGTGAAGACTAAAACCACATTAGATTTGCGCTGATGCCAGATCTCAAATCTTCCTTGATCTATATCTGGTCTGAGGATTGCAACATGACCTTAATCATTGCAAAGCAGCTTT
The DNA here is from genome assembly GCF_902459465.1 of Asterias rubens. Lineage (NCBI taxonomy): Eukaryota > Metazoa > Echinodermata > Asteroidea > Forcipulatida > Asteriidae > Asterias > Asterias rubens. The sequence continues at coordinate 12,402,278 of NC_047067.1, forward strand.
TGTACGCATTTTACCTTCTTTTGTTTTTTTCATTCCCCGACCATTAAGCAAGATCTTACATTCTTGACATATTTGCTATGTTGATGTAGGATTTGATTGTGCCTGTTTATGGAGTAGTTGATTGCATGTTTTTGCCAAACAACAACAATGGCAGTTTAAAATTTGGCGTGTTTTATATGTGGGTGTGTGTGGTTTGTTCTTTAACATCCAAGAACACATTTTGACACGAGATCCCAAAAGTATGCACATTTTATAAATTCATAAAGTTAAGCAAAGATGAAAAATTTATACCAGTTTGTGAGGAATGTCTTTATGGTTGAACTTCCGTGCAGTGGTTACATTGAAACGCTGTGCCCCTAGCTCCCAAACCCCCCCCCCCTAACCATCACTGCACCATTCAGTGCCTTTCAATCAATGCTTTGCCTGGATCTTCCCCCATAGCTTGATAGAACCCCCCCCCCCCCCCCCCCCCCAGTGTTCAGAATGCACCACTCTTGTGGCATTTAACAGCTGCCGCTCCTTCGCACCTGGGGGCTGGCACGAATGAAACGCTTATTCCTTTCCTAGCATTGGACGCTCAGTTTTCCAATTTTGGGATGTTTTGACATTAAAGGATTTAACTTTCAAGTTTTGTGGGAAAATGGTGGAAATTTCATGCTGTCATTTTTTTCTTCCTCAAAAAATGGTCTCATTAGGAGAGAAGTATTAAAGAGACTGGACACCTTTGGTAATTGTCAAGTACCAGTATTCTCACTGGGTGTGTCCCAACATGCCTAAAACAACAAATCTGTGAAAATTTTGACTCAATTGGTCATCGAAGTGGCAAAAGAATTTTGAAAATAAAACCACCCTTGTTGCACAAATTTGTGTGCTTTCAGATGCCTAATAAAGGCGCTCTGAAGTATTTTAATATTTGAGCGAGAAATAACCTACTTCAGAAGGAGCCTTTTCTCACAATGTTTTATACTTTCATTATCTCTCCATTGCTCATTACCGAGTCATTTTTTTGTGCTAACATTTATTTTGAGTAATTACCAATAGTGTCCAGTGCCTTTAAGGGCCAGTGTTGGGCAAGTGTATGCCAAGGAAATTAAAATGCTCTGTAGATACGACAGCTTGTCAATGAAAGACTCCCACGAATGACAACTATTAGACAAAGTGCATGGTCTAAGAGTGCATGTATCCCTGGCAACCATGTCAATGCACTGCACAACAAAATGAAACAAGTGAAGAAAAAAAGCTCTATACAGATCTAACTAACAAGTTAAACAAGTGGAAAAAAAAGTTCCGTACAGATTTAACCAAGAAACGTATTCAGGAAGGCTATGAGACTTGACTTGATGGGCCCTCAGTAGCGACATGCATGTTTGTTTGGGATTAACCGTACAGATTCTTGTCCTTCTGTGTGCACATTTTGTTTGAATGGTTTCGGAGACTTGACTTGTCTTCCTGTAGCAGTTTCTTTATGTGTTTACCTGGGCCGAGTTTCATAGAGCTGCTTAGAAGCACAAAAAGTAGCTTAGTACAGCCAACGTATGCTTACCAGAGTAGGGTTACCAGCCAAAACAACATTTCACATGTACTATCTGTGACTGGTGTCCTGCTCGTATTTGTTTAAGCATAAAGTTGTTATGCAATTTGTTCTGCTTAAGCAGCTTTATGAAATTGGGCCCAATAGGGGCAATATACCTTTATAATGCTGCCACCATCTTGGTCAAGTTCCCTGTATCCAGTTACAGTAATGGATGTTTATATTCATTGTATAAAAAAGGAACCAGACTACTTCTCCTCCCATTCTTGGTTTGATTACACTGAGGGGAAATTCAAGATGGCCGCACCGTGATGAAGGTCTATTGGAATGCATGTGTCGTTCAATTTAAAGAGGAGGTACACCTAACTCCGTTTTGAAGACATTTTTATTGCACTCCCAAAAAAAATTCCACTCAAAATCCTTTTTGAAATTTTAATGATTTATTGAGCTTTTAAAACAAGAGAAAAAGAAAAAAAGCAATTTTGTCTACTTTTGGATGAACACAATATTTGAGAAACTTGAAGGTTCTCAGGAGATTAGGTTGTCGTGTCGACGCAGCATTTCAGTTTCATTGCATACATCAAGTAAAAATTTTCTGCCAATAATAAAAATGAGTAAATTTGATCATATTGTACCTTCCCTTTAAAGGATCGACCCATGGCAAGCCCCTTGGAGCAGGTAGCTTCTATACAGGTAATCAATAAGATGGTCAAACCAAAGACTGACGATGGTTCAAAGTTAATTTCACACCTTGTGAGTTGACTCCCGTCCCCAATAATTTTCGTTTCCATTATGCCTCACTACACTTTGTATTGAAAGACCCAGGAAAGTGCCTTCAGACGTGAGGTCTTTTTTTTTCTCAGAACTCAGCACCTAGCTTGGGTTTCGGACTCCTTCAGTTATTTTTGCGTCTTGCGCTTCGGGTACGCGGTTCTTGAAATGGCCGCCGGAGCCGACGTTTTGAAAATACCCTTAGTCAGAACGAAATATATCCAGAAGCTGAGACGCGGTAATGTCTGCTTCTTGCATACTTGGGTTACTCAGAATCACGAAAAAGACGAAAAAGACGAAAAGTCAGTTGTAAAGGGTCTGGATACTACTGCCGTTGTCTCTGGCTGATGAAGTTTTAGCAAAGGGGTATAAAGATATATAATATGTTGTAAAAAAAAAAAAAAAAAAAAAAAATCAGAATCAGAAGATTGAACTTGGGTCAGAGTGACTTCAGATCAATTGTGGTTGCTTTAAAGGGTTTAGATACCTTTCTGTAGATCAAGTTTCTGGCCATGACATGAATTCCTATTTACTGTGAATGACGATGTATGTAATATAATTTACCTGTGTACGTTTCAGCTACATAAGTCAACAAGTTATTGAGAAAAAAATTCAAATCACAAAGCAATGTTTTTAAGAGAGTTGCGAACAGCGGTTTGTACGTACATGCTAAATAACAGATTGGGAACTTTTTTTACTAAATTCTCAAAAAACTTGACTACATGTACTGCACCTCAACAAGTAATATTAAGAGAAGCTTTCTACCATCATTATCTTTGAATCGAGTTAGGTTAATAATGTACATCTGTGAACTTTTGTGTTTTGTGTCCTACAAAAAGTACCCATACCTTTTTGAACACAGTGTTCAAAAGTACCTGAAATCTTGGCATAAAATATCAGTTCTCTTAAGGAGGGACATCTACTATAAGAGCAGTCCCCTCACTCCCCTCCCCCCTCACCATTCTTCACCCCCATCCCCCCACCCCCTTCCTTCCTCTACTCTCCCAATATATCTTTTGTCCCGGGTACCTCAAATGGAAAGTACACCTTCACCCGAACCCATTTCCCTTCTCTCCCCCCCCCCCTCTCTCTCTCGCTAAACAAGAAGCTCATTTACATCCGAAGCTCTAATGCTGTATTAGTATCGATGCACAAAAGCCCCATCCTCAAGGCACCCTGGATTAGGATGCGCCGCAGTGGGCGTCTTTACCTGCAGATGGATTTTCCCTTAAACCCCAAAAGGTCGGGAGAACACCGAGTGAAGGAAAGTGCTAAAAAATATGCAGTCCCCACCCCTACCCCCAACTTTGAAAATAAATATTTTACGAACCAACTTTAACCTAGTGTCAGGGGGGACGTAGAAACAAAACAAGAAAACAAGACCTACTTGTGACTGTCGGAAACGGCAGTGTAATTACCCTGAAATGTGTGATTGCTGGATGAATGTGGGTCACGGCGGAGTCCCCCGTGGGTTTATAGAGTAGACAGACGGAATATCATTGTGTGCTGAAAAACACTAGGTTGTTTTTTAATTTGTGACATTCTTGCGGCCCAGGATTCCAGAATTTGATCAATTTAAATGCAAATTGCAAAGTCTGCTGCGACTGCTGCATCGGCAGGGGGGGGGGGGTCTCGAGCTGGCCTATCTATTTTAGGCAAGCTCCAGATTTTTAAATTTATTTTTTTCAATCGAGGTTTAAGGTTCGAGTCCCACTCGATTAAATCATTCTTAACAAGCTCCACCAGATTTGATATTTGTCGTCAGTAGTGTCATTTACGACAGACATGGCGCATTAAAAATGTACACTCCATTATTATAAAACTAGGGACGATGGCCTTAGCGTCGATCCAAATATGACCTTTGGTCAGAAGCATAAACAAGCACAAACAAAAATACATCCACTACAGCAATGTAGAGCAAAGAATTATGGTAAGACATCACACAAAAAAAGCGGGAAAATTATAGCCAATCAAAGTTATTGATTAACAAACAATGAGGTGGCTAAAATCTAAGAAGAGTAAAAGTGTGAGGTCAAAAGGATGATGAATGAAATAAGATAAGATAAGATAAGATAAGAACTTTATTATCACACACTGGGGAAATTAAAACTGGCCTTGATTTAACAGTACAGACAAAAACACTAAAAATTGTATAACAATACGCAGACAGATAAAAATATAAATTATGAATAGCATGTATTAAACAAGATTTCCGAATCAAAAAGGAATGAAAAAGGTGGTAACTGCATTCTACATGTAGGTATTACAATGCAGGAAGGCAAGACAGTGCGTGATTAGAGGGTAACCTGCATCGTCATATGACGTTTGTGCTTTTACCAAACTGTGTATGTATGGTACCTGCTGCCAAAACAAAGGATTCAAACTGCCTCTGACTACCAGGCAATCTCGGTGGTCTAGTTGGTCAGACACTGATCTAGAATTGCAAGATTCGTGGGTTCGAATCCCACCCGAGTAATATGCCTGTGATATTTTTTCATGGGACTTGGGAAAAGTACTTAGTATACAGTGCTATTGCTAACACGCATTGATGTATGGGTTAAAAAACAGAAATTAATATTGTAATAGTTAATGTTGAGTCAAAACTTCTCAATGTCTTGGAGAGAAACGAACAGAGAGGGGGGAAAAAAAACGTCTTCTGATGATGACTAGAGCAAGATAGTCGAAATGTTAAGACCAATTAAGAACTCACTGTGCTGTAGTGAATTTAACAAAAAGAAGTCCCCTCTATCCACTTATTATAAGCAAAAGAAGTCCTGACTAATTTTCTACTTTCAGCCCAGGTAATAATTAAAAAGCAAGACAGTTTTTTTCAGAACTAAGATGTTTCCCGAAATTCTGAAAAATCTACTTCGCGGCAGTAGAAAATAAAGCAAGACAAGTTCTAAAAATAAAATGAAAATTACCTATGTTTAGCAAGTAGACACACACATGGTGTTACCGCAAACAAAATAAATATTTTCATAAAAACTGCCGTTACTCTCATGTCATGTGAATTGAAAAGGTCGTGAGTTGACCAGTCTGTCAAGTCAAGCTTGTCTTAATCTGGATCAGACCCTCTAATCAGGTCACTGTTCGGATCAGATGGACTCTTTAAATCCTCAAACTTGATTGAAATGGTTGTCTGTTGTGGAATAAGGAGAATTCACCCGCCCACTTCAGACAGTGATGGGATGTTTTCTAAGCATTGGCAGTGGCGTGGGGGAAATACTCTCTCACAGATTGTCTCTGTGTATAGAACAGTGGACTCCACCTCATTTGTAGCAGATTCTAATCCAAGTCCTGCTCTAGTAAATTTCTGTTTTCAGAATCCCATTTTTTTTTGCCAGAGCGCCGGCGCATTAATCGTTGTTTGGCTAAATCCCACTCTAGTAAATCGTTCTTTGTTCAATCCCAATTGTTTGTTTTAATTACCCAGTCAGTTTTCCTTGTGGTTTGTTATTTAGAAAAGAAAACACCTCAGTTTCCACAGATGGTGATTTTATGTTTGCCGCAGTATACCATGAGCGTAAAAACTACCCTGGTCTGCATGGCATGTGACCTTTTAGAAGATAACTAGTTCAAAACTGTGGCATTTTTGTGAGGTTAGGGGTCTAAGATTACAATGCTAAAAAAGAAAATTCTGGTAATATGTTTCCATGTTTGGCACATTGACTTCATTCTTTTTTAGTGGTTCGTGTTCTGTTGAAATACTGCACAATCTCCACATATTGGGTCATACACGTGCAGGTGATGTTTATTGGAAAGGAGCCAGACTATGTTTTGTCCTTTTCATCATATATGGAGATACTCTGTGATTCAGAGATTGTTTGTGTAGTAGGAACTTGTATCCAGCCAACCGAGCTCGGCTTGATGCCCAGCTTGAGCACTGGTAACCCAGCAGTGTCCAGACTCTGTGCTGTATTGTCCATTGTGACCTCTGGGTGATTGGTATCCTGCTGGTAACATGGGATAAGTTCGTGTCCCTGGTGACCCCGAGCTGCAGGGTACCGGCTGAGGGAAAGAGTGTTGTGTTTCGAGTGGGTGTTTGTCGATGGTTTATTTCCACTTCTGCACGGCATTCAAGATGTTATTATTGTTTAGAATTGCAAAAAAAATGGAAAGCAATGTTACACCCGATATAACAAGCATCAATTTGGTTCGCGCCGAGTGTACCGTATTTTTATGCTTTTATTTCTGATGCGTATTATGTTCTGTCTGCAGTTTTTTGCTCTTGGTCAAGTGAAAAGAAGAAAAAGATAATTGAATCAAAATTTTAGGGCTCTGATTAATTTGAATCTTTTAAATGGCAAGTGGCTTTATGGAGTTCTTTATTGATCATCTTTTCTACTCTTATGACAAATCCTCGCATGCCCGATTGACTCCAGGTATTTTCCCATTGCTTAAAGACACTGGACAATATTGGTATTGTCAAAGACCAATCTTCTCAGTAGGTGTATCTAACATATGCATAAAACAACAAACCTGTGGAAATTTGAGCTTGATTGGTTGTCGGAGTTGCAAGATAACTATGAAAGTAAAAAAACGCCCTTGTCACACGAAGTTGTGTGTTTTCAGATGCTTGATTTGAAGACCACAAATTCTAAATCTGAGGTCTCGAAACAAATTCATGGAAAATTACTAATTCTCAAAACCTACGTCACTTCAGAGGGAGCCGTTTCTCACAATGTTTGTTTACTATCAACCTCTCCCCATTACTCCTTACCAAGTGAGGTTTTATGCTGATAATAATTTTGGGAAATTGCCAATAATGTCCACTGCCTTGAAAACGTCATTCCATCATCTTCTTTAAGTACATGTCTGGCTATCACACGTACTAAGAAAGAGAAAAGAGGAAAGAGGAGACTGAAGAAAGAGAAATCCCTCGGGTGGGTCGGCGTATGGCCAACAGTGGATCGTCGAGTCGGAGCATACGTCGGCATGATGGCGTATTGAATCATCAGCAGTAATTACATTATTGTCAGCTTTGAACACAGTGTTTCCCCAGTCATTACACATTGTCCGACAGCAGTCTGCCTTTAAGCGGCTCGGAACGGGGGGCTGTACGTAGCCCAGGAATAGCTCCCCACTCTCATCGCGGTGTCTGTGACGAGCTCATGCTAGGGAGCAATGCGGAAGATTCCCTCGCAGTAGATTGACATTTTGTAGGGGGGGGGGGGGGTAGAAGAAAAAAAGTTGTCGCTGTTACATGAAATAGCATCCAGTGCGCTAACTCTACTCATCATATATAATATTAATAGCCCATTCTGCCTATGACGGGAGCTGCTTTTCTCAGGGATGTGGGGTGGCTGTGAGCATAATGAAATTGTCACTTGACTGGCTATGGATTATCTTGTATGGTTGGCGGGGACTCCGCTGAATGGCATTGATGTGCATGAGAAAATTAATGATTACCACGGGCATTGGGCAGAAACTAGCAAGCCCTCCTGGGTGGCGTCTCCTGCCTGCATGGAGTTCTAGCTCCCCCCCCCCACCCCCCACTTCTTTTCACCAACATCCAGAAGAGAAAACAAAACCTGGTCGTTTTCTCCCCGAGGGTTATTTTTGTTATCTAAATGCAGTGTGATCCCGTGAGACATTGAAACGTACAAGTTTTAAAACCATTTACTTTCTTCTGTTTAGCAGACAGATTGATCCGGTTTTTACTAATCGACTCGGGTTGATTAGAGTGACGGAATGAAAAGAGTCGGGGGGGGGGGGGGGATGACAAATCTGAAACGGAGAAACATGGCAGACTTTTTTTCATGCCATCTTCATCTTGAGGCTTTAGAAAATTCTCTTAAAAGATTATAACGTTCGTCCGAGGGCAAATCCCTACCCCTCAGGCTTGCTAATGTGACGGCGTAACACCCTGTCTGTTTAGCTTCGGAAACCAGCCCCGCAGACTGACTTGACCGACCCCCCCTGTTTGAGGAAAGAGATTCCTTGGGAGGAGAGATTTTTTAATTTGAAGATGTTTTCAATGCGGGATGTCCTCAACCCATCATTCTGTATATCGCCATGGGGATGGCACTGCAAGTCCATTTTCTTGAACTGCTGGTGGTCTGGATTTTGTTTTTTCGGAGACTGGAGATGTTCTTTGCGGCATGTTGATTGGAATGGACTGATTATTCATTGGGTCCTGCCAGTTGTCCTCGATCCCGGATTGAGAGAAATCCGAAGAGAACAAGGATATTAGTGATTGATGGTGTTTGAACTGCGTGGCCAGACCTAAAGAGGCTGTGCAGTTGCCCCCCTGCGAAAAAAAGACGTTCCAAAAATTTCAGAAAGTCCATGAGATCATGTTTGAGGGATAACAATGCCATAAGCACAGGGCAACATCTCCAATGGTTCAAGTGACAACATGATGACCTCAAAGACGAGAGACAGGATATAAAAATACAAATGGCTTGCACAAAGCCAGTGTGAAGTGATTCATAATTTAACTCTTTAGAGACCATTTATTTGTTCATTATTTTATTTTATTTTTTGAGAGAAACAAATTATTGTGAAAGTGTCTCAAAAAATAAAGCAGTTTTTGTTTTTGTTTTAGAAACAAGGGTTACCATTGGAAACATTGGAAAATGTAATTAGAGGTCATGACATTTCAATTTGAAACCTTTGAAGTGAAGTGGAAGTAGGTCAGAAACTGCAGCCGTTTCACGGCCCCAATGGGCATTTAAGCACAGCCTTTTCTGGCCTCTGTGGTCTCTGAAGTATAAACAGCGTTGAAGCTTGACCAGTGAACACACATACACTTTCTAAGGTACATGTAGGTAGCTTGCCAGACCACCCATGTGTGCTTATTTTTATATACGTGTCACTTGACATAATTGCATATTTCATACACCTGATGTGTGGCGTGTCGCGAAACATAATTTCATATTTCATACAGCTCAAGAGTTACCTTTTTTTTCTTTCTTTTATCACCTTGACCTGACCCGATGTTATTTTTTAGAATAAGCTGCTGGTATTTTTGTGTTAATAAATGAGAAGGAACGAACACATGGTTGGTCGGAGCTGAGAGACAAAACAACCTTGGCCTTGCCGGTGGGAAACCATGGCTGTTCAGAAGCTCATTAGAAGGGATAACTAATCATGATTATGACCTTCATAATAAACCGATTATTTTGCCTTTTTGTTATGGTGACAAAGAGTTAAAAACATTAAAGATCTGATGATGATAGTGTTTTCATCACAAAACATATTGGGGGGTTTTCAAATTAACTTTGTGCACGTAACAAACTGACCAAGTTGAATATAAAATATGAAATTATATTACGTTTTGTTAAAATTTAACATATGAATGGTTCTGTGTTTCTGAAATTTACTTTTGAATTTCAGTAGAATAAATCTGCAAAGGTTTCTTTTTGTGGTAAATGGGTGATATTTTTGTGTCTTTGTTCTTTCTCTCTGAAGACCTTTTTTTTTCTTTTTTCTTTTTTACTATGCGATTGTTTAAATCTATATAAATGAAGATACATACAATAAAACTGACCAGTGAAAATTTAATTTTAAACGGTGGTCACAAAAAATCCAGATCGCATAATACGCTCAATCTGAGGAGTGTTTCTGACAGTAACTCTTTGATCAGACTCAAATTGTTGAGGCATAACAACTGACATCTTTTCACATAACCATGCTACTTCAAAAAAAAAGCTGTTTTCAATAGATACATGTAGATAGAAAGATAGATTTCATTTATTGTCCGCATATATAAACAAAAATAAAGAAATTCATTTTTCAACTGGCAAATGGGGTAAAAATTACCAAGTATATAATGCAAAACTACGTAGGCAAAGCGTTCAACTATCGAAAGCTGACAGAGGCTTCTAACCAATGAGTTTCTAATGCCATTAATTGAAAGAGTGATTACCAAATGTATACCCTCCCTTTAATGCGTATTATACCACAGAGAAGTGGTCGTTGTGTCTCACAGAAACAGCCAGAGTACTTGACTGTCATTGTATGTCCGCTACGGTCTCGACTTTGAGGCTACACATTACCTTCCAGACCCCACGATGCCGTGAGCTTTTCCCCTCTGGAATTACCTGTATCATCATATAGGTCAATCTTTCTGACCCTACTCATCTTGATGTCTCATTCTCTCGTCCTCTCTCTGTCGCCGTTATTGTCTACGTCTTACGGTCGTCTTGGTCCCTTTCTTCGCTTGGGTGGTACGAAATGGATCTTTTATCAGCCTCCTTCTAGTTAATGAATGCTTATTTAGCTGCCCTTTGATCTTTTGTATTAATTTTTTTCATGGGTATTTTTTGTTGCCGCTACCTTGTGTTATTAAGTTTCTCATTTCCTTTCATCATATGATAACTTGGCCTCTTCCTTCTGCCGTGTCCCCAGCGATCCTCAGGATATACCCTTTTCATCTTGAAGTGTTTCCTCATTGTCATCTTAAGTAAGGCTTTATGCCCCCGATAAGACGTCCCCTCTCTCATTTCTCATTCTTTTCCCCCCGTCTCGCCCTCCCCCCCCCCATCTTCATCCCTTTCTACTCTTCTCTTTTCCTAATCCTCTTCCTAACCTCTACCTCCTCTTCATTACCCAAGCTTCCTCATCCCTGTTTCACCCCACCTCTCCGTATTCCTTATCCAACACCCCCCCCCCCTCTCCGTCTCATCTCAAATCTCATCTTCCTCCCTGTCTACTCTTCTCATTTCCTAATCTTCTCCTTACCTGCTGCCTCCTCTTCATTACCCAAGCTTCCTCATCCCTGTTTCCACCCCACCTCTCCGCATCCCTTATCCAACATTCCCCCCCCCCCCCCCCCTTCCACCTCCTCCAACTCTCCCAAGACAATTCATCGCAACAATATGATCAGAATGCAAAATGAATTATCATCGTACTCCACTCCTCAGGGCCACTGTTGTCATAGCTGAAATCCATATTTCTGTCGGTAATGGTATTGACTAACTGTCCTCAGTAAAAAATTGGCTGTGGGACAATTTTTTTTACATACATCCATACTGAAAGTAAAGCTATACACACGGGGAAATATATAGGCTCCGAGTGAGAAGACTGGCGGAATAATTAATTGCTGTCTCTGCATGTAAGCCCAAGTGAATAAATGTGTGCATAGTTTATATTGTGTACATCATAACGGAGGTAGAGATATACAGACATTGATTGTGTCAATCGTCTCTTCATTATAAAGTGGTTCTAGAGATCTGTCTCAGGATTAATTCACTTTTGATCACTCTATTATTTTTAGGCAAGTTGACACATTAAAGATTTGTAAGGGGTCTGTTCACATTTTATGAACATTTTCACAAGCGTGCAAATCTAACACTTTTTCAATACCCCCATCCTTCCCCCTTAAAGTTTACCAAGAAAAATTTAGATTCTTTCCCCCACACTATTTTACAAAGAGATACATGTACTTGAATGCAGTGCTGCTTGAATATGAAGCATACAAACCCTGTTTATTACAAGCGCAGCAGATAAAAGAAGTATATAAAGAATGTACACATTTTTAAAGCCAGTGGACACTATTGGTAATTGTCAAAGACCAGTCTTCTCACTTGCTGTATCTCAACATATGCATTAAATATAAACCTGTGAAAATTTGAGCTTGAATGGTCGTCGGAGTTGCGAGATAACTATGAAAGAAAAAAATACCCTTTTCACACGAAATTGTGTGCTTTCAGATGCTTGATTTTGGGACCTCAAATTCTAAACTTGAGGTCTCGAAATCAAATTCGTGGAAAATTACTTATTTCTCAAAAACTACTCCACTTCAGAGGGAGCCGTTTCTCACAATGTTTTGTACTACCAACCTCTAAAGGAAGTGGACACTATTGGAAACTACTCAAAATAATTATTAGCACAAAACCTTACTTGGTAAGGAGTAATGGGGAGAGTTAAACTATGAGAGTATTAAACATTGTGAGAAATGGCTCAAAACAATTTCGAAATTTTTGAACATTGACTAATATGAATGGCCCCTAAAAATGGTTTGAAGATTGTGTCTTGCGAAGAGTTTGAACAAAGTGTACTTTGTGTACTCATCCAAAAAGAGCATCCTTGTACTATTCCGTCAAAACGGTTTGAAGGAGCTTCAAGGAAATATTGAAGCGGGATCTCCCTCTATAAATCATTCCTCCTACGGACAGTATAGACGCTACCCGATGTTTTCCAGTCTGGCGACCAACAGAAATAGACACAAATCACACTTAAGTACCACATGACTCTAGTCTCATTTCCGACGTAATTGCAACCACTTCCTGCACCAAATGTACTCTTTTGTCAAAATAAATAGGCCAATTTCTGATCTGTCGCAACCAAAGAAAGCCACAACAATGGTTTCCAGGCAACAAAGCTCGGTCTCCTCTCTTCTCATTTCAAGACCATGCATTAAAAGTCTGACATTGAAAAAGAATGAAAAAATATGAATAAGTTCACGCTATTTTGAAGTTACATTTCAAGACCATTAATGACACTTAAACGGCTGACATGTTAACTGCAGTCGAATTCACCAAAAAGGGGGAAGGAAAAAAAAACTGATTAAATTTAAGCTGTTTTTGAGTCAGTTGCATTTCAAGACCATTTATTACCCTTAAACGGCTGACATGTTAACTGCAGTCAAACTCGCCAAAATGGGGGAGGGAAGAAACTGAATAAATTTAAGCTGTTTTTAAGTCAATACAAGAAGATAGAGTACAACCTGGGGGTGGATTGTGTCATGCTAATTGTCCACATACCAAATGCCCCCGCTATGTTTACCCAAAGTCTGATATGACGGTTGGTGCATTAGTTGTTGCCAGTCCTACCCATGCCCTCCCCGTATAGCCAGAAAGTTAGCAACCATTTTTTTTTTTGGGGGGGGGGGGGAGTGGGAGGATTTCAAACAATTTTAGAGTTATGCTCTGAAATTGTTTGTTTGCTCAAAATTCTTCAGCACTGAAAGAGTATTGGGAGTTAACTGATCTCAAAGCGTCAAGTTTGGCAGCCATTTAAAAACAAAAAATCCAAGATGGCTGCCATGCAGACCTTAGGGAAAATTTAAACATCTGTCTCAAAGTGTATCGGTTTGCTAATTCCCCGGACTTGGGAAAGTCCAGAACACATACACTGTATGACTATGCACTGAACAAAACTTAATGCTTATTTATTACTATTAACTTCGATTTTTTTTAAGCAAATCAAAATAGCAATTTTGAGACTATTTTGAGACCACCTATTACGTAGGTTTTTTTATTTATTTGTCTCTATCAACACCCACCATACAAGTGTATCTCAAAAACGCAATTGATGTTGTCCGAAATTGTCTAAACTATTTCCAAATTTGAAGTTGACCTGGACTGGGGTGGGGGGGGGGGCAGTGGGGAAAGGTACACTCTGTTATCCCATTCCTTAATCAAGCAACGGGAAACCCGCACTTGAAGGTCACCACTTCTTATGTATGAACTGTATATAGCGTGGCAACCCCTGTGTACACAACACTTGACATAGCCGAGAAGTGGGTAACCCTATACGAGGCTTTCCTCCAGGTAACGTTTGAAGACATAAATACCCAGCATGTGGAGTCCCTCGAGGGGGCGGGACTATTGATATTCATTTGCATAATGTTTGGTATGATTGGACCAGTAGCACCTGTCACCGGAGGGCTTGCTAATGACAGTTGTGACTTACATGAATATGCAAAATAAACGTGACATTGAGAGAGAGGGGGGGGATGGAGCAGTCCATTCTGTGAAGAGGGGTGGGTTGGTCAGCGTAGGCGTGATGGAATAGTCACCCAACTTAGCTGGATTATGGATCAGAGTACATCTATTTTATTTTGTTCACGCTGGACTTGTTTTCCTTACATTTGCTAATGTGAATGAAATAAGATATTGTCATTATTACCGTTTTTCGTTTCACTTTATAAAGCCACCCACATTTTACCTTTGGAACTTGATCAGTGATTGCCTTAAGGATATTGTCGGCGCTGGATTCAATTCCCAACTGCATAATTTCATAAGATGTTTATATTTCCCCCGTCTTAAGTCGATTTCGGCCATAAGATTTCGACTAAATTGCTGTCGGTGGATTTTTTTTCCTTCTTCATTTACCCGTTGTCCACTTAAGGGACTCGTCCAAGCATTTTTCAGTACTTAGATGTATTGCCTTTGATTAACCCTATTTTTATTATGCTTGGCCAGCCTTGTTGTACTTATGGACACATGACTCACTATTTGCTAACCTTGCTAGTATTTTTTCATCTAAAATTGATACTATTATTAATATATGTTTTTTTTTTTTAACATCAGCCCTGGAAAAAAATATTATAATGGCCCAATAAGTTACTGCTAAGTTGTTTTCATATGTAACAGCATTTTTGTAGTTTTCATTGGTCGGATCCAAAGGGTACGTCAAAATAACCAAATAAGCGTTTTTGGCAAGAAGCACTGCAGCTGTTGACAGAAAAAAAATTATTTATAGGAAGGATTCCCTTGGAAGTTATATGGTTTGGATAATTTGTCACCCAAAAACATTTGAATTTGAGAAACAATTCATCGTGCATAAAATTGGTGTCCGTTCGCGATTGCTGCGGCTAGAGTTGGGGGCTTGTACCCTTTGTTTGAAAATCGCGTGAAAATATCGAGACATTTTTTTGCTGTTTTCTGAGCAGGTAGACACTGTATTCAGCTGAACCTTTCACATGTGACTAATATCAAAGTCTTATATAGCGCACGTATCTACCAAACAAGGTACTCAAGGCGCTGAGTATATACAAATTTTCAGAAAGATAGGTTATTGCGGAGATGAATTCTGAGACCCAATTATTTAGCACCTTAGAAGGGTTTACAAGGTGCTACGGCGCATACAGCAGCCACAGCCAGGAACACCGGGGCGAACCCCTTCTCTTTAATTGTATCTTTCTTACTTTGCCTGTAATTCCAAGGAAGTCCCACATCTTGTAGGGAATACTGTATGTTACAGTGCCAGAAGAGTGACGGACATGTGTGTGCCATAATTATTATTGTTATTATTATTACCATTTCATTGACTACATCCAAACTATGACCTAACGCTCTTAACCCTTCTCTTCCTACCTCTACAGATGTTAGTGAACCTTATGCAAAATGCAACCCAGACAGGAAATTTCGGAGCTCTGAACGGCATGCAACAATTAGCAAGTAAGTGAGCAGCGGCAACGCGCAGTAGCAGCCCTCGCAGTAGATCCTTTAACCTCATGCCCACACACTCCCCGCATACGCAGACAATTTCTCCACATGTCTTCCTTGTATGTAGGTGTCGGGTTCCCCGAGGGTGCGCTGAAGAGTGTTAATGAAATAGGTTATCACATCTTGGAGGTGCCAGACTATTTTGGATATTTGCCTCATTCTGAAATGTATACAGATCTTCGGTCACACTAAAAGTATCAAATTCCAAGAGAATATTTGCTTATCACATCTACTGGCCCCAGTCTGGTTTGGGGGGGAAGATTTCGTTTGTTCTTTCTTTCTTTACTTGTCTTTACTATTAGCCTAGCTGCAATCTTGTTCTTCACTGTAAATGTAGGAATTGGTGTTGGGTTCCCGGAGGGTAGGGTGGGAAGTGCTAATCAAGTAGGTTATCACATCTAGAGGCACCAGTCTGTTTCCAGATATTAACCTCTGTTTCAATCTCGTGGACGTGTACACATTGTAGATTTTTGTGCTGAAGTGGAGTCAAGTTGCCAAAGGGCTGAAATGAACAAAGCTAATTATGTAGGTTATCGCATCCAGAGGCACCAGACTAATTTTTGACGTTTTCTTTATTCTGAAACCCTTTTTTAGTTTTAAGTGCTTATAGAATACGTGTGGAGTTACTGGTAGTGGTCTTCAACAAAAATATACAGGCATGAGGTATCTTAAGATAATTCCTGATTTCATGACTGTCTTAAAACTTCCATGGGTCTTAAATTATTCTTGAAAGAAGTAAAGCAGTCACCAAAGGGAGAAAGAAATGGTCAACATTTGGTCCGAAACCGTAGTATTATATTTCTGATGATGCACAGAATCTGTAAATCTCCTGGGTAGGGTTTTGCACTAGGCCCATATATAAAATACATACCATCACATCTGATTTGCGAGAAACGTACGGGCTAAGCCTGAAAATTGTGCTAAATAAATTAATTTGCCAAGGGAAATAGCCAGGGAGGATACATTAATTTAGCATTTAACCTCCTTTGGGATTGGCGCCGCATTGAATTAGTTTAGATTAATCATAAGAAGCAAGGGATTGATTAGATGCATTTCAAACAATTTGTGTACCTTGATTATTATTTTTCCAGCGTTGGCGAGTCAGAATACGAGCGGGGCAGGCGTCGCTGCAGCAGCGGCAGCAGCGGCAGCGGCAGCTGCAGCCAACCAGTCATTACAAGGAATGGGAAATACAGGTAAGTCCAAAAAACGACGACTTGAGTGTGTGTGAAGCCCAGAGATAACAAGCGCTGTTGCCATAGCAACCGGAAAAACCAATATTCTGATTGAAGACAAAACCATAAGCCTTTTTGAGGTATGGCGGACGTGATTGGAGTGTTCTGTTTCGTTTGGGTGTATACACACAAATTTACCCAAACCTTATAGTGTTGTAGCATTGTGTCCGCCATATCTCAAAAAGGCTTATTGTATCCTATCAAAGAACGATTTCGTGCTTTTTCCTTTTATGTGATTGTGAAAGCATCAAGCAGTTCAAAATGTTTGGAAGTCGGAAGAGCCTAGATTAGCTTCAGTGGTCTGAGCATTCCCTTAATTGGCAAATTTCAGCGAGCTGACGAGTGATTCGGGTGGAATTAACGTGTGCCAATTGAAGCAGCAATATATGGAATGATATCTTTGGTACACTGACGTGATACTTTGTTACGTCAAGACCTTAGATGGGAAATTCTATCCAGATGTGTTGAAGTTTGGAGAGATGGATGTTGGGGGGGGGGGGGGCGTTAAAAACTGACAATTTCACCAAATTTAGTAAAATTATATTTGTTATGGTTTTTAGGGGTATGATTGGTCTGATCTGTGTTGTTGTTTATTTACTTGTTTGTCAGTATTGTGGGTTTTTTATTTATTATTATCTCTTTTGTGTGCTATGTGTTTTCAAAACCTTTACTTGGTTAAATGGTTCCTGAAGATTTGCTTATATTTGTAGACGTTTTTCTTCCTTTTTGTTGTCTTTGTATAGAATGATTTGTGTAGACTATTTTGTTTAAATTGTATCACTGCAATTGTATGTCCTACTTTGTTGATTGTACCCTTTTATAGTTCTTTGAACTGTTAACATTTTGTTGTAATAAGCACAACAATTTGTTTGCTATCGCTAAGTGTGCTCTTTGTTTACAACCTAACGTTACTACCATGTGGTTTTCCTTTGTTTTACTGTCAGTCAGTCAGTCCTTGTTATATATAAGATCTTGGGAAAAGGCTTCATGTGACGTTCAGTCTTTTTTTTTTTTTTCGTTCAATGTAGGCCAATACCAACACCTTGAAACCACAAACTAAATTGAGTCATGTAAAACGGCAGTAGGGACGACTGCATAAACATCATCGTTGATATTGTACAGTATGAGAAGTTAATTAATTTTCCTTAGAGTAGAGAGCAATCGATATTATGGCATCGTGTTCCTTATCTCTTTCCACTGTACTTCAACGTCGATGGCCTCCACTGCAAAGGAAGGAAATTGCAGTAAATAACGGATCTTTTGAGTAAACATTGCTTACCGGCACAGCGTGATTCTGTGGTGCCATTTGAAAATGTCAGTTTATAGCCACACACGGCCTTACGGATAACATGATTTTTGTATTTTATTTTTTTATTTATTTTTTTTTTTTTTTTTATTATAACCTTCTTCTTAAAGTGCCTTAATTGCATAACTTCTGCCTCCTTGCATTTTAATTATTCCTCAGCCAATCAGGGTCTTTTGGAAGAACCATTGTTTTCATTCAAGGACCAAACAGAGCATTCATTGGCAGGCGGTACCCTGTATAAGAGTGAGTGTGATCTACCAGTAGCTTTTGTTTGGTGACCAGTTTTTTCTGTTTCTTTTCTACCCACATTTATTACGTAGACTGTGGTGGAAGGATTTAACTATTTTTTACTTTCGGACCAGCAGTGTATTCCATTTTGATCCAGTTCCAGTTGCTGAAGCCTTTTCCCCGATTCCCGTTCAATATTTTCATGTTTGAACTTCTCCTTCTAAGTGTATTTCCCAACAGCTTTCAGACTATTATGCAGTGTTTCTTTCTTTGTTTCTCTGTTTCTTTGTTTTTGGAAGTTTTTTTTTTTGTCTATTTGTTTTTAATATCAATATGTCTTCATATTTTGTCAGCATTTATTTCTTGCATTTAGATGGCAAATGGTGTGGGGGTGGTTGCGTGTAGTCTATTATCATGTTTATAATGTAATTGTATCATGTTGTTTATTCCAGACAGAGTTTGTGTTTCTATCTACAATTATCTGCTGTCATTGTGGCCTAGGGCTGGGTCTGAACTCCCACATCTTTATGTGTTTAAATTATTCTTGTTAATGTATTTTCTTTAGTGTTTAAATGTAAGTTACCCCCTCGCTTGATGGGGGAGTCTTTGTTGGTATAATTTTTGTCAATACATAAGAAGTTATGTGTGGGGGGGAACTGTCATCTGAAAAGATGAATACTTGAATGAACTATGAATATCTAGACGAGAGTTTTTGCACCTATGTTAAAAAGTCTCGCTGAATTCTCTCCATTGAACCAAAGAAACTCTGTTTGAGGCAGGGCTAATACCATGGAGGAAGAATTTCTTATTTTCTTCCTCCATGTTTATACTAACAGTTTCTTGCCTTCAACACAGGGCACCGTTCTTGTGCAAGTAATTATGTTGGGTTTATTGAGCACAGAGTGTAAATAGACATAACCAAGATGGTTTGAAATTACTCTGTATTGAATCACATGCTCAAGGTCCTTTTTTCTTCTTTTTTTCCCCCTGATAAATACCCAACTAAATTCAATTACAAAAACAAACAAAAGAGAAAGAAGAAATTGTCTTCTTTACTTATTAATTGTCAAGTAATACTTCATAATGAACAGCCTACCAGAGATGCATGCATATTTTTTAAATATATATAAAAATAACGCTAGTTATTACATGTTTCTGTGTTGGTCAATCTTTAAAGGCAAAATTGTGTGTAACATTGTTATCAGATTTTTTTTTAAAGTCTTCTTACACAGTGTTCTTAGTGTATAGAGTGGCCTAACTATATATATTTCAACTGACGTTTTTGTTTGCAGATTGTTCAAAAACAGTGGTCGATGTTTTTCAATTCATTTGTACCGCAGTATATTGTTTAAGGACACAGCTCATAAAATTCTTGGAGCTATGTCCAAAACATTCTGATTAATTCTTTCAGAATCTCTACCCCCTATTCAAACTGAGTTACAGAGCTGACAAAAACCAATTACCCGTGAAGTGTATTGTTGCGAGTGAATAACCGTTCCTTTGTGCTTCACTCGCTTCTGTGGTGTAAAGACAACCTCTAAATTGAGCGTGCGTCCAATTGTTCATATTTCATCAAAGGAGTGCGAAATTATCTAAACAAACAGACAGATTTTGATGGGGAGACATCGACCCCTGTTTCTTGTGTATATGTTGTTGTGCATGTCTCTCGTTTGTTTTGTTTGTTTCCAGGTGCTAATTCCTCAGGCGCCAACCGTACAGGTAATAGTTCATTTGGCAACCAAGGAGGACCTGGTTCCTATGGCAACCAGAGCGCTAATGGTTCCTTTGGCAACCAGGGAGGGAATGATTCCTATGGCAACAACCAGCCCGATACTAGCTCCTTTAGCAACCAAGGCGCTAGTGGTACTAGTGGTGGCCCCTTTATGGGAGGAATGCAGTCTGGAACTCAAGGTTAAACTCATTAAACAAAACGTGTTTGTGTTTTTCAATGCAAATTGAACAGCGCCCTCTTGTGTTGTCACTGGTATCAAGGGCTGTCGGGCGACCACTCCACATTCAGAGGATAATCATTTAGCTCCAAGTCATATATCAACAAACCAAATTCTAATGAAGTAGAGTATGAGAAAAAAAAAACTGCAAAAAAGACACAATTGAAGCTTTTTTTGGAAATATACAAACCGTTTCTAAATTTTTCCGGAAATTAAATTCCCCTTAGAAAAACAAAAGTGAGACAATCCTCCTTCTTGAAAATAGAGAGAAATCACTCTCACAATCTGCAACAAATTATGCCAGGAAACTTTACCAGTGCCAACAGAAGGGGTGACAATTGTTTTGCTGTAGGCAAGTCCCCTTTCCCTGATCAGACACGATGTTCCTTCAAAATGAAGGAGTGAAGAAGTTTTGACGGAACGAATATTGTTCATGATTTTTTCATTTTTTTCATCATATGTTTCACCTTAGCTGAGGCCGAAGTAGTCTGTCAGTTTTTGGTGTAGGCTTAGCTTGCAAATTAATTACCATTCCTATTGTCTCAGTTTTTGTTTTATTTCATGCACATGTTAATTTACTAATTATTTTTAAATTCCCATCCCTTTCATTTTGGAGAATTTCATATATTTACTTGGTGGTATTTTTTTTTTTTTTTTTTTTTTTTTTTGTATAAATAACTCTTCAGTCATTTGTCTGTCCATCTCTGTAGCTGTAAGTCATATTAACTTGGTCAGTCTGTTTTTGAGTACGTTGTTTCTACGTGTTTGTCTGACGCTGTTTTTCAGGTCATTCGGAGTGTGTGGATCTTTTATTCTGTTATTGTACCTTAGTCTGTCTGTCTGTCTGTCTGTCTGTCTGTCTGTCTGTCTGTCTGTCTGTCTGTCTGTCAGTTAAAGTCTGTCCGCTTGTGATCTCTCAACATTGTAGGTCTCCCTGTGCCTTCTGGGCCCAATTTCATAGATCTGCTTAGCACAAAAATTTGCTTAGCATGAAATTTCTTCCTTGATAAAAACAGGATTGCCAACCAAATTTCCACGTGATTTTCAGGATGAGCAAACAACAGCTGAATACCAGTAACAAGCAATATGCAACAAATAGAAATTTGGTTAATCCTGTTTATATCAAGGAAGAAATTTCATGCTAAGCAAATTTTTGTACTTAGCAGCTTTATAAAATTAGACCCTGGTTTGTGCTAAGCCTCGTTGCTTGTTTGTCATTGTCCGCATGCAAGAAGACAAGTTTAAGTCTGTCTGTTTGAGTCTGTTCTGTTTGTTGGTTTCAGCTGCCTAGGGTTGTTTTGTTTTGTCTGCTCAATTGGCAGTTTCTAACATGTAGGGAGACTAGTTCAAGTCTACCTGTATGTGGGTATGTTTGTATTGTCAATGTCCATTTCAGTTTGTAGACTAAGTCTGTCTGAGTCTGTATAGGCTTTGTACTGAAATGCAGGGGGGGGGGGGAATGTCAAGTCTACTTGTGTTTGGTCTGTTTTTGTCATAAGTTGTGTGCTTATTTTTTAGAGTTGTCTTTTCGTCCATGTTTGTCACAGTCATGACAGTTCAGTCTATATTGTTGTTTTTTATTTGCTTTAGCAGAGAAATTTACGAAGCAGTATTTTCTGCTTTATAAATTGGGCCCTTTTCTTTTGGGTTCCTTCCTGTCTTAATGTTTGTCAGTTGCTAGTATGGTCCATTTAAATTCCTTGTGTGCAGGCCAGTCTGTTTGTCCTTTCAGCTTGTGATTGGAGTGTTTGTCTGTCTGTCTGTCTGTCTGTCTGTCTGTCTGTCTGTCTGTCTGTCTGTCTGTCTGTCTGTCTGTCTGTCTGCTTAGGTTTTGTCTCTGTAGCTGCAGTCTTTCTGCTTTTCTCCTTGTGTCTATTTGGTCCGAGGTGTTTGTCTGTTTGTTTCAGGTTTGTTTGTCTGTCAGCGTCTTTGCCCCGCCCCCCTCCCACACCCACCCCATTGGTGAATTATTTAACACATACTTTATTAAGTTGTAGCTTCACTTTGAAAACTCTCCTTTTTTTAAGTTTTTACTATAATTCTTTTTATGGGATTTTATTTTGTTGTATATCCCCCCCCCCCCCACTCTCCGTCCTCTATTCATCTTTTGTTTGTCAGTCCAGTGTCTTGGTTAGTCTGTCAGTGTCATCATGTAATAATAGAGTAGTTCCTATTGCAATTAAAGGCAGTGGTCACTTTTGGTAATTACTCAAAATAATTATTATCATAAAACCTTTCTTGATTATGATTAATAGGGAGAGGTTGATTGCATAAAACATTGTGAGAAACAGCTCCCTCTGAAGTTACGTAGTTTTCGAGAAAGAAGTAATTTTCCACGAATTTGATTTCGAGACCTCAGATTTAGAATTTGAGGTTTCGAAATCAAGCATCTGAAAAGACACAAGTGTGACAAGGGTGTTGTTACAATCATTAATATCTCGCAACTTCGATGATCGATTGAGCTTAAATTTTCACAGGTTTTGTTACGATATGCATATGTTGAGATACACCAAGTGAGAAGACTAGTCATTGACAGTTACCAATAGTGTCCAATGTCTTTAAACCAAATGGCCCATTGCAAGGTTGATAAAAATGCTGGAAACCATGATGATCCTGCTGGCCTTCTTTTTTTTCTTTTCTTTTTTTTCTCTCTCTTCTTTTCTCCCCTTTCTTTGTTTTCTTTTTAGTGTCATCCCCCTCTCCCTATCTATATTCACCTCCACCCAAATTGTTGGAGGTAATTTTATTTCAAGCAAGAAGGCAAAAATGTAATTGTTGCTTACAAACCAGCCTTTAGTAGAAGCCCATTTTCTGAAATTAACTACTCAGTGGTCATTTGTTCCTTCTGGGGTGGATTTCACAAAGAGTTAAGACAAGTCTTATCTCGAGTTAGGATGCGTTATTTCTAACTAGCCTTAAGGACCCAGCCTTAAGTTTTTAATATCTCTTAGATCTAGTCTATGTTAGAACTAGTCCTACATTAAGTTAGGACTAGTTCTAACCTACATGTAACTAACTAAGTTATGACTAGTCCTACTTCTTTGTGAAATCGACCCCAGGTTTTTTCTTTTAGTTTGGTGGTTGGATTTTCTGTAACCCTACCTTGACCCACTGTGAACCCTAACCCTGCTTTTCAAATCCATTGTGTTTTTTTAGTCAACACCATGGTTGAATTATTACAAGTATACAGTTAGTCTTATTGTCTGATATCTTGGTAGTTGCAGTTGAACGATCCGAGATTGATTTAATAATTTTAGAAAATATTTTTACTTGAACCAAAGCTGCCAACTCTTCCTGATTCTGTAGAGAGCTCTTTAAAAATAATTCAACCATTCCATGTTGGGATGAACAAATTTGAAAATCTCCCTGATCACAGAAAATGTTTGAATGAAACTCTAAAATATCTAGTTAAAATTCTCCCTGGTTGCAAGATGCAAATATTGGCAGCTCTGTCCCGGACTGTGGGGCAGGAATTTCTTATTACCCTTTAAAAATATTTGTTGATAAATATTCATATCTATTCCATTATGATAGTAGAGTCATAACCAAACAGGCATGTACATGTACCTGTATGAGATCATTCATGTATTATAACCAAAGTCATGACTAAAAATCACTTCACTTAAAAAAAAAAAAAAAATCCACTCATTCCAGTGAATGAATATTTAACTGTATAAGCAAGTATCCCATGAATCTTTCATTTAAAAAACTATCCATTCATTTATCATTTTTTGATAACAATGTGTATGTATTGTATAGCCAAACAAATTGCAGTCTATCTGGACCATCTGTCTGGATTATTTCGAGGTCGGGTATTATTATAGTCTAAACTCCTGTTGGTCAGTGGATATGTTGTGTGCCTCCATGCCTCCATGCCTGGTTACTCTACTCTCAGCTCCGTGTGGATGGGACGGATAATTTTACCCCCAAATTTCTCTGTTTCACAACTGCACAGGCAATCAAATAATAACATTGTTAGAAGTGCTTATGTACATGTTGATCTCCACGTCACACAAAATTAATGTGAAGTCTAAAATAAAAAAAAAATAAAAAAAACGTTTGTTTTTTTGAAGGTGTTATAGAGAATTGGTAGAGCTGTTAAAGTATATGGTGTTCATGTTTTGTGCGATCAACAATTGTACATGAGATAAAGAAAAACCTGTGAAAATCTGGGCTTAATCCATTGTGTGAGTCGGGGGAAATAGTATTTTTAAAAAAAACAGGGTAAACACATTTTCCCAATCAGCTGTGGCAATTTTTTATTTTTTTTATTTTTTTAGCAGATACAGTTTGCTTGAATATTACTCCATTTCAGAGAGATATTTTTCACGGGGAAAAAAATGGCTCTTGATCAATCGGCTTTCAGACTAAAACTAAACAATTGCATTTTGCATCTTTATCAATCCTGTATGATAACTTTAATCCTTTGAAGTAGACAACAAATTCCTTGGGGTTTGATGGAGCCATTCCATGTAAAGTGGGGTTAGTTTTTGCCAGATTGGCGAGACACAAAAGCCCTTTTCACACCGTTCTCTTATCCCCTGTGGAATACAACCCTGGGGAGACCCTGGTTTTTTTTTTGTAACCCCATGGTTACTCTGGCCCCTTTCACACTATCCCCGTCTAGGTCCCTTTTCCATGGGGTTCCGGTTGCACGTTTCAAGAATACCTGGGGGTTTTACCGCTTACCCCAACTCCAGAGCAGGGGTGACTATTCCCCGGGGTATGCCCATTCGCCAGGGTAGATCAGGGGTAAAGCAATCCAAGTGTGAAAGGGCTGGCTGTTTCCCCGGGGAATAGAGTAGTGTGAAAAGGGCTATACATCTACACGTACCAGCAGGATTTAGTGAACTATTTATCTACAAAGATGTATAAGAAATGGTGTGCCACC